>NC_068403.1:21922315-22249815 GCF_023724105.1 Carassius gibelio | reverse complement strand
TCAGATTTAAGCCCAAACTCTTCAATGGTAATACTATTTATGATAATCTAAATATTATTTTATAAATAACATTGATATTGTAGAAAGGCAGCACAAGACATGATTTACTTCTCTTCAACAGGAGGACATGGACTTTATCTCTTTGCTCAGAGAGTTTCAGCACATGCATCTCAGTGGCAGCGAGCACGTTTCAGTATTGGTTTCTCGTAACAAGGTGCTGCAGAGTGCTAAAGATTCTGTTTCCAACTCTAATTTTCCTTGGACCAAAATCCCTCTCGTGACATTTGTTGGTGAGGAAGCCCTTGACTGTGGAGGTCCAAGGAGAGAGTTTTTCAGGTATTCCTCTTACAAACAAGAATAAATATTATTTCACAAGAAGTAAAAGAACAGTTCTCAAACAGTCTCTTTTGTTTGACATCTGTTGTTTCTCCTTTACCTCTGCCTCAGAATCCTGATGATGGAGGTGCAGAGATCGCTGGGCATCTTTGAGGGGCAGCCTGGACACCTTTTCTTCACCTATGACCAGATGGCACTGGAAGAACATAAGTATGAGTTGGCGGGGAAGCTGATTGCGTGGTCGGTGGCTCATGGTGGGCCAGGACTCAAATCTCTTGACCCCTGCCTGTACCAGCTGATGTCCACCCAGGAATGTCAGCTGGTAGACTTTGACTGGCACCTAATACCAGATGCTGACATTCAGGACAAACTACAAAAGGTTTCTGTCCATTCCATTTCCTCAATCCATTGATTTTCGCCCTTCTTCAACTGGAAGATGATTTTATCTTGCTTTTAGATTTCCTCATGCAAAACGAGGGCAGATCTCCAGAGGCTGCAGACAGAGCAGGGTGACTGGATCTGTGAATGTGGTTTCCCTGGAATATACAGACGTGAAACTTCCATTAGAGATGTGCCAAAGATTTACTCCTTTGCAGTTCGGCACTACATATATCTGAGGTATATAAAACTGAAATTAATCATTGATTTGACTATCATTCATTTAAATTAAAAAGTGACTCTATTTTTATAAAGGAACCCTCATTTGACAGTTAGTTCTGCTACTCTGGATGATCTGTGTTGTGTTGCTTAAGTACAAAAATGAACATTTAACAGCCGGTGTTAATTTTTGCAGAACATTAAATATGATTCATCAGTTCACAAAGGGACTGAATGCTTATGGACAGTTCTGGGATATGGTAAGAACTCATTGGGTTGAGTTTCTACCCATCTTTACCAACATGCATGAGCCCCTTTCCAGAGGCACATTTAGAGACCTGTTCCAAATCCACTGGAGTAAATCAGGGACCAAGAAGAGGGAGGCAGAGGAGCAGACTATACACTGCTGGGAACTGGTACTCAAGATGATTGAAGGTAAGTTTCCTAATTATTAAATGAACTGTGAATAATGGTGCATCATTGTGCTTGTAATTGTCAATTGCTTGGGACCTGAGTTTGTAATTTTCCCTGAGCAGATAAAATACCAAAAGCTCCACACAACGAGTTGCATTTTGAGGAGATTTTGGCTTTCATAACTGGAGCGGATGAGGTCCCACCACTTGGGTTTTCCCAGAAGCCCAGCATTCACTTCTATCAACCAGAGCAGCGTGGATGCCGTCTACCGTTTGCCAACACATGCATGATGGGATTGTTCCTGCCCAGGGTTGTAAAAGATGAAGTGCAACTTTACAGGATGATCCTGAGGGCAATTAGGGACTCAGCTGTTTTTGGGAGAACGTAAACATATATAATTAATTATTATAATGTGCACAGTCATATCCGTAATTAATTACATTTATAAGCTTAATTTCATTATTTAAAAAGAAAGCACTTATGCACTTATTACATATAGGCCTAAATGTTTAGCATTCTATGCCAGATATTTTTTATATATATATTTCTACTATAAAAAGACATTATGAATATTTTCATATAGCTGTCAGTCATGTCTTGAATAAAGAAACAATCTGAGTGTTATTTTGGGGAGGAGCAAAGATGGTTTCATACGATGTCAATATTGGTATAATAAAACCATAATAGCCAAACACATCAAAACATATTTTCCTGAATTTCCTTCCTTAATTAACTTTATATATTCCTGGTAACTTTCTTTTAGTTGACTGCATATTAGTCACGTGTTACATTACATTTACGACTGTTTGCAGATCGAAGATAATAGGAATGTAAACCTGTTTAACCTGGCAGACCTACGCAGTAAAACTATGTAGCCTACCATATCGTTTATTGAGCTGTGCTTTGGTTTCGCTTTTTTGTTTTTCAGAGTGGACTAGTTTACAACCTGTTTTTTTTTTTTTTTTTTTTACAACCTTCAATGGCAGAGCCTCAGAGGATGGTTTCTCGACATTCCTATCCACATCAGGCTCAGTAAAGCCAGTCCTACTGTATAGCTCTTGCAATAGGAAAATTACAGGCTGGCAAACTATTTTCTGCTATTTCAAGCGGCTCACGTGATAACGTAAACTAATAAATGAGATATGTCACATGCACATGACTTCTTCGAAATGTCTACACTACAGAGTGATGACATATCGTAAACTTCCAGTAAACTGGTTAGGCTATAGCTCGTTACTACTGTATGCCATGGGATTTATGACATCGATTGATTTAAATTGAATATATATGAAGAGTTTGGTTCCAAAACGCAATAAATCCATTTTGATTAATTTAAATAAAAATGAGTGTGTGTGTGTTTTTAAAGAAAACAGACTGAAAAGATGAAAATAAATTTCACATAGCATATTTAAGTTATAATAACATAGAAAAAAATGTAATCCATGTTTTGATATAAAAAAAATATATATTATAAAATTGTATTACTGTTTTCTCAAATTGCAATAGATCCTTTGAAACAACATGAAAGTAATTTTTCATATTGAAACTGATGAAAATACACAACATAGCCTAGTAAATTGATCCCAGATGACAGCCTTTGAACTTGGTTAATACTAATCTTAGTATTAATCTGGACTAAAAATAGATTCATCAGCGCGTCGCTTTCAAAACGGGTAATAAATTTTCAACGGGTAATAAATTAAATTACAGCAAGAAGATTTCCTCATGAACAAAAACGTGAACAACAATATCACATTAGACCACAGAAATTCCAAAATGACATTTCCGCAACTTCCAAAAGTGCATTCATTCCATGTTACATTCATTTAGTTGACTAGTGCTATGTGCTGTATTAACAAAAACATAAATGGCATTAATAAAAACGCTGACCAGCTACGCAATATCACGTTCATAAGCAAATGCGATTCGCAAATGCGATGAACGCGGTATAATGCAGCTAGTGATCTACGGCTCTGTGTATTAAATGCATCTGAATAATTTCCATCAGAAAGCAAGTGATCTAGATTAACCGGCACTATTAATCACAGAAACGCCTTAACTAATGAGATGCGTATGATAATCACGTGATTTAGTGATATATATAAAGGCTATGTGTGTGTGTGTGTGGGCATGTTTTTGTGACACATCAGGACGCAACTTTGTATAATGACATGGGTATGACACATGGTATTAAAAGGAGAGGGTGACTTATGAGGCCATAACCCATGTCCCCATTTTTCAAAACGTATATAAATCATACAGAATGAGGTTTTTTTTGAGAAAGTAAAAATGCACAAAGCTTCCTGTGAGGGTTAGGGGTAGGGTTGGTGAAGGGCGATAGAATATACAGTTTCTACATTATAAAAACCATTACGCCTACGGGATGTCCCCACTTTTCACAAAAACAAACATGTGTGTGTGTGTGTGTGTGTGTAGGCTAGCCTAACACAAAACGAGTAAAGATTAATTCAGAAATAGGCTACCATAGTAGACATCACATTTTGAAAGAGAATTATAATTCTTTTTCCAAAAGAAAATTCAGAATCCATAAGATTTGCTAACAAATCATTAGCCTAGTAGTCTACTACTGAACTTTTCAGTAAATTTCCAACAGAAGGAAACATCCTTCTTTACAGTTAAGTACTTTGGATCTGCATCCTGTCCAATTCCCAGAATGAGATGAGTCATTTCTAAAACTGTTCACTTACATGGAATATCTTACATGTTTAATTATGGACAGTCATAATTAGTGCAAAAGTTAAAAGTTAAAAAAGTATGAATTGCAAAATTTAAAGGTTCAAAAAGTACAAAATAAGAAAATATTCTGATTGTTTTTTTGCTGCTCACAACTTAATCACTGCAATAATAAAAAGACTTATGCTTAATTAAAAAGGTTAAACAAAATTACTAATTATTTAAAAATGTTTATATTGAGTCTCCTTCAAACAACATGGAATTGCAAATATATATTATATATTAAAACAATCTACTCCTTTGAGTTTTACACTACAGGTATATATTGGCCTATAACTGACATTTTTCTTATTGATTTGCTTTAATTAATAAAAGTTAAAACCAAGTCCAAGGTACTATATATATATAAAATGTAAAGTAACCCTCATTTGACAGTTAGTTCGGGTCCTTTAATCTAGATGATCGGTTGAGCTAATATGCTAATTTGCATTTTGAGGAGATTTTGGCTTTCATAACTGGAGCGGATGAGGTCCCACTACTTGGGTTTTCCCAGAAGCCCCGCATTCACTTCTATCAACCAGAGCAGCGTGGATGCCATCTACCATTTGCCAACACATGCATGATGGGATTGTTCCTGCCCAGGGTTGTAAAAGATGAAGTGCAAATTTACAGGATGATCCTGAGATCAATCAGAGAACATAAATTTAATATACTTTGTCAGAATGGACACTGTCACATCCTTAATAATTACGTATATATTTAGATCTATTTCCTAATTTATTTCATTACTTAATAAGAAAGCACTAATGCACTTTTCTTACAGTTATTTGTATATGATGTATTATATTTGTAGTAATAGTAGTAAATGCCTCTCCTTGAACTGTCACCATATCGTGGTGGAGAGGTTTGAGTACCCGGAAGATCCTGGGAGCAATGTTGTCTGGGGCTATATGCTCCTGGTAGGGTCTCCCAAGGCAAACAGGTCCTTGGTGACGGGCCAGACTAAGAACAGTTCACAAACGCCTTATGTTAACATTCAAATCAAGGACCGTGACGTCGCCTGGCATGGCGCAGCCGGGGCCACCCTGGAGCCAGGCCCGGGGTTGGGGCTCGTATGCGAGTGCCTGGTGGCCGGGCCTTCCCCCATGGGGTCCGGCCGGGCTCAGCCCGAAGGAGTGACGTGGGGCCCCCATCCTGTGGGCTCACCACCTGCAGGAGGGAGCGTAAGGGGCCGGTGTATAGTGGATCGGGCGACAGTCGTAGGCGAGACCCCGACGACCCGATCTCTGGACATGGAATCTGGCTTAAGGGACATGGAATGTCACCTTGTTGGCGGGGAAGGAGGCTGAGCTTGTGCGGGAGGTCGAGAGTTACCGACTAGAGATATTAAGGCTCACCACCGCGCACAGCTTGGGCTCTGGAACCACACTTTTTGAGAGAGGCTGGACTCTCTACTACTCTGGAGTTGCCCATGGTGAGAGGCGGAGGGCTGGAGTGGGTTTGCTTAATGCCCCCCAGCTCAGCCGCCATGTGTTGGAGTTCACCCTGGTGAACGAGAGGGTCGCTTCCCTGCGCCTTCGAGTTGGGGATAGGTCTCTCACTGTCGTTTGTGCCTAGGGGCCGAACGGCAGTGCGGACTACCCGGCCCTCTTGGAGTCTCTGGGAGGGGTGCTGGAAAGTGCTCTGACTGGAGACTCTGTCGTTCTACTGGGGGCTTCAACGCTCACATGGGCAGTGACAGTGACACCTGGAGGGGCGTGATTGGGAGGAACGGCCCCCCTGACCTGAACCTGAGCAGTCTTCTGTTATTGGATTTCTGTGCTAACCACGGTTTGTCCCTAACGAACACCATGTTCAAGCATAAGGGTGTCCATCAGTGCATGTGGCACCAGGACACCCTAGGCCGGAGGTCGATGATTGACTTTGTGGTCGTGTCATCAGACCTTCGCCACATGTCTTGGACACTCGGGTGAAGAGAGGGGCGGAGCTGTCAACTGATCACCACCTGGTGGTGAGTTGGATCCGATGGCGGGGGAGGAAGCTGGACAGACTCGGCAGACCCAAACGTACTGTGAGGGTCTATTGGGAACGTTTGGCCGAGCCCCCTGTCAGAGAGATCTTCAACTCCCACCTCTGGCAGAGCTTCGGCCGGATCCCGAGGGAGTCTGGAGATATTGAGTCCGAGTGGACCATGTTCTCAATCCCACCGACTTGTGTTCCGTTGAGGAAGCAGTGGCTGGGGACTCGGAGGAGCACTCGTCCATCACCTGGGCTGAAGTCATCAAGGTAGTTAAAAAGCTCCTCGGTGGCAATGCACCTGGGGTGGATGTGATCCGCCCCGAGTACCTCAAGTCTCTGGATGTTGTGGGGCTGTCTTGGCTGACACGCCTCTGCAACATCGCATGGCAGTTGGGGACAGTACCTCTGGACTGGCAGACCGGGGTGGTGGTCCCTCTTTTCAAGAAGGGGGACCGGAGAGTGTGTTCCAACTATAAGGGGATCACACTTCTCAGCCTCCCCGGGAAAGTCTATGCCAGGGTACTGGAGAGGAGAATTTGGCTGATAGTGAAACCTCGGATTCAGGAGGAACAGTGTGGTTTTCGTCCTGGTCGTGGAACACTGGACCAGCTCTATACACTTTCTAGGGTGCTGGAGGGTTCATGGGAGTTTGCCCAACCAGTCCACATGTGTTTTGTGGATTTGGAGAAGGCATTCGACCGTGTTCCTCGCGACATCCTGTGGAGGGTGCTCTGGGAGTATGGGGTCGGCGGCCCCCTACTTAGGGCTGTTCGGTCCCTCTACGAGCGGAGCAAGAGCTTGGTTCGCATTGCTGGCAGTAAGTCAGACCTGTTCCCGGTGCATGTTGGACTCCGGCAGGGCTGCCCTTTGTCACCGGTTCTGTTCATAATTTTTATGGACAGAATTTCTAGGCGCAGCCAAGGGCCGGAGAGTGTCTGGATTGGGGACCATAAGATTTCGTCGCTGCTTTTTGCGGATGATGTTGTCCTGTTGGCCTCCTCAGACCAGGACCTTCAGCGTGCACTGGGACGGTTTGCAGCTGAGTGTGAAGCAGCTGGGATGAGAATCAGCACCTCCAAGTCCGAGGCCATGGTTCTCAGTCGGAAAAGGGTGGATTGCCCACTTCAGGTTGGTGGAGAGTTCCTGCCTCAAGTGGAGGAGTTCAGGTATCTTGGGGTCTTGTTCACAAGTGAGGGTAGGATGGAACGTGAGATTGACAGACGGATCGGTGCAGCTTCTGCAGTAATGCGGTCGCTGTACCGGTCTGTCGTGGTGAAGAAGGGGCTGAGCTGTAAGGCACCTATGGTCATGGGCTGTGGGTCATGACCGAAAGGACAAGATCCCGGATACAGGCGGCCGAAATGAGCTTTCTCCGTCGGGTGGCTAGGCGCCCCCTTAGAGAGAGGGTGAGAAGCTCGGTCACTCGGGAGGAGCCCAGAGTAGAGCCGTTGCTCCTCCACATCGAGAGGAGCCAGCTGAGGTGGCTCGGGCATCTATTTCGGATGCCTCCTGGACGCCTTCCCAGGGAGGTGTTCCAGGCACGTCTCACCGGTAGGAGGCCCCAGGGAAGACCTAGGGCACGCTGGAGGGACTATGTCTCCCGGCTGGCCTGGGAACGCCTCGGGGTCCCCCCGGAAGAACTGTAAGAAGTGGCTAGGGAGAGGGAAGTCTGGGCGTCTCTGCTTAGACTGTTGCCCCCGTGACCTGGCCCCGGATAAGCGGAAGATGATGGATGGATGGATGGATAGTGAGAGGTGAGAGGCTGGACTCTCTACTACTCTGGAGTTGCCCATGGTGAGAGGCGGAGGGCTGGAGTGGGTTTGCTTAATGCCCCCCAGCTCAGCCGCCATGTGTTGGAGTTCACCCTGGTGAACGAGAGGGTCGCTTCCCTGCGCCTTCGAGTTGGGGATAGGTCTCTCACTGTCGTTTGTGCCTAGGGGCCGAACGGCAGTGCGGACTACCCGGCCCTCTTGGAGTCTCTGGGAGGGGTGCTGGAAAGTGCTCTGACTGGAGACTCTGTCGTTCTACTGGGGGCTTCAACGCTCACATGGGCAGTGACAGTGACACCTGGAGGGGCGTGATTGGGAGGAACGGCCCCCCTGACCTGAACCTGAGCAGTCTTCTGTTATTGGATTTCTGTGCTAACCACGGTTTGTCCCTAACGAACACCATGTTCAAGCATAAGGGTGTCCATCAGTGCATGTGGCACCAGGACACCCTAGGCCGGAGGTCGATGATTGACTTTGTGGTCGTGTCATCAGACCTTCGCCACATGTCTTGGACACTCGGGTGAAGAGAGGGGCGGAGCTGTCAACTGATCACCACCTGGTGGTGAGTTGGATCCGATGGCGGGGGAGGAAGCTGGACAGACTCGGCAGACCCAAACGTACTGTGAGGGTCTATTGGGAACGTTTGGCCGAGCCCCCTGTCAGAGAGATCTTCAACTCCCACCTCTGGCAGAGCTTCGGCCGGATCCCGAGGGAGTCTGGAGATATTGAGTCCGAGTGGACCATGTTCTCAATCCCACCGACTTGTGTTCCGTTGAGGAAGCAGTGGCTGGGGACTCGGAGGAGCACTCGTCCATCACCTGGGCTGAAGTCATCAAGGTAGTTAAAAAGCTCCTCGGTGGCAATGCACCTGGGGTGGATGTGATCCGCCCCGAGTACCTCAAGTCTCTGGATGTTGTGGGGCTGTCTTGGCTGACACGCCTCTGCAACATCGCATGGCAGTTGGGGACAGTACCTCTGGACTGGCAGACCGGGGTGGTGGTCCCTCTTTTCAAGAAGGGGGACCGGAGAGTGTGTTCCAACTATAAGGGGATCACACTTCTCAGCCTCCCCGGGAAAGTCTATGCCAGGGTACTGGAGAGGAGAATTTGGCCGATAGTGAAACCTCGGATTCAGGAGGAACAGTGTGGTTTTCGTCCTGGTCGTGGAACACTGGACCAGCTCTATACACTTTCTAGGGTGCTGGAGGGTTCATGGGAGTTTGCCCAACCAGTCCACATGTGTTTTGTGGATTTGGAGAAGGCATTCGACCGTGTTCCTCGCGACATCCTGTGGAGGGTGCTCTGGGAGTATGGGGTCGGCGGCCCCCTACTTAGGGCTGTTCGGTCCCTCTACGAGCGGAGCAAGAGCTTGGTTCGCATTGCTGGCAGTAAGTCAGACCTGTTCCCGGTGCATGTTGGACTCCGGCAGGGCTGCCCTTTGTCACCGGTTCTGTTCATAATTTTTATGGACAGAATTTCTAGGCGCAGCCAAGGGCCGGAGAGTGTCTGGATTGGGGACCATAAGATTTCGTCGCTGCTTTTTGCGGATGATGTTGTCCTGTTGGCCTCCTCAGACCAGGACCTTCAGCGTGCACTGGGACGGTTTGCAGCTGAGTGTGAAGCAGCTGGGATGAGAATCAGCACCTCCAAGTCCGAGGCCATGGTTCTCAGTCGGAAAAGGGTGGATTGCCCACTTCAGGTTGGTGGAGAGTTCCTGCCTCAAGTGGAGGAGTTCAGGTATCTTGGGGTCTTGTTCACAAGTGAGGGTAGGATGGAACGTGAGATTGACAGACGGATCGGTGCAGCTTCTGCAGTAATGCGGTCGCTGTACCGGTCTGTCGTGGTGAAGAAGGGGCTGAGCTGTAAGGCACCTATGGTCATGGGCTGTGGGTCATGACCGAAAGGACAAGATCCCGGATACAGGCGGCCGAAATGAGCTTTCTCCGTCGGGTGGCTAGGCGCCCCCTTAGAGAGAGGGTGAGAAGCTCGGTCACTCGGGAGGAGCCCAGAGTAGAGCCGTTGCTCCTCCACATCGAGAGGAGCCAGCTGAGGTGGCTCGGGCATCTATTTCGGATGCCTCCTGGACGCCTTCCCAGGGAGGTGTTCCAGGCACGTCTCACCGGTAGGAGGCCCCAGGGAAGACCTAGGGCACGCTGGAGGGACTATGTCTCCCGGCTGGCCTGGGAACGCCTCGGGGTCCCCCCGGAAGAACTGTAAGAAGTGGCTAGGGAGAGGGAAGTCTGGGCGTCTCTGCTTAGACTGTTGCCCCCGTGACCTGGCCCCGGATAAGCGGAAGATGATGGATGGATGGATGGATAGTAGTAAATATCATTATGTATATTTTAAAGACATGGTTGTATGGTTATAGAATATTTTATAAAATATTTAAAGTAAAACAAAACTAAATGTTCTGTGGAACTGCTAAATATGTATATACAGCCTATACTGTATATCGTCCAGCCTAAAATTGAAATTGGGTAGGAAAAGGTGCACTAGCGACAGGGATGATCACAAGCTTGATAATACTGTCAAGCAAAACTGATTCAAACACATGGGAGAACTTCACAAGGAGTGGACTAAAGCTGGAGTCAGCGCATCAAAAGTCACCACACTCAAGACGTCTTCAGGAAAAGAGCTACAGCTATCACACTCCTAGAACCAAGCCACTGCTGATGAAAAGTAAAATTCAGATGAAAGTAAATTTAGCATTTCATTTGGAAATCAAGGTCTGGAGTCTGGAGGAAGACTGGAGAAGCACAAAATTCAAAGTCCAATGTGAAGTTTTTGAAGTCCAAAGTCAATGCAGCCATCTATTTTGGAGCACTTTAGGCTTCCATCTGCTGACAAGCTTTATGGAGATGCTGATTTCCTTATCCAGCAGGAATTAGCACCTTCCCAAAGTGCCAACATGCCTGACCTGAACCCTTTATGTGAACCTATGGGATGTTTTCAAGAGAAAGATGAGAAACAGTCAATCCGAGCTGAAGACTCGCTTCCATGCCATTCCTTACTGATGCTAGAGTTTGTGCTAAAGGAGCCCCGACCAACAACTGAGTGAATAAATTAACATACTTTTATAACTGTTTATAACAATTCTGTTTAGCTAATCCTTTTTTTATTGATTGATCTTAGGAAATATTCCAATATTTTGAGATACTGGATTTTTGACTTGTAAAACTCTAATAATCAAAAAAAAAAAAAAATTGAAATATTTTACTTAACATGTCAAGTTATAAATAAATAAAAAGTGAGATAAAACAATAGATTTCCCCCCCGCTGAGAACATATATTAAACCAGAGCATTTATAACAGATCTCATGCCAGCCCCTGCAGTTCTAGACTGTTTAAGGATAAGTGTATGCTGATGTTTCAATAAGCCATATTCTCATATGACAATCAGGTTGTAAATTAAAACAATATCCTGTGAATACTGACAAAAAAAAAATACATATGTCTTTCCCCACGTTTATGCTCTGAGCTTCTGTTAGTAATAAACTTAGATGCTCTTCATCTATATGGAACTTATCTAAAGCTTTACAGCTTTTGTGCTTATCTTCTCTTAGCTGCAATAACAGCTTTTATTCTTCAGTAAAGGCTGTAGAGTTTTGAGGCATCATTTAGATATAAGAGCATCAGTGAAGTCTGATTTTGGCAGATGGGGTCTTGGGATCCCAAACCTGTCAGAAAAGGGTGTAGCTGGAATGTTTATTAAAGCTGTGTGTCTACATACTTCTGAGTATTTAATTTATGCGTGGCGATTTAAAAGCTCCTGAGGGAACTGACCCCTCATGATTCACAGTAAAGTTTATTTACCAAGACTGAAAAGCTGCAATCATCTAAGGAGGAACTGCAAACAATAAAGAAGAAAGGCATTATCACTATTAATTATTACACTACTAAACAGTCATTCATTTTATGAGCCCTAATTCTCAGCATCATGGTTTAGTTTCTTTTTGGACTGTTTTTATGTTACCTGCAGTCTGAACTATATTGCTGTGAATAAACAACACTGCAACATACAACTTTAATCCATATCTTATTTATGCTTTACATTAAAGTTTTTTTATTATTATTTTTTTGTGTGTGTTAGTCACTATTTGAGGTATTAGATTTTGCAATGCATTTTGTGCATGAATTCTTGAATAAAACATTTCCATTTCCAGATTTACCCTATTAAATAATTACAAAACATATGAGTGAATGACAGACTGGATGAGCATATTATATCAATAATATAATAACCTTGACTCAAACACTCAAACTGAAAGTGAGCTCTATGAATGTGTCGACTGCTTATCCAGTGGAGACTTTTAAACCCACCAAAACACAAACCAAAATACCAGCAAATATTTTCTACTTTTAGAGCTTGTTGGCTCATTGAAATATGGAAAACGTGAAATTTACACTGAATTTATAGTTAATAGTTTCTTAAATGACAAAAAAAAAAAAAAAAAAAAAAAAAAACAAGGAGCAAACAAAAACAAAAAAGGAAAAGTGAAAGTATTCAACAATAGGCTACAGCCAACAGCATACTGCTAATGGGACACTGTGCGTTCACACGATCAAAAGTGCTCACTGAAACCCCCAACTGCTTTCTTTTGCTTGACCGTTTGTAATCACAAAAACATTTGGTTGACTAAAGAAGTTAAAAAAATCCCAACTGCCGGAATTTTTTTTTTCCTGCCGAGGAATGGAGTCATCCTCAAGGTAACTTTCCAGACTCCGCCCCCAATAGTCCCTCCTCGATCCTCATCCTATGAGGAGAAATGTTTAGCTATAAACCCCAACACGTGCATTTAAAAAGCAACAAATTACCCATCCAACAAGATACAGAAACAAATACTGAAGAAGATACCACGAGCTGGTTGAGAAAACAGGATGACAGAGAAAAAGAAAGGTAAGAAGATGAAATGGGCAAATGGTACTGTTAATATACATTTTTAAAATATCTCTTTAGGAAAAAAAAAATCAAGTTTAAAGATAATTATGTTGGTATATAAAAATTTAACTTAGCAAGTAATGAACTTGTTTTTTGTTTGTTTTAAGAAAGTTAACCAACCAATGAATTTACAGTAATGCAAACCATTACATCGTCAATTAAATGATTTGATAACATTTTATAATATGTGTTAATATGTATTTATGATTCACCGTGCAACGTTGGAGAGTCCGAGCTTCATTATGTCTGTGATGTGATGCACAAGGAAACTCCACGAAACATATTGATGTACTGTATTCAGTGAGCAGCGGCCTCTAGAGGATATAAAGCGAGGACAGGAGTATGGCTACGATCCATGAATCGGTTCGTTCGAACAATCCGTTTTCAAAGAATCAGTTCAACTTATAGAATTAAACATACATTTATTAAATTTATGTTTTTTAATAAGTGTGTAAATTCATGTATCCCAGTTCAGGTGGTTGCAGACATGATTCGTGTTAGTTAGAACATAAATGGAATTTGCACTCACATCAAACAAAAAGTAATTTAAATATTTTGTTTGAGAATCAAACCAACTCTGTTTCATATGTGTGTTTATAAAACTGTCACGTCGTAAATATTCAAGAGTTGTCAATTTTTAATTCAATGAGGATCGACTCGAGAGGCGCTCAGATCAGTCCGATTCTCGAGTCATTTGAACCCAAAGAATGATTCGCGAATCAAACGCACTGGAAAGTCCCGCAGTTGCAAAAGAGACGAGACTTAGGTCTCTGCAGAGCAAAAGTGGGCGTTTATCACCATATGGGTGTTTTGAAACTGCTGGGTGTTTCTGAATCATGCAATCCCAACCCCACCCCTAAACCTAACGTCACTATTACATCAACTAATCAGGTATCATGGTGTAAAAACACCTTGATCTCGTAACTCCCATTACTTTCCTGCAGAGACCTATACTTGCTTAAATGACTCTCTAACGCCCGACTCGTCTTATTTCTCCTCCAGAGGAAGTCAGGTGTGTGTGTCACACCCGGTGGAGCCTGAAAGCGATTTCTTTCCACTCAGACGTGAAGGGTCGTCTGATAACGCTGAGTGACGGCGGGCGTCGGGTTTCCAGGGACGAGTCGTCCTTCTGCCACGGGCTGACGTTCAGCGGGCGACCGGTGAAGCCGGAGGAGAAGCTGCGGCTGCGGGTCGAGCGCTGCGGCGGAGTCTGGCACGGGGCACTGCGGCTCGGATTCGCTCATGTGTGCCCCGAGCAGACACCTCTGCCCCCTCTGGCCATCCCAGACCTGACCAACTCCCCGCTGTACGCCGCGGTCATCGTCCCCGAGCACATCTGTCGCCCCGGCTCAGAGATTGAGTTCATGCTGAAGAAGAACGGCAGTGTGAGGATACGGGGCTCTGATGGCAGAACACACACGGAACAGACCCATCTGAACCCCAAGTGGCCCGTCTGGGCGATGATCGACGTCTACGGGCAGACCACGGCGATCACGATGCTCGGTGAGGCTTCTGTTGTCATATACTGTGCTCCGACTGAATTAAAGGGATAGATCACCCAAAAATGAGAATTCTATCATCGATTACTCACCCTAAAGCTATTCCAAACCTGTATGAGCCCCTTTCTTATGTTGAACACAAAAGAAGATGTTTTGAAGAATATGGGCAACAGTTGACGGCACCCATTGACTTCCTTATCATCTATTCTTCCAGGTTTGAAACAATCTGAGGGCAAGTAAATGATGCCAGAATTTTATTTTTGGATGAACTATCCCTTTAACAAACAAACACACTACACATAATAACAATATAAGTTTTATTTTTGTGGTATGTGTTTTAAGTATTATGTTATATTAAATTATGCTTTATTTTTCAGTAAGAGAAAGAGTCAGGGGTTTTCAAACTTTTTCCCGCCAATATGATGCCTTGAAGTGAAGCCTCTTTTCTAAAATATAAATGCATAATATTATTTAATAACCCATTTATGCAGTGTGCAATATATATATATATATATATATATATATATATATATATATAATCTACCTAAATATATTTTGTTTTATATTGTCGCTGTAAATAAAATTGTTAAAATATTATCTAGAAAACTACTTTTTATTGAATTGTCATAGTATGTGAGATTAACAGAGTAGATTAAAATAATCTTAATTAATCTCATGATTTCTGACCAGTCTTTAGAAAGCATAACATAGTTATAATAATAGTACTGAATTAATGAATAAAATTAAAGATAGAATCATTAATAGTATTATTAATTATTAACAGAGAATAAGATACAAGTAATAATATTGTGAATGTGATTGAAACATTAATAAGTCATGTACAAGAAACAAATTCATTGGTATCTTAAATGTCCCTGTTAACTTTGACAGCTCTAAAAATACATTTAGTAAAATCGTATTTTTTTTCTCCGAGAGATTTAAGGCATCCCAAGTTTGAAGACCCCTGATCTAAGCTACACATTAAGCTACACATGTCATTAGAAATAAAAGCTTGTTTTTTTGACTGGTCCTAACAGTTGATGTGGTCTCTGTTTATAGGCTCCAAAATGAAGCGCTGGATCTTCACCAGTCGCTCCTGTCCTGCTCTCACACACGTCAGACACACTGAAGAGAAAGACACACAGGAGAGGAAGAAACACATGAGTACGCTGGATCAGAGAAACCTGAGAAACCATCATCTTGACACCACAGGTGAGAATCAGACAGGTGCAAGGCAGCTCTGTGATGGCCTAGTTCACATCATTTGACCACCTAAACTCCTCTCTTTCCTTGCTTTAGATCATGACGCTCCAGACTGTGCGGAGTGTGTGGTGTGTTACAGTGATGTGGCAAACTGTTGTCTGAGCTGCGGTCATAAATGCATGTGTACTCCATGTGCCATGAGGGTTCACATGACGTTTGGGACCTGTCCTCTGTGTCGTCAGCCCTTGGGTTCCTTCCATCCCTACGTCCACTAACTTTCGTCCCAGTTCATGAAGTGGCCATACAGTTTGTTGAATGTATATTGAATGTATTTTAAGTTCTTATGTGCTGCTGTAATGTACTAATCTATCATTGCACTGTGCAGATGTTGTATATGTTATTTATTTTTACTCTGTTTTGAATGTCACTTTGGATAAATTCATATTGATTATATATGTCTATATATTTATACATAGGCGGAGATGTTCTAAATCTGTAATGTAAATAATATGATGTAAATATATGTAAATGTGTATATGAATAATGCTTTTTTATTCATTTATTTATTTGTATTTTTTATTAAATACATTTTATGTAAACAGTTTGTTTTGTTTGATTTTTTTATGCTGGTTTTTCACTACTGCACTTTTCCGCCAGGTGTCAGTATTTTACAGGAAAACAAACGCCCAGCAACACACACAAACACACACAAGAACCGTTTGCGAAAGTTTACAGATAGTTATTATTATCCAGATTGTTTTACGAAGTTCATGTTCAACGTTCATCGCATTGCTGCAGTGCTGCAGAGAAAGTCTTAATTGAAACGTGTGAGCTTTCCCCTTTAAAACAGTCCGTTATTTGAAAACAGTCAGGAAGGGTGGAGAAGAGGAATCACGGATTTGGGCGCGAGAAATGCATTGTGTGCTGAGAAGAGAAAGTGCTATATTTGGTTTAGTTTGTTAGTCTCTGGCTTTTTGATGTTGAAATACCATAGATTACTTAAGATTTTAGAGAATATTGAGAAATACAGGGGGAAATGATCTCAGGATTATTCTTATTTTGAAATGGTAGGCCCTAACTTACCTAATACATCTCATTTAAACCAGTCAAAACAGCACAAATAGTTTTCAGATAAAAGTCTACATTTACAAATGTCTGTTTCTGTAGCAGTGTTTTTAAATATTGATTTCAAACATCTAGTTTCTAAAATCAAACATTTTAAAGAACTGAATCTTGCTTATGTAGCTTATGTTCATACTATATCAACTGATAGCCCCACACAAATAACATATTTGGTCTGATCCTAAGGTATCTCAATAAGTACATTTAGAAAATATGATCAATCAAATTAATACAAATGTGAGTTCAGGTTGGAACAGGTTAAATGATTAAATATTAAATGCACAAACGGCTGTGAAATTATGCAAAATACGGACTTATTTTAAGCCTAATGCAGATCTTTGGTGTCGTCCTTTCTTGTATCATTTGTATCTGCAGTGCAGGGCAACATGTCCAATCAGTCGGCAATCAGCATTAAACTATTGTTCCAGTTAAACCCCAGAAACTTATAAGGGTGGGAAAATCATAGAAATAGGGGAGGAGAGAGGTGGAGTGAGTGGGACGTGACCCTTGGTTTCTTGATCACGTTGTCTGACTGTTAAATATTTATTCTGGATGGCAGAACAGAGTCTTAGGAAGGTGAAAAGAAGTGAGAAAGAGGGTTTGCAAAGCCACCGAGTCAATGCAGAGAGACTCAGTACAGAGAGAGGGATAGAGAATGACACACACAGTGAGCTGAAGACTGCCGTTCAGTTTGATGAAGAAAACAGACCTCCTCTTCAACAGCAGACGTGCAGCGCGGTAAGTGTCCCTGGGTCACTATAAAACACTAGCACTAGTGCTTCTGTATGGTCTGTATGTCTTGATGTACAATTCCTTGGAATCACAATGACATGTTTGTTTCTTTGACAGAAAAAAGATGAATTGTGTTGTTTGGTCATTTAAAAAAAAGTGTAAGAAATGCAAGTGTAACCTGCACATTAGTTTTTTTTTTTCATGTTACTGGTTGTCCTAGTTGACTTCAGTAATAACTGATTTGCCATCACAGGTTTACATTTTAATTTGCCAGTTGCAAAATTTGTAATGGCAATTTAGTTAATAATTATCCTATGATATAACAATAATTCTTGAATGGCTCTTTATTTGAATGACAGTCTTTCTGTGACCCATTTAACCATTCAAACGCACGTATTAGTTGTGTTGCTGTCTATGGAGGGTCAGAAAGCTCTCGGATTTCATAAAAAATATCTTAGTATGTGTTCTGAAGATGAACGAAGGTCTTAAGTGTTTGGAACGAAATGAGGGTGAGTACTTAATGACAGAATTTTCATTTTTGGGTGAACTATCCCTTCAAATAGATAACTATTGAGACTATTGAGAGGATGTCTGTTTGTAGTGGTCTCCCAAATCATATTGGGCATTTCTGAGTGCACGCAATCCCATAATGACCCACAATAACAACCAACCAATGAACACTCAACAGCTAGAGAATACCCACAATGCACTAAAAAGTCTTGCCTGAAGAAGGTGCAGCTGAATCATCCATCCATCCATTTTGCAAACCTTAGTTTAATGTAGGTTTATACATGCTAGTTTCCATGACAGAGTTCAAGATAAATATTTTCATTTACATTTAGTCATTTAGAAGCTACATTTATTATAATAATAATAATACGTTTATTTTATATAGCACCTTTCTGCAAACTCAAGGTCACTTTACAACATCAAAACAGATGAACATGACAGCAGAGAAAAAAACTAAACACAGATAAAGATGAAATCCATGGCCTGAATCAGATCATGCAGTCAGAGATCAGAGAAACAAGAAAGGAAAAGAGATGTTTTAAGCTGGGGTTTGAAATCCTGTAATGAAGAACGATCACGGATGTGTTTGGGAACAGAATTCCAAAGTGTGGGGGCAGAGATCATTCCGACAGGAGGGAACACTTCATTAAAAAGTCAACGTCTGATAGATTTGCAAGGCTGTTACATTTTCTAATGATTATTGAACAGCGTGCTTACTTTAAACATTTCTCTCATTCTTGAATCACACATCACCATTTACAAGAAAAACAGGCGGATGTCAAGGCCTTTTCTTTTTGCAGCCATAGACGGTAATTTGAAATGTGCTTTTTAGTTTGATGTCGAGTGCCTCATTTTAGCCGGTCAGCCCACAGTAGTTTAAGTATCCTCTAATTTAATGGACATCAGCGGCCTCGAAACATCATTGCCTGTGGAAAGAGCATGCTGTGTGGCTCAACATAGTGATGTTATTTGATTGACATCTCATGCTCCAGCAGAGGGCACTTCTCCAATTCACTTTTTTGTTACTGATCGTAGACTGAAGGAGGCCCTCGGGTTGGAATCCTGTTCTCTTGTATGCCAAGTAGAGCATGCATGAAGAAATTAGACATAAAGAGAGCATCTATCCTCCAAACAACAATGAACTGATGTATTTGTGGATCAAACAGACCGTCTGTTTGTGCAGGAAGGGAAATGCACTCATTTGTTCTTTTGATTATAACACACAAGTGGGTGTGGGTCCTCAGCCTGCATGGGACTGTCTATTATTTCCAGCTGTGCATGTGTGTGTGTGTGTGTGTGTGAGTATGGGATGGAAACTATTACAGAGCTTTGGACTCGTTAGGCACCGAGAGTTTCATGTATGATCCTGGCTCGTGTATCACACACACACACACACACACACACACACACACACGGACAAAGGCTGAGTCACAGAATCACAGTAAATTGCAAACGCCCTCCCAGCAGAAACAGAACGGGCTGCGATCCTTTCCCTTTCTGCTCATTCCAGGGAACGTCTCCTCACGGTAAATACCCGTCTCGCAGCTCTCCTCTAACTTCATGACTCTCTTTCACTCCGCTGTATGGAGTATGTACTTCTGTTCTTCACTGCTGGTTTTTAAATGTGAAACATCAGCTTTTCTATCTTGCTGTAACATTTGTGGAGATGCATGCTGGAGCTCCGACAGTGAGGATTTACTTGTTTACTTTCAGGGTGTGAAATGTCAGATGCAGGTACTTTGTGTGCAGTGGCTTGTTAAGGTATAAAACATCTTCGATTAATGCTAAAGTTGTCACGGTTGGGTTTGGGAAAACACAAAGAGAGGGTAGATCCAAATGCAGGTAAGGGTTTTTATTTAAACAGAGGGGTAACTACAAAAATAAACAGTCATGAGAGACAAACCAAACAAAAAGGGAACCGGATGAAACGGGGAACTCGGAAGAACGAGAAGGTAGAGGAAGTCTGGGGAAACGAGAGCATGAGACACATAGGGTAAGGACTCCATGAAGACAACAGAGAAAGACAGCTCTATATAGGGAAACTAATGACAGAGTATTGTCAACACCTGTGCGATTCTAATTGGAGTGCAATTACTGTGAAGACACAACCAGACTAGCGGAATTAAAGTGCCTATGGTGAAGTGCCTAAGGGGAAGTGAGCTCATTAGGGAACACCCAGGAAAACAAAGACTGGCAGCGTGACATTACCCCCTCCCTACGGAGCAGCTACCAGATGCTCCACCTAAACCCAGGAAAACCCCAACAGAAAAAGAGGCAGGAGGGAGGTGGAACGGCGGCGGACCAGGGGGAGGGACGGAGGGACAGAAAACAGGGACAGGAGCAACCAGGAGGAATGGAAAGGTGCAACACAAAACAAGGAGTCCAGGAGGGAGGCGGACAGGTGGAGGCTCAGGGGGAGGGAAGGAGGGCCAGACTAAACTAAAAGGAACAGACAGAAACAGAACTCAAAAAACACAAAACATAAGTCCATGAAGGGCATGTTAAGGCGTCCACCAGGACGGAGCAGATGACCACCACATCTTTGTGGTCGAGGCCGGAGTCCACCAGGGCGGAGCGGAAGACCACCACGGCCTTGTGGTCAAAGTCAAAGCCCTCCAGGGCGGAGCGGAAGACCACCACGTCTTTGTGGTCGAGGCCGGAGTCCACCAGGGCGGAGCAGAAAACCACCACGTCCTCATGGTCACCGCCGGAGTCCCCCAGAGCGGAGCGGACGACCACCACGTCCTCGTGGTCACCGCCCGAGTCCCCCAGGGTGGAGCGGACGACCACCACGTCCTCGTGGTCACCGCCTCGGGAACTGTATCAGGCACCGCCTCTGGAACAGCCTCGGGCACCGCCTCGGGAACAGCATCGGGAACTGCATCGGGCACCGCCTCGGGAACCGCATCGGGCACCGCCTCGGGAACTGCATCGGGCACCGCCTCGGGAACAGCATCGGGCACCGCCTCGGGAACAGCATCGGGCACCGCCTCGGGAACAGCATCGGGAACCGCATCGGGCACCGCCTCGGGAACCGCATCGGGCACCGCCTCGGGAACAGCATCGGGCACCGCCTCGGGAACAGCATCGGGCACCGCCTCGGGAACAACATCGGGCACTGCCTCGGGAACAACATCGGGCACCGCCTCGGGAACTGCATCGGGCACCGCCTCGGGAACTGCATCGGGCACCGCCTCGGGAACTGCATCGGGCACCGCCTCGGGAACAGCATCGAGCACCGCCTCGGGAACAGCATCGGGCACCGCCTCGGGAACTGCCTCGGGCACCGCCTCGGGAACTGCCTCGGGCACCGCCTCGGGAACTGCCTCGGGCACCGCCTCGGGAACTGCCTCGGGCACCGCCTCGGGAACTGCCTCGGGCACCGCCTCGGGAACTGCATCGGGCACCGCCTCGGGAACTGCATCGGGCACCGCCTCGGCCTCCGGAGCAGCAACGGGAACCGCATCGGGAACGGCTTCGGTCACCGCCTCGGCCTCCGGAACAGCAGCGGGCACCGCCTCGGCCTCCAGAACAGCAACAGGAACCGCATCGGGAACGGCCTCGGCCACCGCCTCGGCCTCCGGAACAGCAGCGGGTACCGCCTCGGCCTCCAGAACCGCAGCGGGCACCACATCGGGAACAGCATCGGGCATTGCCTCGGCCTCTCGAACCGCATCGAGCACCTTCTCGGGAACAGCCTCGGCCTCGGAAACAGCATCGGGCACCGCCTCGGGAACTGCATCGGGCACCGCCTCGGGAACTGCATCGGGCACCGCCTCGGGAACTGCATCGGGCACCGCCTCGGGAACTGCATCGGGCACCGCCTCGGGAACTGCATCGGGCACCGCCTCGGGAACAGCCTCGGGCACCGCCTCGGGAACAGCCTCGGGCACCGCCTCGGAGACTGCATCGGGCACCGCCTCGGCCTCCGGAACATTAGCGGGCACCGCCTCGGGAACAGCATCGGGCACCGCCTCGGGAACTGCATCGGGCACCGCCTCGGGAACTGCATCGGGCACCGCTTCGGGAACAGCCTCGGCCTCCGGAGCAGCAGTGGGCACCGCATCGGGAACGACCTCGGCCACCGCCCCGGCCTCCGGAACAGCAACGGGAACCGCATCGGGAACGGCTTCGGTCACCGCCTCGGCCTCCGGAACAGCAGCGGGCACCGCCTCGGCCTCCAGAACAGCAACGGGAACCGCATCGGGAACGGCCTCGGCCACCGCCTCGGCCTCCGGAACAGCAGCGGGTACCGCCTCGGCCTCCAGAACCGCAGCGGGCACCACATCGGGAACAGCATCGGGCATTGCCTCGGCCTCTCGAACCGCATCGAGCACCTTTTCGGGAACAGCCTCGGCCTCGGAAACAGCATCGGGCACCGCCTCGGGAACTGCATCGGGCACCGCCTCGGAGACTGCATCGGGCACCGCCTCGGCCTCCGGAACATTAGCGGGCACCGCATCGGGAACGGCCTCGGCCACCGCCTCGGTCTCCGGAACAGCAGCGGGCACCGCATCGGGAACAGCCTCGGCCACCGCCTCCGGAACAGCAGCGGGCATCGCATCGGGAATGGCCTCATGGACGGCAGCCGCCCGCTCGGGAACGTTCTCCGGGTCCTGAGGAACAGTAGCTGCCTGTCTCCTCCTCCGCCCTCTACGATGGAGAGTCGGTGGCGTTGAGTCGGCCATCTTGTGCTGTGGTGCTGGGCTGGCGGCCATCTTGAGCTGTGGCGCTAGGCTGGCGGCCATCTTGGGCTGTGGGGCTGGGCTGGTGGCCATCTTGGGTTGTGGGGCTGAGCTGGCAGCCTTGTCTGGAAACTCTGGTGTGGTTGTTGCATTCCACTGAGCACGATGGTGCAGGTAATTGGTAAACCCCCAAAAGTCCAGGATCTCTAACCCCTTCATCTCCCATTGAGGTAAAGGATCATCCAGGCAATTATTAAACCAATCCTTTAGTGCTGCATCATTGTAACCTAACCCGACTGCCAAAGTCCAAAACAATTGCGCCAGGCCACCCACCTCCCTTCCCTCTTGATGAAGGGTGGTTAAGTTCCGGACTCTCCCCCTCCGTTCCTCCATGGTGGCTGGGGAACCGATTCGAAATCTCACACCGCTGGATCTAGGCATGATGGAGTCCTTCTGTCACGGTTGGGTTTGGGAAAACACAAAGAGAGGGTAGATCCAAATGCAGGTAAGGGTTTTTATTTAAACAGAGGGGTAACTACAAAAATAAACAGTCATGAGAGACAAACCAAACAAAAAGGGAACCGGATGAAACGGGGAACTCGGAAGAACGAGAAGGTAGAGGAAGTCTGGGGAAACGAGAGCATGAGACACATAGGGTAAGGACTCCATGAAGACAACAGAGAAAGACAGCTCTATATAGGGAAACTAATGACAGAGTATTGTCAACACCTGTGCGATTCTAATTGGAGTGCAATTACTGTGAAGACACAACCAGACTAGCGGAATTAAAGTGCCTATGGTGAAGTGCCTAAGGGGAAGTGAGCTCATTAGGGAACACCCAGGAAAACAAAGACTGGCAGCGTGACAAAAGTGGACTAAAAACAGGTCCAAGTCCTCTTTCAGTGACAATGTGAATGCAAAGAGAACATCCAGTGCTCATACAGCTGTCATGATATCATGTGCTGTCAAAGCTAGGGTATGTTGTGAAATGTTGCACCGATAGTAGCTGTTGAGCCTGATCTGCTAGATTCCTGTCGAATAGCGTTTCCCATGTGACTGGTTGATAAACAGCCGTTTATTCATAAAGTATATAGATGCATCAGACAGTAGTATGGGAGCAAATGTATCAGTGTATTTGAGTTCATATGACAAAAAGAAATGTTAAGTATTTATTTATTGACATTTTTTTTTTTTGGAAGCTAAAAACCACTATCAATTCAAGAAAGTCAGTTACAGGATGATAATAGATGCAGGTAGAATCACACATCTTGACATGCGCATGTCAGCAGTTGAGCTGGCTTTTTAAATCGAAAAGATCAAATTAATATACAGTAAATAGATCAATATGTGCCAGAAAACCAGTTCACAGTGGAACCAGTGTAAATTTAACTATTGAACATCATCATTTTCATAAAAAAAGAAAAAACAAATCCTAAACCATATTGGATGGAAAAACTGAAATAAAGTGAGTTACTAAATAAAAAAAAGTAAAAAACCTAAATCAAAGCTGCACTGGAAAATTTAATTTTCTGCCAGGATGTTATCCATTAATATCATAGACATTTCCTTTAACTCTCCAAAAACACAATGCAGTGCAATATACTGGTGAAGCATTTGTTCAAAAATCAATATGGAAAAAACCTTCATATTTATACAGTACAGTGCACCTTTATGGAGTTTTTAGAGTGTAAATAGATTAAAAAAAAACCACACATATCTATAATTTAATATATTCACATTAAGTTCAAATGAAAACTAAAAACATAAAAACAAAGGCACAAAATGAAAATATTAATTATTTACATAAAAGCACAATACAAATTAGCACAGAACTCATTTTTGCCTTTAATTAGGCTGGATGGACAGACTGGACAGAGAATGAAGTGGGAGAGAGCAGGGATTTTAAAAGACCAGAGCTGGGATTTGATCTTTGGCCACAGAAGCACAATCATGTTACATGTCATGTCAGACAACATTTTGGAAATAGACTAGAATCAGATGCATGCGCTGTAGTTGTTTCATTGACAAGCAAGGAGATATCTGAGGCTGCTTGAATCTGATGGGACTTCTTGCTCTTGTGTTTTGTTTCTTGCACATTTTATTCACAGTAGCTCATCTTTGTAACAGAACATTTGAATGTCGTGGTCACAAACTCTGCATCGCTATAAAATCAATTTTTATTGAGTGTTATTTATCAGAGATATAGCAGCATGGTCTGGGTCTTGTCTAGAATAAATATTTACCATTGTGGTGAACCTAGCTTCTTCCTCTTACTCAACACTGAGTCACACCAGTCATGCTGTTATTCAGCAGTGCTGAGCTGTCATTCACAGTATCCCTTGAGCCGCTGGTTACATTTAGATTCAAGGAACATGTTTGTGCTATAATTTAATTTATTTATTTTTTATAATTACTTTGACAAACCATAGCTGTTTCAGACTGTGTTTTCATTAGAGCGATGGATTTCTGCTTGGTTTAAGGCCAGGGTTTACATCCTTTTTGAGGTCAAGTACTCAATTTAGTTGCTCAGAAATGCAGTAATAACAGTAATATTGTGAAATATTTCTATAATTTAAAATAGCTGTTATCTATTTGAATATATTTTAAAATGTCATTTATTTCTGTGACAGCCTTTGGTGTCACATGATTCTTCAGAAATCATTCTAATATGCTGATTGGCTGATCAGAAAACATTTCTTATTATTAGCAGTGTTGAAAACACTTACAGTTTGGTTTGTGGAAACTGGTGAACAGCATTTATTTGAAATATAATTTTGTAAGATTCTAAATGTCTTTGCTCTCATTTTGACCAATCTTTTGGACCCTTTCTAAATAAAAATTAACATTGATTTTTTTTAAATAAAACATTTAAATGGTCGTGTACATGATATTAAACATTGCTAAGCTATTCATATAATCATTATTGATGTACAAAGACATGACCAGCCAGCGACTGTGGAACATTTAGCTAAAACTTAAGCTGAAGTTAATGCATGCATTTTATGCAATATTGAAAATCTTTCACAAAAATGTGTTAAAGATCAAAAACTGGCAACCCTCCGGCAGTAAAGACCCCAGGTTTAAAGAAACCTGTACATTTGATATGCTTTCTCACTCTATATTTGGTTTATCTGTATCTTTAGAACAGAACTGAACCTTGACATAACAGAATAAAAAGAGAAAGATAGAAATAATATAAAGTTTAATGATGTTTCTTTCAGTCCACTAATCATCTTACTGGCAGACTCGCTGCGGGAGACCGACCATTAATAACAGAAGCGAACATGCCTCCTCTCCTAGTTCATCACTCACTCTCGATGATTTATTTCTCTTTTCTCCGTCTCACACGCTCAGTTTTCATAGCAGCGTAAGACCTCTGTTCTGCTCTCCTCTCGTCTGCTCTCACCTCATGCTTTCTCCTGTTTAAACTGTCAGTTGTGAATGTATTTTTCTTCTTTCCTCCTCTGTTTTGCAATAGTCTGGTTGGTGTTTGGCAAAAATGCCTTATTGCACTCTCTCTCTCACAAACACACACACACACACACACACACACACACACACACAAACACACACACACTGTAAGACTATACCATTTAAGACTGGTTTGCCCTACTGAGCCAAACCACTGAATTATTAAGAACGAACTAGCTCCCCAAGATCCAGTGGAAAATAGAGACTTCTGGAAAACAGCACACATGCATAAAAGAGTTCAGGTTATCGAGAAATCCTTCTTTAAAATTCATACATGCCGAGGCAGTTGAAACGTGAATAATTGTGACAAAAAAGGACTTATAAAACATATGTATATGTCAGCTAAAAAACATTATTTATTACTTATTATTATCTCTGGTTGATCATGCAGCATTCTTGCTTGCATAAAACTGAAGTCTTGTCTATCAGATCGTCAGTACTTTGTACTGTACAGTGATAAACTTCAATCACCATCAGCACAGTTCCTAGAACACGTCTGAGTAGTCAATGATAAATCGATTAGGTCAACGGCTGTAAAATATTGGTCATGAGCAACGTTGTTTGATTGTGTTTTATGATTATATTGCTATGTTTATATTCAACTTATTAGTTTCCTAAAATGTTGTATGGTGTATCACAGCTTGTATATTCATGTATAATACAAAAAAATAATAATAGCATTTTTAATATTTATAAGAATTATTTTTCATAATTCAGCAAGGATTAATTTAAAGTTTTAAAAAGTCACAGCAAAGACGTAAAAATGTATCACAATTTTTTAAAGAAATATTAATATTATAAATATTAATATTATTAAAATATTAAGCAACACAATTGTTTTCAATATTGATAATAATATTAATAAATCTTTCTTGTGCAGCAAAGCAGCATATTTGAATTATTTCTGAAGGATCATGTGACACTGAAGACTGGAGTTATTTACAGCTTTGCATCAAATAAATAAATAACATTTTAACATGTATTCAAATAGAAAACTGTTATTTAAAAATGTTAATATTTCACATTATTACTGTCTCTACTGTATTTTTTTTATCAAATAAATGCAACCTAGGTAATCATAAGAGACTTCTTTCAAAAAAAATAAAAATAAAAATAAAAAATCAAACAGACCCCAAACATTTGAACAGTAGAGAATATTAGATATGAACACACCGTAAATCACAGATTTGAAACTTTATTTATTTATTTATTTTTTCACCTACTCTAGTTTTATCGCATGTGAAAGAGTCTTCACAATTCACCTGTTGTGGTCCATAGATGAAAGAAAGTTTGGTTTTGGATCATATGTGAGTAAATGGTTTTTGTGTGAACTCTCCCTTTAAGGATAAACACTTCAGAAGCTTTATGAAATCTCAAAGGCCAGTGGTTTGAGACCCCTGCTCCAAACCGAACACTTTCTTGCCAGATCTCAGAATAGGGCATGTTTCTCAATTCAAGACCTCCGCCTCAGTTTATTTGTCATTGATTTGTTGATAAAGAATTTCTCAAGCCTGAAGTCACTGCTGTCCTCCTCTGCTTGGCCATGTATGGCCAGACACGCATAAGCAGTGGCTCGTAGAAAAACAGCGGGGCGGGAGCGCAGGAAGAACGGTGAAATGAGAGGAGGACCGTCAGGAGGTGGATGTGGTTTAGTCTTTGAATCCACCAGTCTTTAACCCCGTGCTGTGAAATATCACCTTATGGCCACAAAAGGCTGCCTGCCTATTCAAACGCTCTTTAGCAAAGGCAGCCAAAAGTGAGCCAGGCCTCTGCACACAGTCTGTACTTCACCATAGAAACCCTTGTCAACCAGGAAGTCCTGAAGTGGTGGAGCGAGAGAGAGAGAGAGAGAGAGAGAGAGAGAGAGAGAGAGAGAGTGAGAGTGCATGTGTGTCAGTATGTGAGAGGGACTTAACAGAGGTGAAGCAGACAGGAGCATACAGGAAAACAGCGAGAAAGAGAAAGAATTGACCGATTAGGCTGACGGAGAGGCGAAAAACAGCAGGTTGAACCTGAAAGGCTATTTTATACGAAGCAGACCAAGCAGCACTTTGGGAATTGTGTGTTGTCCTGGGAAATCTGTGCGTGGCTGCACTGTCACACACTTACACACCCACACAAACCGGTGAGTTGATCTTCCATCTGACAGCCTGTTAGTGTGAGTTTAACTGTAAAACAGTCAAATGATCATTTACGGCGACTCGTTCATTCATGCAGTTATTCTGTTTGGCAGGGCTGTGTTAAAGCAGTAGCCCACAATACGTCTGAAGTTGATTCCTAACTTTCTTTGAAGGATTAAGGGTCTTTGGTGGGATTTGGGAAGTTTTCAAAGCAGCGGAAAAGAGCAGAAATGCTGCAGAAAAGCCCAAATCTGGAGTCACATATGCTGTTCTGCTTTCATATTTCTACGTGTGTTTAAAACACGTTGGTTTTGAGTGGCTGGATCTTCATTGAAACAGTTAGTTGTTGTTTTGGCTGTACTGAATTTGCCTGTTTAGAGTGGTGTGATTTGTTTGACGTTTGATTATTATAGCCTGGCCTCAAATTAATTTGGTTCAGAGGGTGTTACTTTATGATTTAAGATCCACAGGACAAAAACAAATATTCTAACTGATGATTTAATGTTTTAATTGTATTTATAAGATGTACAAAATAAAAAAAGGTATAATTATGTAATTAAAATTATGATTTAAACAAGTCAACAAAGTGACTGTTGTTGGCACACTTTGTAGACAAGAAAAAATTTAAATAAAAAAAAATGCCTTCACAAAAAAGAGGTCAGAGATGGAGAGAAAGAGTGAAGGGAGGCTACTAAAGTCAGTTTAACATTGTAAACGCTCATTCAAAGCTCCAGCAAGCCAGCAGGTAAATCATCATATAGAATATTTAGTAGTTTGTCCCATTTTAATTCTTGTTATTAAGTATATTTCCCATTATAATCACTTGTCTTGATACTAGTAATCTATAACACATCTTGTTTGATTAAAACCAATTTAATAGTAGGTTATAAATAGTTAAAAATAATATTAATGTTCTAAATTAGTTGTTTGTTAGCATATTATATAGGTTTATGCTATAAGATATTAAATTAAATGTATAATACTTACAGAGGAGAGTGGGTAAGATAAGCCATTTGTTTTTTACTTATCTGGTCCTCAAAATAAGTTAAATTGATGCAGAAGTACAATGAAAGTATCTGTCCTATCCCGTCCTATCCTAATTAAAGTATTCCTATAATTTTAAATGTTAAAAATGTAGTTATGACAAATGTTCTAAAAATATAGCTTCTTATAAAAAAAAGTGTTAACGCTCTTCTGTGTCAGCCGTGCCACAAGGATATGTTTTCTACATGTATTTACACTTTGATTTGAAAGAAAACGAAACATCTGTGTGTGTGCGTGTCACTGTATTTTCTAAATGCATCTTGTTATGAAAGATTAATCTATGCATGCTTCGTTTTTTTTTCTTTTAATTTACCATTTTAAATAAAAATGGCATAACCTGATCTTCTGGTATAACAACTCATAAAAACCTCTCTTCTTTAATCATTTAGTCTGCGTAAACCACCCCTTTCCTTACCACTGACAGCCAGGTCCCATTCAGAGCTCCATTTAAAGGTGCAGTGTGTAATATTTAAGAGAATCTAAATAAAATAAATTCAATATAATACTCACAACTATGTTTTCAGAGGTGTGTAAAAACCTGACGTAATGAACCATTATATTTTTATTACATCAGAATGGGCAAATTTGCATTCCCCTTACATGGAAGTCGCTATTTTGAGAGGGCGTTTCAGCACTTTGTTCATCTTGTGAATAAAACACTGACACGATGAGTTAAGTCATAATAACATATCAGTTTAGTGAATAATTAGGTAAATATAAATCTTTAATTACCTTTCTAAAGAAACCTCATTGCTTGACTGGCTACTTTCTGCTGTCTCAGACTACGACATCTTTGGCCCGTGTCGGCCACCATACAGTAGTTTTTCTATGTGCAATTCGCAACCTCACCACTAGATGCCGCTAAAATGTACTGCACCTGTAAAATGCAGCTCTAATCAACATCTGATGCATAGACGCGAGTCCACACCCTACATTTTTGTATTATATGAAAAACCGCAACACCATGTCACAATATAGAAGGAACGATCTATCGCTACTTTCGTTAAATCGCAAATTTAAGTGAGCGTTAGATGATGTCAATGCTAATCGTACAGTAAAAAATAAGAAATTAACTAAAAAAATGTAATATCCATTATCGGCCGATACCGATAAATGTAAGACATCTTACATAACCTACACACTGTGGTTCCAGTATACTGTGTATGTCTTAGATATGCAACATGATATGATATCAAGATGTCAAGCTAATATCAATACTGAAATAAATATGTATGATGTGACAAGTGGTCAAACACATTTCCATGGTTAGGTTTAGGGTTAGAAGTTTACCCATAGTATTTTTCTTGTCAGTGACTGATGGCTTAATCTAATTGAATATGACCTGCATTTTTACACATCTGTCTGGGTGTTTCCCACCTTTGTAAGGTTAAAGAGAGCAGACTTTAGTGTCAGCCCTCAGCAGCACACACTGATCTCTCTGAGAATATTCTCACATGCTACATGCGTGCGTGAGTGTGTGCACGACTGCTTTAGTCCTCATTACATAAGTATGACATATTATGGCGGCCCTCATGGTATGAAGCATTTCCCAATCTCTGATCTACATATACATATGTATTCTATCAGGAAAACAAATTCCTCGTATGTGTAAACATACCTGGCAATAAAGCTCATTCTGATTCTGATTCATAAGAGTTCAACAAAGGTTCTTTACAGAGAGATGTCGTGCTGATTAGAATAGTCTTCAACAGGTCCATACAGGTGTTTCATGAACTCCACGCTTTGTAGGGTGTTGTTGATTTTGGAAGGTCCGTGTGGAGGAGCCCATTTTGGCTCATAGTTATCAAACTGTTTGTGGGATCCATCCCAACTGAGTCGAACGATGGACGACCATACATGGTGATCAGATGGACCTGCTGCTGATTAATGTGTGTATCATGTAATAACGGGAGATTGTAAACAGACGCATGGCAGAGCCTTGTATGGTGTCTGCTCACATCCATCAAAAGGTACAGAGTAACAGACCTGTAAAAGAGTAAGCAGTGAAACAGATTAGATGGATTTTGAAGGATTAAATGGCCTTTACTTTGTTCTGCTGTTCTTGTTATTTTTCATTTTAAAGTACTTTATTTTATTCCGCTATTACTTGTGTGCAGAGACAGCTATAAGGATGCCATTTGTTGGATGAATTCCCTGAAAAGTGTAAGTTATGAAATCCTTCTCACAATATTGGTGATAGTTATAGTTTATAGTTTATAGTGTGATGTCCAGGTGTTTGTTCTCCATCTGTGGCGTGGGCGGTCTCGGTTTGGTTCAGCAGGGATTGTTTGCTTGGACATATCTGTATCATCTAAACATTGCTGTTTGTTTGAGCATCCGACCAGGGGTGCATTTCCTATGGTTGCGAGTTCCGTCATTGCCAATAGAGTTTAATGGAACTTGTGACTTAACAGTGCTTTTGGGAAAGACACCCCAGCCTGGCACAGCAACAGCTTGACCATGGGAGTGAGTTTGGGGCGGGGCTACCTGTTTGTTCATCCAGTAGCGGAAGGGGGGAGTATTTAGGAAACTAGTTTGAAAACAGTCATTATTTTCATTTGTAAATATCAAATATTTGTCATTGTAATTTTCTCTCTATGTCTCTGTGTTTTTAAAGCCCAAAGTATACTTTAGTTTCGAAACAGCTAAATGTATAGCTTTTAATTTGATAGCCTGTGTGAACACAGCTGGTTGATGTGGGGGATTCTGAAGGACTTGTTATATGTTTGCTTTGATTATTAGTAGGGACTGTTTGTATGGATGTATCTGTATTATCTAAGCATTGCTGTTTGTTTGAACATCTGACCAGTGAGTTTGGGGCGGGGCTACCTATTTGTTCAACCAGTGACAGAAGGGGGAGTTTTCAGGAAACCAGTTTGAAAACAGCCATTATTTTTGCACACACACATACACGCGCGCACACACACGCACGCACGCACACACACACACACACACACACACACACACACACACACACACACACACACACACACACACACACACACACACACACACACACACACACACACACATATATATACACACACATACAAGTATGTAGCCCAATTTGAATGCAGATGAACGCAGAGCCTTTCAAACTATAATTTGATAGTGTGCATGAACACAGGTACTTGACACGTGCACTAGAAATATAAAAAAGATTTGTCCAGTGTCTGTGCTTTTTCTTTCCAGAAGTTATGACCAATAAAATATCTTTGAACCTTTTTAAAGTTGCAGGTCTCTCTTAATGCCCTTACTCAAGCACTTGTCTGTTGTTGCGTCTTCATTGGCATGTTTAGTTGTTGTTCTTTCTCATCTGTTTCTTTTTCGAGTGTGTAACAACAGGCCAGGCCAGTGATGCCACCTTGTTGTAGACAAACTAATTAGGGTAAAAAAAGGGTCAAGATGCGCTTGCTAGTTAAGCGTAAACAGAGTTAGAACAATTTTGACAATTGGGACCAAAGTCTTAGCAGCTTGGCTGTGTACACTTTGACCTAAATGGTGGTGGATGTCACACAGTGTGCCATTGTTTTTACCAGAGATCTCACTGGGATCATATTGCCCAGTCAGACAAGAAAAAAAATGTAAAAGTCTGTAAAAATCATACAGTGTGACCCTCGAGTAAGTGATATGATCTAGACATGATGTCAGATCTCTTGTTTTAATCTTGCCTCATAGGCCTACTATGCTTTGTCTATATACTAACTTTTATCTCTTAAAACACACACACACACCACGCACATGTACATGCACACACACACGCACACACACAACATCTCTTTATGATTTAACAGCACAGAAACAGAAAAGCTCTCTCAGCCATTTACCTTCATTTGATAAACAAAGTGGCACAAGATTAATGTGACTCATTCAGATGTTATCAGACAATGGAGAGGATTGCTGATCAACTATGCATGAGGATTAATACAAAACATTCTATTTTGCATTGATGACATTCAGTATGTAATACACAATTCATGTGTAATTCCAATACAATTCATTGATCATTCAGAAACAATCATATTTGTCTATTTAATATACAGTAGTCAAAACTATATTGATACTTAAGCTACATGTAAAGTGTATGGATTTCATTGCATTACATATCAAATATCATGCAAAATACAATCTGCAAATGGCTTTTAATCTACTGCACTAGTGTTTGCTTATATAATGCAAAGACATTGATGGATATTTAAGTATGTCCTAAGTGTCCGCCCCTGAATATGTGCACAAAAAACTAATTATGTAATGGATGTGAATCTAGTGTAAACATATAAACTGAATTGAGAGGAACAGTTAATTACTCATCTTGAAAGTATATTATACTGTATCTGCTGATATATTTATATAAACCACATGATGGAACGATCATCTTTTCCAGAGCAACAAACAAACGGCCCACGCTCAGGACATTTTCTAAATGCCTTCGTGAAAATGAATGGAGATGCAGGATAGAGTTCATCTCATCACTCACTGGGGGATAGTGTGCAAATGCTCTTATTAGACAGTTGGGATTCACCAGTATGGTCAAAAATGTGGTGAATTTGAGACACAGTTCTCAGCAAAGGTCTGCACATGGTATACAGTGAGTCTGTTAATGATTGAATTGACACTTTCACAGGCTTCTAAGAAGTTATAAATGTCTGCATATTCTGTGTGACTCTCACTTTGGTGTCTTTCCAATAATAATAAAAAAAGGTAATTGTTTGGCTATAGTCACCACACCACCTGAGATTTGAGGTGAAAATGTGACTAGAGAGAGACTATGATTTCTGGAATCTTATCTAGATTAGTTGAGTCATGAATCAAATTAGTAATTTGTGTGTGTATTACCCACATATTTCAGTCATTTTTTTAATTGGAGGGTTTATCACGCTAAAAAATTAACTTATTATTGTTACAAAGGTCAACCAGACCAATTTTTTTAAGTCAGCATTTTCAAGTAAGAAAATCTCAACATCTGTAAAAGATTTTAAGAAGATTTAAGAAGCAAAATTATGCGATATTATATATTTAAAAAATAATCTACACAAGTGCGAACTCAATCTAATGTTTGAAAATACTTAATGGCTTTTTTAAAAGCAGATATACATGTTTGGATATTTTAACTGGAAAACAAAATAAAAGCACATGTTATCTTTTATCAGGATCAGACTCTTTGTTGACCCCTCAAATCTGAAGTATTCTTGGGTAGCTTTAAACACACAGGCCTTGGTCAGGGTAAACAATTGATTTTTTATTACGTATTTATCTTATCAAATGCAATCATGTATACGTGTTCATGTGAGTGCTAAAACAAGCTGTCACTTCACAGCTGTCACGAGCGCTGTTGCTCGAGCAGTTATTATCTTTGAGGAATGATGTGTATCCTACAGTATATTCAGTTCGCACTCCCTAAAAACTCATAATGTCTTGATAACAGACAAATTGACGTATTCAAACACTAACAGTTAAAACATGCCAATTTGTGGCCAAAGAGCTTTTGCAATAACACGTCATACCCAGCATGAAACATGTGACCCGGTATTATGTAAGAGCTGTTCACTTTTGTTTGATTTGTAGTGCACTTCTTCCCTACTGAAGTCACTGGATCTGCTGAGAGGATGGGTGGAGCTCATTCACTAATGTTCCATAGGTCACTCAATCATACCCAAGACTCGGACTTCGTAACTGGTGACGCTGCCCTAAAACAACTCGTTCAACAAGAAATGTCATCATTTACTCATCCTCCTGCTGTTCCTAACCTACAGTATATGGGTTTCTTCAAGGACACAGACATGCAGTTACAATTAATGGCGACTGAAGTTTTCAAAGTTTCCAAAAGCACTCAAAAGCATCGTAAATGTGGCCTATGTAACTCATGTGCTGTATTCCAAGTCAAACTAGGCTATAGTTTTATATGTTATGCACTGATAATCTTGCCCTCAGTGAGCTGTTAACTTTGAGCTGATCCAATTTAAAAGAATGATTTGAGCTTGTGATCGAATCTTATTTATCATGAAACCTTACAGTATATATAACGCATGAGCCATATGAACTACTTTTATGGATTTTTATGGTCATTTTGGAGCTTGACAGACCCCATTCTCATTCACTTTTATAATATTGAAAAAAGTGACCAGGATGTTTGTCAAAAGTCACTTTTTACATTTCACAGAAGAAATAAATAATAACTAATTTTGGAATGGCAAGCTGGTGAGTATATGATGACATAAGCCTTGTTTCTATGTGAACTATCCATATAAAGTTCCCTGTGGGAAACATGATTTCACTTTACTAAATGTCTTGGATTCCCACAGAGTTTGAGCATGTGGATAGTTTTCAGTGCTATTTAAAAAGAATATAAAAGAAAGGCCATAAAAGAAAGGCATAATACTGTGATTCGGCTGGTAAATTGTTATCTCTATATAAAACCACCTGACGGCGGATGGAAACATCAGTGGATGTGAAACAGGAAAAGTTTCAGCGATGATGTCATTGGGAGTATGCCCTAAAAAAAAAAAATGGTAACATCCAAGTTAACTGGTTTTTAAGTCATTGCAATATTTCACATTCAATCTTCAAATTAATGTAGAAACAACATAAAGATATTTTTTTATATTTGTTTAATGGCATCTTTTTTATGACTGAAGGCGAGTTTCACTGATACTAATACTTTTTTTAAAAGAGTTTACAGCCATTAAACTTTACAGTATAATTGAGAACTACCTATTTTAACATTTATTTTTAAAAGTAACAACTTCTTATTGAAGTAAACTTGAAAAAAGATCTTCACATAAACACAAAATAATACATCATATTTACCTGCGCCCTTCAGCAAGTAGCGAATATACAGACATTTTATAAAGTTATCAAACACTAAATTCTAAATTAAATGTAGATGAATCTTTAAAGCTGAGCTGCCACTGCTAAATGCTCAGTATGAACCCAAATGTGTTGTTATTACACAACATAGAATAATCAATATAACACTGTATTTCAGGGCTATTGCTGGTTGTGGGATTAAATAGATCCTATTATTGATGAAACCAATAAGAATGCAATTATACAATGGAGTTTGTGGTTTACAGGGTTTTATTAGAAACAATCTGGCGAAAGCAACACTCGTCTGCATAGAGCATCACTGCAGCCTGATGTATCTTCAACATATGCAAGTGATTTGACTGCAGTAATTAACTTACTGACCCCTGCAGTTTACCAGACATTCATTAAGCAGAATTTGTGTCCTAATCAAACCAGTTACTCATCACAGATGGTATGCGTGTTCACTGCTTGGAGCTAAAGGCCGTAATGCTTAGTAATGTTGCCGGAACTCTTAGTGGCTCATAAAAAGCAGAACCCTGATTAAATGTTAATGATTTTTCATTTAGGTCTTACAGATTTCCTGCATGTCTGTTCCTATAAAATAAGATGAAACACAGATAAGGACTGAATTAAGAGCAGAGGAACAGTGTTTTGACATTTAGGTTGCACTTTTCCCATGAAGCAGGCCAAAGAGCAATGCTTTTTTCTACCTATGTGTAGTAACAGCCTAAAAGACGTATTTAATTAGAATATAATGTTGTTCCAAATCTGTTCATTCTATTGCAGAACAAAAAAGAAGATATTTTGAAGAGTGCTTCAGCTGTTTTTGTTTATACAATTGCAGTCAAAACATAACAGAACGCCATTGAATTTAATTTGGTGGACAAGAAAAAGTCCAGGTTTGGAATGACTTGAGGGTGAATACATTGTTGGGTGAACTATTCCTTCAAATAGACATTCAAAGACTGTTTAAAGTGTATTGTATAGTACAGGCTTTCAAAAATCAAAAGCACCATTCTGAATGGCTGATGTACATTATTTCCTGGAAGTCAGGATGCAAAGGTGTTTCTGTGGTTCTAGGATCCACTTTCCTGTGCATTGCAATATGTCAGCGCTTTATGAGTGGATGATTATTGCGGTTTTATCTGTTTTAAATGGATAAAGGTTTTTGAATGCCAAAACTTTGTTTTAGATCATCCCCAGTAAATACTCTGCAGGTGACAAACACATGGCGCAATGTGGAGCTCAAAGACATTTCCAGATATTGGGGAACAGGCCAGCCGTCCCATCTTGTGCCAGTGACCTCAGAGTTGTGGGATGCGTGTCTGATGTCATTGCCAAGTTCACAGAGTCCTCCGCAGGGACATTCCTCATCCCACTCGTCCACATCATCCCAATAGCTCCCCTTTTATCATACTGGCTCTTCAAGCAAATACATTTCAGAATTGTGTGTTGTATACAAACATACATCGGTAGAACTGTTTCTTGAGCAGCAAATCAGCATATTAGACTGTTTTCTGAAGGATCATGTGATACTGAAGACTGCAATCTAGTAGATATAGACCTATATAACGTCAAATGTAGTTTATGTATACACCCTCCAGCACAGTTCTGTATGTCCCAGATGAAGATAAATGGACAAATCAGGTCTGCTAGCCTGCTGTCAGAAGAATGCAACATTTATGCATTGCAGATGCTTGTTGTTTGAGTTTTGTAATCTGCAAAAATTGCTTGGAGCGCTCAAAACAAACAGCAGTAATGCTGAATGTGTTCTGAGGAAGAATCTGAGCGTATTTCACCAACGGCTCTCTGAGGGAGACGTGACCGTATTAGGTTGTGTTTCAGGAGTCCTGAGAGAATGTGCTCTCTCTTTCTCTCTCACACACTGCTCATTTAGGTAATAATGGTCTGAGGAGCCAACAGCATTGCAGTCCAGTCTACAGTTTCTTCATTCGCTCGTCAAGGCATAAATGTTTTGATTTAGAGATCTTTTGTTTCAGAATGCACCTTTAAGACGGTGGTCTCAAACTGAGTAGTCAGTTGATTGACTGAAAATGAGTCAGGTCACTGGTCTTTAGGAAGCTCTGTGTAATTAGTATGGGTTTGGGTTTACCTGAACCTAACAGGATGGTTTTCTCAGGGGGGACTTAAATTAGACAGGTTCTTTTGTCCAAAAACAACTAGGCTATACCAGTGCTTCTCAAGCAGGGAAAAACTTTGATTTAAATATACACCATTCAGAAATTTGGGATCAGTTTGTTTATTTATTTGTTAATTTAAGAAACCAGTACTTTATTCAGCAAAAATTAATTAAATTGATCAAACGTGAATAGTGCTGTCAATTTTTTTTTAAGTTACATTTATATTTTATGTATATTTATTATTATTTTGGACCTTTCGGATTATTCACGATTAATCGTTTGACAGTAAAGACGATTATAATGTTAGAAAGATATCTATTTCAAATAAATTCTGTTCTTCGAACTGTCTATTTATCAGTGAAACCTGAACAAAAATCATGGTTTATAACACTGATAATAATAAGAAAATAATTGAGCAGCAAATTAGAATGATTTCTAAAAGATTATGTGACACTAATGACTGGAAAATTCAGCTTTGCCATTACATATGAACAGCTCAATTTGGAGAGTCTCTAAAGTCTCTAAATTTAGAGACTTTTGTTCAGCAAGGATGCATTAAAGGGTTAGTTCACCAAACTACAAGTGACAGTAAATCTATTTCAAATGTGAATGTTTCAAATAGACATAAGAAACATATATTGAAATAAAAAAGTACCAAACTTTTGAACGGTATGTATATTGCTTTAAGAGTTGTAGAGTGCAAACTGTCTGAATGTCAAACTAGTCAAACTAGTCAAACTCACTAATGCCCACCATGACCCATCCCTGATTTTGAGTGCTTCAGGATTTAGTCCTCTGACAGGTTCATACAGATGTATAATTACACACACACCCACATACACACGGCTCTCTTTGTCTCCTCCATACAGTACATGTGGAGACAGACAGTACAATAAATCAACTCTCCTTTACTCTTAGTTGTACTATTTCCGAACTGGCTATTGAGTATTATGGGTCTTTCTTTTATTTTGATTAAGTGACTTGTGATATATGACTTCGCAAAGCATGTCAGTCTGCAACAAAGGGATTTCATAATTATAAATTAAAAAACAGGCAAAAGGTTGGTCGTCTTTTTCTTTTTTGTGAAACATATGAATGAATGGCCTTAGTGTTTAATTGAATGCACTGAAATCGTTACCCTTTTACAAACTGAATTCAGTTGACTGCTGAAGAGCAGGAACATGAATGATTTGTTTGTAGCACGCTGACATGTCAAATACAGCTGTGATCCTTGCGTGTGTCACATGACGTCATGAAAAAGAAATAGGATATTTGTGGTTTGCTATTTTGTTTTTATGCTAAATTATGTGGATTTTGAAATGTTTTTGTAATGTTTTGTACACACCCTCACATGCCAAACACACTTTCCTCTTATCGTGTAACACAAAAGATGTTGTTTAGCAGAATGCCCTGGCAGTTAGTACACATACAATGAAAGTGAATGTGGATGGATTCAACCAAACTCCAATGACAAAAAGCACCAGCTTTAGAAAAGTAAAACTTTTTGACTTTTGCTAATGTAACGCTGAGTCAGGGGCGTTATGATCCATAAGCAGCTTTATTTCAATAATCAACAGAGTAAACAGAAACAGATCAATCAGGGGCGTCAGATACAACGTAGACAAATCAGAATCATAAACCTTGACAGAGCGTAGAATCAGGGCTGGTGGCTGGCAGGCAGAGACGAGAGAACAAGGCAGTGGTCGGTAAGGCAGGCGGCAAAGAATCAGAGTCCAATAAGCAGTCCAGGTCATACACGGGAGATCAAACAATGGGAAAACGCTCGGTAATGTCTGCATGGGCAAAACAAGACTTTGCGTTTGAGAGAACAGGGCGAGTTCATTAAATAGGGGATGGAGATGAGCGACACCTGTGCAGGTAATCAGCCCCAGGTATGGGGTGTTATGGGAAATGGAGTTTTGAAAGAGGTTAATACTCGGGCGACGGTTCCCTCTGGTGGTGATCGGAGGGAGCCACAGAGGCTGTGTTTGTGACAGAGCCCTCCCCCTGCGAGCGGCTCCTGACGCGATGAGGTGATCGTCGCCGGGGTCTTCCTCGGGGTCTAGGAGCGGGTCTGTCTGGGTGATCTCGATGGAAGTCCGTGATGAGAGTGGGGTCCAGTATGTCATCAGCATTGACCCAGGACCTTTCCTCCGGACCGTACCCCTCCCAATCGACCAGATACTGTAGGAATCGGCCCCGGCGACGTGAATTCAGGATTTCGTGTACCTGATAGGCCTCCTGGCCATCGATGATGAGGGGAGGCGCTCTCTGGTCACCAGCCTCCTCTAGGTTCTCCGCTCCTCTCGGTCCACCAGCGGGCTTGAGCAAGGAAACATGAAAAGTGGGTGAGATACGGTAATGAGATGGGAAAGATAGTCTAAATGATACTGGGGTGATTTGACGGAGGATTTTGAAAGGGCCCACATACCTGGGACTAAGTTTCTTGGATGGTAGTCTGAGGCGAAGATCCCGTGTGGACAGCCAGACCCATTGTCCGGGCTGGTAATCCGGATGAGCTCTGCGGTGTCGATTGGCCTGATTTCTGGTCCGACGAACTGCTCGGAGAAGGTGAACATGAGCGCTGTCCCAGGTCTCCTCACAGCGTCTCAGCCAAGCATCAACTGCAGGTAATTCGGATGGTTCGCCAGACCATGGGAAGAGAGGAGGTTGAAATCCTAGGATGCACTGGAAGGGAGTCATGCCAGTGGAAGGTTTTTGAAGGGAATTTTGTGCGTACTCGGCCCAGAGAAGGAAGCGGCTCCAATCATTTTGATTCTGGTTGCAGTAGGATCGAAGGAAACGGGAGAGTTCTTGGTTCAGACGTTCGACCTGTCCTTTGGATTGTGGGTGGTAACCTGATGTGAGACTAACATTGATGCCCAACTGTTGGCAGAATGCCGACCATACTCTGGAGGTAAATTGGGGACCCCTATCGGAGACAATGTCCTCCGGGAGGCCATAGAACCGGAACACATTCTCACAAAGTGCCTCTGCTGTTTCGAAGGCAGTCGGGAGTTTGGGTAATGGGATGAAGCGGCAGGCTTTGGAGAAGCGGTCGATCACAGATAGAATTGTGGTTTTGCCCTGCGAGAGAGGCAGATCAGTAACAAAGTCGATGGCTATGTGGGACCAAGGACGTTGAGGAACGGGTAACGGGTGAAGAAGACCAGCGGGTAATTGATGGGATGATTTGTTGGTGTTGCAAGTGATACAGTTTCTAACGTAATTGATGGTGTCTGCTTGCATTGAGGGCCACCAGAAGCGGTTAGATAGGAGCTGGATGGTGGCGGTTATACCGGGGTGTCCTGAGCTTGGGGTAGAGTGGACCTGATGTAGTACTCGTTGTCTCAGTGTTTGAGGGACGAATGTGCGATTCTGGGGAGTCTCAGGAGGTGGAGGTTCGATGCGTTGGGCCTCAATGATCTCAGTCATAATGTCCCATTGGATGGGTCCAAGAACGATCGTGGGAGGAATGATGGGTTCGTGGTCTGGAGTTTGGTTGTTGGTTTCGTAGAGACGAGAGAGTGCATCTGCTTTGGTATTCTGGGAACCCGGACGATAAGTGACTTGAAAATTAAATCTTGTGAAGAAGAGCGACCACCTGGCTTGTCTGTGATTCAAGCGTTTGGCTGACCGGAGGTATTCAAGGTTGCGGTGATCCGTAAGGACTGTGAAGGTGTGTTTAGCCCCCTCTAGCCAGTGCCTCCATTCCTCGAATGCTGCTTTCATAGCGAGGAGCTCGCGATCTCCAACATCATAATTCCTCTCGGCTGCGTTTAGTTTCCGAGAATAAAAGGCACATGGGTATAATTTCGGTGGATCTCCCTGACGTTGTGAGAGTACAGCCCCGAGACCTGAACTTGAAGCGTCTACTTCCACAATGAATTCCTGCTCTGGATCAGGATGATGTAAGATGGGCGCTGTGGTGAATCTATCCTTGAGGGCCTGGAAGGCGTTGAGGGTGGCGGAGGACCAGTGGAGACGCTGAGAGCCCTTCTTAACCATAGAAGTCATTGGTGCTGCGATGGAGCTGAAGTCGCGGATGAACCTTCTATAGAAGTTAGCGAAACCCAGGAAGCGTTGTAGTTCTTTGAGAGTCTGGGGTAGGGGCCAGTTGACTACAGCGCGAACCTTCCCCTCCTCCATGGCTACTCCTCCAGCGCTGATTACATAACCCAGGAAGGAGATAGTCTGCTTGTGGAATTCACATTTCTCCAGTTTAGCATACAGTTAGTGCTGGATTAGGCGTTGGAGGACGGCTTTGACCTGTTTCACATGTTCTGTATACGTTTTGGAGTAGATGAGGATATCGTCTATGTAGACTATGACCCAACGATTCAACATATCCCTGAATACGTCGTTCACAAAGGCTTGGAACACGGAAGGACTGTTGGAAAGGCCGAACGGCATGACCTGGTATTCGTAGTGCCCAGTGGTGGTTGAAAAGGCCGTCTTCCACTCATCCCCTTCTCGAATTCGGATCAGGTTGTAGGCGCTTCGGAGGTCCAACTTCGTGAAGTACTTTGCTCGGCGTAGTTGCTCTAGAGCCGCTGGGACGAGTGGCAAGGGATATCGGTACTTCACCGTAACGTCGTTGAGGCCGCGGTAATCTATACAAGGGCGGAGTCCTCCGTCCTTCTTCTTCACGAAGAAGAATCCTGCAGAAGCTGGTGAAGTTGAAGGTCGAATGAATCCCTTGGCTAATTCCTCCTCGATATACTCCTTCATGGCTGCGGCTTCGGGTTGAGATAACGGAAACACTCTGCCCTTGGGTGGTTGAGCGCCTGGCATCAGCTCAATGGCGCAATCGCCTGGTCGATGAGGAGGTAGTTGCGCAGCCTTGGTTTTACTGAAAGCCTCCTGGAGATCGTCATACTCTTGAGGCAGTTGAGAGGCCGATGAGGAAGTATGAGTGATCGTGGGTCGGGTGCAGGAATGGAGACAATGTTGTTTGCAGTAATCTGACCATTGTGATATCTGTTTCTTGGACCAGGAGATGATTGGATTGTGTTTTTCCAGCCAGGGCAGTCCCAAGATGATGGGGTTATGAGGAGATTGGAAGCTGTAGAGGTGGATCTTTTCAGAATGGAGGGCCCCGACGGTGAGTTCTAACTCCTCTGTGATGGTTTGGATGCGACCGGAGCCCAGCGGTCGCCCATCTAGAGCTGCCACTGCCAAGTGAGAGGTACATGGAATACAAGGGATGTTATGAGTCTCCATGAAAGTGGTATCAATAAAATTTCCCGCAGCTCCGGAATCAATCAATGCCCTCACCTCGATGCTAATTCCCTTAACATATAACATGACTGGTATTTCTAACATAGAAGAAGATCTAGAAGGATAACTCACCGCAGCTGAATGTCGCGGCGGTCGAGTGGGGCATGAAGCCCGTAGATGTCCAGCCAAGCCACAGTATAAACACAAGTTGTGCTGTCGCCTGCGTGACTTTTCCTCCTCGCTTAATCGGGTAACTCCGATTTGCATGGGTTCTGGATCCGGGCTTGAGCTGTTGACTGGGGTGAGTGATGAAGTTCGGTATCGGGGCCGACGTGCCCGAATCAGATTGTCTACCTTGATGGACAGATCGATGAGTTGTTCGAGGGTTTTGCCCTCATCTCGGCAGGCTAGTTCGGTCTGCAGCTCAGCATCCAGTCCCCTCCTGAAGTGCAGGCGTAAAGGGTCGTCTGGCCAGCCAGTTTGTGCAGCTAGGGTGCGGAATGAGAGAGCATAATCTGCGGCCGATCTTCCTCCTTGACGGAGTGCGATAAGCTGTTCGCCAACCTCCTTTCCTCCCGCGGGATGTTCGAAAACCTCTCTGAATCGGAGCAGAAATGCTGAAAAGGTGGTGAAAACTGATCGATCACCGTTCCAGATGGCTGTGGCCCACTCTAGTGCTCTCCCCGTGAGCAAAGAGCACACAAACGAAATTCGGCTGTCCTCTGTGGGATATAACGAGGGCTGCTGGTTAACAAACATCGAACATTGTAATAGGAACCCCTTGCATCTGGCAGGTGATCCATCGAACTTTTCTGGGAACGCCAAGCGCGGGCTTACTGAAGCGGGAGGTGTGGCCACGGCGGCGGCCATTTGCTGTGGTTGAGGTGCTGCTGGAATATTTCCCTCCGGGGTTTGCAGGCGGAGTGATTGGAGGGTTCGGATCATTTCTTCGGTGAGAGAGGTGAGTCGATTCAGCTGCTGCTGATGGGCTGTCAGCGCCGCGGCTTGAGCGGATACTTCTGCCGTGATCTGGAAAAAAGCCGCTGGATCAATATCTGGCAAAGTCTTCTGTAACGCTGAGTCAGGGGCGTTATGATCCATAAGCAGCTTTATTTCAATAATCAACAGAGTAAACAGAAACAGATCAATCAGGGGCGTCAGATACAACGTAGACAAATCAGAATCATAAACCTTGACAGAGCGTAGAATCAGGGCTGGCGGCTGGCAGGCAGAGACGAGAGAACAAGGCAGTGGTCGGTAAGGCAGGCGGCAAAGAATCAGAGTCCAATAAGCAGTCCAGGTCATACACGGGAGATCAAACAATGGGAAAACGCTCGGTAATGTCTGCATGGGCAAAACAAGACTTTGCGTTTGAGAGAACAGGGCGAGTTCATTAAATAGGGGATGGAGATGAGCGACACCTGTGCAGGTAATCAGCCCCAGGTATGGGGTGTTATGGGAAATGGAGTTTTGAAAGAGGTTAATACTCGGGCGACGGTTCCCTCTGGTGGTGATCGGAGGGAGCCACAGAGGCTGTGTTTGTGACAGCTAATCTATGTCTAAGTCATATATTAGCTTTTGTGAGGGACAGACAACATTTTTTGTCAGAGAAAATCTGAATTCACTTGAAAAATATTTGTGTTCCCACAGAAACTTTGCATTTACATGCAAAACTTTTGCATTCACCCAAACAACTGTTCACTTGTAAAACTTCCCAGAAAAACTTTTGTGTTCTCCTTAAAACACTTTGTGTTTAGTCACAAAACTTCTCCATTTCCCAGAGAAACTTTCCCTCAGAATTTTTGCATTCACTTTCATATAATTTGTTGGCTTGCAAAACTTTTGTGTTCTGCAGAGTAATTTTGTTTATTTGCAAATCTTCTGCGTTGCACAGTGAAAATCTTCATTCACTTGCAAAGGTTTTGTGTTCCCTGAAGAAACTTTGCATTTGAAATGACACGTGGGCAAATAACTGACAGAAATGTAATTTTTGAGAGAATTATTCCTTTCATGTTTAGTCCTATTTCACTTCTGTCCCAGCGTTGCACTCCAGCCTAAATACACACGTATTCTCATGAGATAACGTTGCGCACTCTCATTAACAGATACAGTTCAAATCCATATGTGTTAATAAGCAGTGCCACTCATGCACATAAACACCCACGCTGTGGGACCCTCACATACTGAGAGATCATTGTGAAGCACACATACATAAACACACACTCAATTGTTTTCTGTTATGCAATGGAACTCATTCAAGACTGGTGAGTCATCTGGGGCAAGAGAATGAGAGAAGAGAATAACCCAACATATAATCCCCTGTGTGAAAAGCCCAGTGTTCATAGCAGTGGATACAGCATTCAGGAAACTGACGGCAGTCATTATGGTCTCCAGTTCATAGTTAATCATCTCACATGGAAAACACTCTAGGAGTGCTTGCTTCATGGTTGCTCTCTCAGAGCGGGAAACACTGATGTCAAATGGAAAGTTAAAGTCATATGAAACATTTTATGTTGGACAGTTCCCCGGTTGCCATGATGACTGAGTTTTTTTGTGGTTTTTAAACTTTTGTTTTGTAGAGCTATAGGAAAATGTTCGTATGTTTTCCTTGTTTAATCATTTTTTTGGTTCAGTTATATCTAAGGATGATTACAGAAGATATGATTGGTCATCTGTGCTGGTTTTCACACACTTATGACTTGTTGGAAAGTTTGACCGGTGGTCATTGTTTAGTTTTTCAATGCCATGGCAACAAAGCAGTCTTGTGATTTTTTTTGTAGCTGTAGTTGCACTTTCTGGCCTTGCACATTTCATTTTTTATCAAAAAAAGTGTTGAAGCAATCAGAAATGAACTCTGACAAGCCCACTCCACAGATTGAGGTTAAATCATGGTAGAGTACGTTGTTACAGCCACTGAGACCATCCAAGACATGGCCATGGCAATGAGAGAGCAAAACATGCAAAGAACTATGAGATAATGAGAAAAGACCAAACGAAATTGGGAAATACATTTTTTTTTTTTTTTTAGAAATTAAGTTGCATTTGCTTTAAAAGAAATAAATGAAATGGAAATGTATTGTGAAATATTATTGCAATAAAAAAGTATTCTATTTTAAAATACTTTGAAATGTAATGTATTCCTTTAATTTAAAGCTGTATTTTCAGCATCATTACTCCAGTCTTCAGTGTCACATGATCCTTCAGAAATCATTTCTAATATGCTGATTTATAATCAATGTTGAAAACAGTTGTGCTTTCATATTTTTGGGACCTGTGATACATACTTCAGGATTCTTTGATAAATAAAAAGTTAAGCGAACTTAATATCATTGCTTTTTTTTTTATCAATTAGTGTTCTTAAAGATATTGTCACTTAATTTAGCAGTGTGCCATGTTTCAGTCACTTTTTCATTTTTTTTCCTTCTATAGTCGACAGAAAAATACATATATTTAAACGTATTAAACAAATATATACATGAGAAGAGCTTTGTAAGAAATTGAGCTGTAATACAAATATGGAGGCAAAAATGACTGTGATGTCATCAATATGCTAATTATCACATGATGCCATCTGTTGACTTTTTTTGTGCAGGATTTAGTGCTTTCCATTGAAAGTACAGTAGATGTCAAGTGTGGTAGTAGTGATAGAAATAAAAAAGAAAGAAATAACAGTCATTTAAAATGCTGTTTCTTTCAGGCAGTGCGTCTGAGATCTGACTGATTCCTGACCAGGATCCCTGCAGATGACATGCAGTCTCAGGTAAGAGCATCTGAGGAAGTGCAAAGCTTGCTCTCTGTGTTTCTCAATCTGCTAACCCCATGTTGATGTGTGGTGCTTTGCACTTGCACTAACTTATGATCCTTGGCAGCTCCTGGGCCGTTCAGCATCACCTTGAAAGACGCCCTGGAAGCACAGAAAAAAAGAAACGTTACAATCAGCCCTTCACACAATGACAGGAGGAGAGAAAGAGAGAGCTATTTATGGACTAGACTTGGATTTCCATGAAAAAGCCCCAGTCCCTGTTCCCCCAGCTCACAAAGCATCTCCATGATTTAACAAGATACAGTTTCACCATCTGTGAGAACACAGGGATCTTCCCATGACCCCTAGAGTTCACATGGAGAGAGGGAGCATTATTCAGGTCACAGAGAGAGCAGCAAGTGAGGGATGGTGGGGTTCGAGTCAAGAAGAAGAGGAAAGGAGGCCAGGAGGACGTTTCACAATGATGCTAACTTAACCTGTTATTCACGGTGAACTCTTCATGACCCTGTTGGCTGAGAGTCACACCTTAGAGAGTTTGAATGAGGGAGCTCAGTAAAACAGGGCCCTGTAATGAGGTAGTAGTTTCTTCTCTTGTGACCCCTCAAACTACGCCACAAAGAGTCTCTCTCTGTAAGAAGCTGGAACATCCACAATCTAAAACGGACGAGGATGGACAGTTTGTATTTGATACTTTGAGTGAATAACATAATGGAGCTGACCAGAGAGCAGATTTATTATTGCTAAGGTTGCTTCCCGAAGCCCTTTCAAAAAAAGTCAGTGGCAAAAATATAAAACATAATATAATAATGCGTTTTAATATTTATCAATAGCAACGTTTACCAACACCAGAATTGAAATTTTCATTTAGCCAAAGAAATCAGATCTCAGTAGCTAGACTTGGTTTATTGGGAGAACTGAACTCTCTATTCTGTTCAGATGAAAAATTAAACCGGTCATAATAAAGTTATTCAGGAATGAGCTGCGTTTTGGTATGCCATCCCAACTAAATCTACATATTACTATTTTAGCAGTTTTTGTTCACTGCGAAGTGTATCCTTATAAAAAAAAATGTAAAATAGTTTTTATTTGTAATTTATTGTAATAAAGCTGAAATAAAATGTAATATAAAAATTAGATGAAATTAGTACTGCGAATCGATTAATCACATCCAAAATGAAAGTTTTTGTTCACATATTTGAGTGTGTACTGTGTTTATTTATTATGTATATAGAACACACACTGTTACAACTGGGTATTTGCTAACGTAGGAATAAAGCATTCGAGGAGGGTCTTGATCAAATGAGGAGTTTACTGAACCTCGAAGGAGATAACAGACAATATACAACACATTAACATCATTAGGTTAACAAACATCATTAATCACGGACGAGGAAGAACTGGACGGACAGGGTATTTGAGCACACAGGAGGTGATGAGGGGAACTGGAGACAGGTGAGGATCAATCAATTAACTAAACAAGAACAGGAAAAAGACCAAATAAGGAAACAGACAGTCCATGAACGTAACACACACACACACACACACACACAGTTTATATTTTGAAAATATTAACATGTGTATATATATTAATATATTTTATAATATGTATAAATATATTTAATATATAAACATAAAATGTTTTTCTTAAATATATACATGCATGTGTTTGTATTTATATATTTATATATACATAATAAATATACACAGTATATACTCATATATTATGTTAACAAAAACTTTTCTTTTGGATGTGATAAATCGCAATTAATCATTTGACTGCACTAGATGAAATGAAATCAATAACAAGTGAAAATAGAAATATTGCTTTGGCAACGAAAATATAAATGAAATAAGTTGAAGTACTAAAATTAATATATTTAAAACTGAAATGTAAAAATATAAATACAATTGTATTTATAATACAAAAAGAAAAAGAAAAAGAAAAAGAAAAGTTATATATATATTTATTCATTGCTGCTTTGGCCAAATTTGGATGGATTCTGACATTTCAGTGCATCACTAATCTTGTGAAAAAGAGCTATGCTTTAGCAAAAAAAAAAAGTACTTAAGGTATTTAGTACTAAAAGTACTAAATAAATATTTTTCTCTAGGGTAATGGAATAAACCTTAGTTACAGTATAAAACAACTGGGGCTAACTGCTAAAACTAATCTAAACCTTCACTTCCTGTTCTTGAGAACAAGACTGAATGTCTTAGGCATGTTTTCTTTGGAAACTGTGATTCAGCTCAGTGGGTAGCACCGTCACCTCACAGCAGTCCCAGCTGAGCCAGTGGAGTTTGCACGATCTCCTCATCTCTGTGTGGCTTTCCCCCGAAATCCAAAGACATAGGTGACTTGGACACTATAAACAGCCTGGGCCCTGTTGTTTAGGGTGTCTCCCACCTGGCTGTGTCCCAAAACACTGGGATGGTTTCCAGCCCCACGACCCTGTGGAGTATAAAGCAGTATGGAAAATGGTTGAATAGATAGATGGAAACAGTGATTCGAGGTAATACAATATAAAACCTGTGTTTTTCTCTCAGAGAAGAGTGGCGGTGCATGACCATCTCAATGGCTCGCGGATCATTTTCTCGGACGAGGCTCTTCCGGGCAGTGGATCCAGACAGCACTTCATGGCTCCGGATATGACCCAGGAAGTAGTCGTAATCTCTCCTGGTCTTCCTACACCACCCTCAAGTCCTTTCCACATTAGCTCAGCCCCTGCGTCTTCACAGCACAAGGCAAGAGCACAGCCGTAACACATTACTACTGCAGACGTTATTCCACATGTGTGTGGATGACTTTATTAATCATATGCACTGGGGTCCAGAAGTCTAAAACCACACTGAAAATCTAGGATTCAAAATGTAATCTTAACCAGGACACACAGTAAACTGATAAAACAATGTTTAAGAAAAAAATGTTAGGTTCTGCAGCTTTCTATGTCACTATATATATAAAGGATGAATGAACAACACTGCTTTGACTTGGACAGGACTGAATGTGTGCAGAGTAGACACTTAACTTATATTGTTCTGCCCCCTTGTGGCGATATTTACAAAAAAAAATATATAGTTTGCCAATCCTGTTTACAGAAACTTTAATTTTTTTTTTAATTATTTGTAATATTTAAATATAGTGTCCCCAAGTGAAGTATTTAACACTTAATCTACTTTGAATGCGGTTGCATTAGATATCACTCCAACTGGCATGTTTTTGGTACATTTTGTTGTTGTTGTATAACTGATATGTGCTATATACAGTATAACTAACGTTTCCTATTTACCTTATACTCTTTAAGGTCACTATAAGGTCACTCTTTAATTCACTATTAGAATATGATTGTCATATGACTGTGCACTTATGTTTCCAGCAGGTCGCAGAGGTCAATGGAGGTGGATTAACAAGACAGAGTTTCGGATCCTACTATGGGCCGACTCAGACAAATGGTAACTTTTGATAAGTTTTGATGTCACTCGACTAAATTATCATAAGAATTCCTATGTGTATCTTATCTGTGATTATACGTGTATTTAACTATAGGCGTCTCTGCTTGAACTGGAGGAAAATGTAACATTTGAAATTAGAATTGCAAATATTATATGTTCATATATTATATTAATATTTCATGCAATTTGGTCTATGTTAAATTGTCATCTCTCTGTCTTTCAGTTGGATTATCCAATGGTGGGCCACGGACCGGAGGTTCTGCCACGTTGTCCAGGACGTCCAGTACCGGAGAGGAACGCTTAATCAAGTTCTCTGGAATAGGTCCTGTAGATGAGACAGGGATGCCAATCGCATCCCGATCTGTGAGTCTCACTCAACCACTGCAACCACTGCAGTCCCAGAATGCATTGCTGTGTCACACCTTCAGACAGTTAGAAATAACAATGAAACCCATAACTAGTGTTTCTTTTAAATGTAAATTAGCCATGAATACACAGTGTGCTGGTTATCAGCAGAATATTATAGTCAATATAGTCAATATAGTCAATATAGTATATATATATATATACACACTTTATATGCAGTGTATATATTGTATTATTTATTTATCCATTAATATAAGCTATTTTGGCAAGTTTAACTATAACAAAAAATAACAAAAATCAGAAATAAAATTGAATAAATACTGTATATACAATACTAATAAAAATGACTAAAACAACAAAATTACTTAACTAAAATAGCAAAAAATATAACATTAAATACAAAAAGAAAGAAAGAAATTAAACAATTTCTCAAAAAATATTGATAAAAATATGAGAATATCTCAAAACGTATGTATTTGAGAGGAACGATTTGGTAAGGTATATATTAAGAACGTCTCTTGTGTTGATTTTAAACTTTTTTTTTTATTCTGCTGAGATATTTTACTTGTCAACAAGACAAAAATATTGATTACAAATATTTAGTACACCATTTATGCCAGCATGTTTTGTTTTGATTTCAAACAATGCATTTTTCTCTTTCCCAACCCTTTCATCAGAGCGTAAACAAACCCAAGGACTGGTATAGGAGCATGTTTAGACAAATCCACAAGAAACCAGAGGGTATGTGCTCTCCTCCTATCTCTCTCTCGGAAACAATGAGGAAATTCCTCTCCATTATTGTCTGTCACATTCTGCACTGATCCAGAAAGAATAAAGCCAAACTCTGGCTCAGAAATTTTAGCCCTCATTTCGTGAACATTGTTTAACCTTTCAGCACATGTGGAGCTCAATGAGAAAGTGCACAAATGACCCTTTGAAAGTGGAACCAGATAGGCTTTGCTGAGCATGATGGGATTCAGGATACCGAACTGTGCCTTTGCCTCAGAGTTAGAAGATTTCAAAGTCATAAAAATGTAAAGAGCCCAAACTATTATTGTAAACATTGAAACTGGTTTTAGCTGGTTTAGACGCGTGTAGGTTTGTTGTAACACAAACTCCTGCTTTATCACTAACTGCTGTTACCAAACTTCACAGTATCCCTCTGGGATATTTGGCCAGAGTCCTGCGCTTGATTCACGTACAGAAGTTTCCAGTGTAATAACTGGAACAGCAGCTGATGTCGTTGAGTAATTATGAACAACATAAAGCTGCGTTACACATCTTGCTCAGTGTGTTTTCATAGACACCTGGTTTAACTCAGACTTACTGAGAAAGAAGGAAGTTAATAGCTGGCTGTCATGTGATCATCTTACATGGTATGGTCTTTAAATAGTATAGTAAGTGGAGTCATTAAAAATGAAACTTTTATCCAAAGAGACTTACAGTACAATTATTACGCAGTCATTCCTTCTCCCATGATTTTAATGGTGATATAGTTTATGACTGCTCTGTGTTAACCAGAAAAAGCTCTTATTATGATTAAGGACTAAATCACATCAGCTCCTAGATATTGGTGTGGTTTTAGATAACTATACAGATGCAGCCAAACATCTGAGGTTCAGTACAGTTTAATGTATATTTTTAGTTTTAGTTTTATGCATATTTTTATATAGTTTAGTTGTTAATTAATTATAGGTATTTATTAATACTACAATTCTGTCAGGTTGCTTTTTATTTATTTGCTTGTTTTTTTTACTATTTTTTTATTTTTATGGCCAATAACTGATACATTATTATATAATCTACACTCCTCTTCAAATGTTTGGATTTGATATTTAAATTTTTTTTGATAGAAGTCTCTTCTGCTCACTGAAGCTGAATTGATTCAATACAGTATAAAAACACAGACATTGTGAAATACTATTACTATTTTAAAAAATGGTTTTGTATTTAAATATATTTTCAAATGTAATTTGTTCCAGCATCATTACTCAGTGCCATATGATTCCTCAGAAACATTTCTTGTTATTATCAGTTTTGAAGACAGTTTCTTAAAAAGTTTAGTGTGGCTTAATATTTTTATGGAAACTGATACATTTTTCTGGATTTTTTATTGTGTGGTAACCGTTTTAGACAGCTATACACTATTTTGTATAAATATAAAAAAAAATATTCAAACATTCTAAACATCTAATATTTGCCCGTAGTTGATATGGTAGCAATATATCATGCATGCCTGATTAGTTAGTAAAGCTAATATAGGGTCATTTCTTGTAATTTAACTTGTATTTTTTACTCCTGCAGAGTCTGAGCTTGACTGGAGAGAAAGTGAGTAGCTGAATAGTTCACATGAAATCATTAGACTTTTTCTGGGCTCTATATTCTGTGATTCGCAGTCATACAGAAGCCTGAATTGTGCTGCAATTACTGTGTGTGTTTTACACTTGAAATTGTTAAAGCTTGGTATTTGATGTATAGAGATAAAGAAATTATTCTCAGCTTGAATAATAGTGTAAAGTATCTATACGCTCATTAAAATGTCTTTTTTCAATGGCAACAGGGAAGCTGTCATCATCTCCTCCTCCAGATTCTGTCCAGCGGGACTGGCGCTCAGACCCCTTCACCCTCACCCCTCACGGAGCCCTACCCGACTGGTGAGAGAGAGAGAGAGAGAGAGAGAGAGAGAGAGAGAGACAGAGAGAGAGAGAGAGAGAGAGAGAGAGAGAGTTACACAGACACTGGGCAGGTTAGGATCTGTTTCTGCAAGAAACAACGATTGCGTAGTAAAGTGGCCTGTGTGTGTGTGTGTGTGTGTGTGTTACAGGGCTGATCTGGGCGACACAGGGAAGCACCCAGAACCCAAAAGTATTTTTGACTTTGAGCCTGGAAAGGGAGCAGAAGAGGATCGTAGTCGGGTAAGAGACTTTAACCATCACCTCTCCATGCAGCTTAACTAGAAATATTGGAAACTAGAAAAAGACTGGTGCACGGGGTTTGTGTATTATAATATGAAGCTGAGCTGAAAGGCATTCAAATGGCACGCTGTTTTACAAAACACTTTTTTATGTTGCCAGTTGTCTAGAGTTGTCTGTTGAAAGCTTTTGTTGCTGTCTATTGGCATTTTGTAAGTGGGTTGGTTAGTTTGTCACTTTGACTAATGCTTATACTTAGGTTAGGGTTCATGCAAGGTGCTTTAATTTTGAGTTTTGAATTAGGACTCCTGCTTTTTTATTATTTTTATTAACTATTGAGTGAAGAGAAGATGCTTGGAAAACATCTCTGTTCCTTTAGCACCTTTAAGGTACATATATTACATATTTTAAGGTGCATATTTCTGTTTGTGCACATTCGTATGTTAATTAGTGGAAATTGTGCTGGGAAAAGCTTGTGTCTGCGTAGCAGTTATAGTATCGATTTTGTCGAGATTCTGAGAAACTGGCTCGACTTGAAACTCTTCTCTAAAAGTCTCTAAAAGAGGTTTAAAACTACAAGACATTTTAAGCTTTATGTTCTTTATAAATATATGCATTTGAAGTGAATATTCAGACTGAATAACTAACTGGCCATGAAAAGGTGTGGGAACATACTCTTGTATAATGATGCTGTTAGGTGCGATCTACACCCGATTAAGATCAGATGTCCTTTTAAGAACGAGGTGTTTTAGTCTCAAAGCTTTAAAGGGATAGTGGACTGGTGGAATGCCAACACACGGTAACAAAAAGACTTTCAACAGACACTATAATGCTTTGGACAACTGGCAAGTAAAAGAAAAAGTGTGTTAGAACTGCAAAAACATGCCATCTGGATGCTTTTTGGCAACTTTTCCCTCTAAAAATCACATGATACACAGACCCGGTCCCCGGTGCCAGTCCATCTGACTCAAATCATAGCTTTGGTGAGAAAACTTTATTCCTGAAATGTGCTTATTGTGAGACCTGAGCAGTCACATTAGAACGAGATTCACACGTCAGTGCGTTTGACTTATGAAGAGGTGGAGTGAGCACTTTGCTTTCTGGTTTCTACTTGTACACGTTAGTTTGGACTTGACCATCTGGAAATAGGAACAAAAGCTCTGTGACAACAGATTCTGCCGAAAAGGTGTTCAGTTTTATTAGAAATATTAATAATACAGCTCAAATAATCAGAGACATGGTTATGGTAAGGGGCATCTGTATGTCCATATACTGCTGTGCTGGATGTTTATGCTTTCTGTAAAGGTTAATAATCACTTATATCCTCAGTAATTATGAATCAGAATGATTTTCTACTTGGTACTGACATTACAAAGATGTGTTATTGGAGGGCCACGAGAGAATATGAATTAGGATGTTTGTCAGGACCCCTGATTGTTTCTGACTGACATTATGTTTGGCTCAGTGTGAATATGAGAATGAAAGAATCTGTCGTTTTGTCTCCAGTTGTGGAGCTGTGCGAAGGAAGGCAGTCTTGTGATACGTATTAAACCTGTTAACCGCTTGTGTGATTTAAAAGCACCGTAGTTTGAAGAGCTGTCAATAGCTGTTTCTACTTTCATTCTGTTTTCCCTTAATGTGACAGCTGTCACTAAAGACATATCAGAAAGAAGACGTCACTTATCTTATCTTAGTTAGGTAACGGTTCTGGATGTCTGACTTGGCTTCAATAAGATTATTATCTGCCAAGATATGTGAGAGTGAGGAGCTTTTCACATGATCCTACCTGTCTGGAGCGCTTGTAAAACAGCAAATTGTTGAAGTCTGCTCTTTACCTAACAATTAAATCAGGCCAAACACATCAGGTTTATAGTTACATGGCTCCTAAGTTCTTACCTGTGTCTTGTACTTGTAGGTTTTATAAATTTTAATATCACTAAGTGCGTTTACATGCACATTCATAAACTGATTATGCTTAATAAGATGACAACGAGTGTGGTCATGTAAACGGATTAAACCGTTTTCCTTTGGTCATAATCAGCTTATTAAACCAACTGGCACATAGATGCTTACTGTATGTTTTCATATGCTACCACCAGGAAATAACCAGATATTTAATACAAAATTAAAAACGCAGTTTACATGCATTGCCAGATTATTGATTTGCATGTAAACCAATAAATCTAGTAATTTTAATAAACTGATTTTTGGCATAGTTATCAGTGTATTAGGAATGTGCATCTTCATAACTGAGGCTGATACGATGCATTGCTAATGTTACGATGCATTAAAGATATTGTACATATGAAGCAGCTACCAGTGCAATGCAATATGCAATGCGATCCGATTTCGATTTGATCCAACACAATGCGATTCAATTTGCGATTCAGAAATACAATATGGTTATGAATGTGGCTTAATGATGCTGTACTATTGTTGTTTTTCAGTCTCTGAGATCTGGGTCACAGCTGCCTTCATATCACAGCCCAGTGAAACCTCACTCCCAGTCTCCGTCCATTGAGGTGAGTGTCTGACATCCATCTGCACATCTCACTTTCTGACAATCTGTATGTTTCTTTATTTTCCGAATTCTGGACTTTTCTTTTTTATATAATTGCAGTAGCCTACTATTAAAAGTGCATTTGTTTCAGTTTACAATCCAACCCGATCTCACGGCAATTCGTACATTTTTCACAAGGTGGCTTATTCGTACGAATTCGTACGACCACACTCGTACAAATTCATACAATTGTTGCCAAATCGTACGTATTTTACGATTTGCACAATTCGTATAAATTTGTACGAATGATCTACACCTAACCCCGCCCCTAAACCTAACTTTCACTGGGGTCGTATAAAATCGTACGAGTGAGGTCGTACAAATTCGTACGAATAAGCCACCTCGTAAAATATGTACGAATTGGTCATGAGATGGCGTTGGTACAATCACATCATTAACTGAGTAAAAGTCTGTTCAGGTTAAGCCTTCAGTCTGAAGAAGATATTGTAATATATTTACGTAATCAGCATAATCTGAATAAATGAATTCAGATTCTTTTCCCGCTCCGCTCCTATGAAAATACTTTATCACCATTCATTATGCTGTGTTTAAAGAATCTTCAAACTTTCAAAGTTTAGTTTACTTGAAATTGCATGAAGTCCCTGATTGCGTTTGGAGCCGTGAAACCGCACCCACACATCATTTCCAGTGTGTCACCTGGCTGTCATGCTGTTGTGCAGGCGACGCTTGTGTCAGAGCTGAACCGCTTTGAGGCAGAGCTGGACTCAGACATCCGTGGTCTGGAGAGGAGACTGTCCCAGAAGCAGCAGCAGCGGCGAGGCAGGGGTGAGGTACTGACCCTCCCATCTACACATTACACTCACAGTCAAACCCACTGTGACACACCTCCCTGAAACCACACTTGGATCTTTATTCTAACTTTATGATCCAAAAATTAACATTTTAAATAACTATACTGCTTTGCAAGTCTTCCTGTCAATCCAGTTGAAATTCCAGTTTGATTTATTGTGTTTTGTGGCCTGTTCATTTCAAACACATACTCAGAATACTTCAGTTCTGAATTTTGCCCAGCAAATACTAAACAAATACTTTCTTTGAAGTTTTAGAGAGCGAGGGTCAAAGGAAAACAGAGACACAGCAGTTAGATAAGGCAGAGTTTTTTTGTGAAGTATTTGGCGTACTGTATCAGTCGCTCTTTTAAATCTTTTGGACTTCTAGCTAGACTTTAGTCATCCATTAAGGCCTCACTGATTTCTTTAAAATTCCCACACCCTTCAGACAAGGTATTAATCTTAAGCTCTCTTTTGTTGTGCCAAAAAAAGTCCAATGTTATCTTCCTGTCAGTGTGCTTCAGGTTGCTGGATGTTGACAGCTGTGCATGCTGATCCTCTCTGTCACTTCCTGTCATACCGAACAGCCAAAGTCTGCAGCCGCCCACTGCTGAGCTCTCGTTTGAGTCACGCCAACCTGCGCAGTGTCTGCTCTTTATATCCCAGCTCTGTTTATTTGATCCATCTCTCTTTTTGTGATTCTTAAAGGGACAGTTCACCCAAAAATGACCAGTTGCCCTTTATTTCTATAAAATACCAAGGCATTTATTTGATCAAAAATATTCATTCATCCATTCATTGATTAATTAAAAGCTCAAAAAATAGCATTTATTTGAAATATAAATCTTTTGTAATATTATGCCTTTACTGTCTCTTTTGACTGATTTAATGCATCCTTTTTTCGATAAAAGTATTAATTTCTTTCTCAGCTCACTATTCATTTCAAATCTCAGCTTTGCCATCATTAGAATAAATAACATTTTTAAGTATATATTTAATTAGAAAACGGTTATTTTTATAATATATATATATATACTATATAATATATAACATTATATAATATAATTATCAAAGTATATTATATAATAATATAATATACTTTGATAATGATTTAATGTGAGCATATGAAACTTAATTTCAAACTTTAATTTTTATGTCAAACTTTCAAATCTTTTTTCAAACTTTCATTTTGTTCTTTGAAAACAAAATAAGTTCTTATTGCTCTGCTCAATGCTACAGAAATGAAAGGACACTAAATCAGTCACAGCTCCAACAGACTCATACTTTTGATTCATATTCACAAATCTATACTGCTGTTCACTTAAAATCAAACTATCCCTTTAATCTAAAATGAGCTTTTGGCTCAAGGAATTCTGCACCTTTAATTGATTAAGGCTTTATGGCTCTCCCTGTGCTTGTGAATTCTAAACTGTGGAAATCTTAGTTGATTACATCAGCAGTTCCATCTGATTCACATTTACAATGGGAGCTCAATGAAGGAGTTTAGGACCCAGGGGAGCTGTGCAGCTCTCAGTGCAGGAACGGTCACCGCCTCTTGAGATTGCATTCGAGCTGCTCCCAAATGCTCCTGTTTAACTGGTCTTTGAGAGAGTTCATGTGTGTTAGAGCTGAATGAAATTCTGATTTCTATTTACAGGGAGCTAAAACCAACTCAGCAACCAGAAGAACAGAAGAGAACAGACAAGAAAACAGGTAAGCCTACAGTAGTTTACTTAATTATACTTTGAGAACAAATTCTCCTCTAAAAGTTAGCCAAATATGACAAAACTTAGTAAATATACTTTTTAATTTTAATTTTAATTTTTATAAAATGCACTTTAGCGTCAGTTATAGTCTAAAGAAAATTAATTTAATTAATTGTATATATGTTACATAGTTAAGAATGGCTTTTATGTAATTTGTATGGAAGTTATATAATATAATATAATATAATATAATATAATATAATATTTATCCAGCATAATAATCTCTGTATTTGTTTGTTCTTAATTTATATATATATATCATAATATTAAGTTCCTTCATATGAAGCAGGAGGGGCAAAGTAGTTTCTTTAGAGTGTTTTGCAGAAATAACATCTAATAATAAAACGGTGTAATCAATGATGATGACATGTGACACATGCAGTAGAGTCTCTGTTGTTTTCACTTATTAAGGTCATATGACATGCCCGGCCTGTCTCCTCGTCTGATTGGTTAATTGTTGACTCTTTGGCCGGCGGCCCACATACCCGACCCCATGCTGAGCTCTTTTTGCCTGTACATGTGTTTGTGTATTTGTCAGAGTGTGTGTGTGTGTGTGTTTATATCTAAGCGTGTGTGGTCAAATTGAGGATGGCTCTTTACTCACTTGCTTGACCTCATTCATCGTGTTAATAAAGAGGTACAGTATTGGTTCAGTTCTCAGACACTTTGGATGCGTGTGTGTCTGTGGTTTTCTGTCTGCATCGCTGCTTTTCAAGCAGTTATCCCTCTCTTTATGTGCTTTGACACAGCAGCGCTATAAAAGACAAACTTTGTTTTTTTACTTCAGATATTCATGCCCATTCTGACACCTTAAGCTTCAGTATTTGCTCACCAGGGGCCTGTATCTCACTGGATCCGACACATTCTTGAGTTCTGGCTCTGTTTTTCTGTGACATGTCGATGGTTTCTGCCCCCTTCAGCCCCCCGCTGACTCTCTCCCCACCCTCCAAATGCCATAAATGCCCCTGCTGCTACAAAAAGGATACAGAGTGAGGACAGTTTTATAGCTTCCCTCTTTCTGGGACGATTAATAACCCTGAGGCTGGAAACCTGTTAACATAGTAACTGCTTGTTGGGTTCAAGAATCGGTTTGCTGCCTTTTTATCACACATTGCAGTTTTTATGTATAAATATTGTTAAAATAGGGCATTTTTACTACATAAATCATAATGTTTAGGCTTAAAACAAACTTGTGGGATGGAAAGAAAGAGTATTTGGACTAGATTTGTCACATGATCATTTTGTTTTTCTTTCCCAGCTATCCCACAATCCCCTGCTCTGCTGTAAAGGAGGGCACAGCAGTGAACTTCATGCCTGCTGATGGTAAGATATAGTCATCTTCTTATCCCCTCCTCGCCTGTGGTTCCTGTTTCCTTGTACTTTTTGCCACTCTTCTCCTCTCCTCTCATTCCCCCCAATTAATACAAAGTAAACACATTTCTGTGAAACGAGAAAAACAAATGAAGTACATCATTGTTCAGCAGAACAGGAAGTGTGTAACAAGCAGCAGGATGGAGGTCTTGATTGCGATTAGATTTATCCAATTGTTTTTCCTGGAGATAAATGGAGAAAGACTGTGCCATTGTAAACACAATAACGTGTGCAGAGCTGGAGGCCCAGTGAACCAGTATTGAGCCCAAGAACTAAAGATACAACAGAAATTAATTTGATTATTTCTTAAAATCCCTCAATAATATACAAAAGTTTGTGGTTGGTAAGATTTTATTTAAAAAAGGCTGCGTTTATTTGTTCAAATATACAATGAAAATATTATAATATTGTGAAACATTACTGCAAATTAAAGTAATGTGGATATATTTTCAAATGTAATTCATTCAAGCTAATATGCTGCTTAATATTTTACACATAAATAAAAAAACATTTCAGGATTATTTGACAATTTGATAGAACCGATTCTGCTTTTGATTTTGATATATTATGGGCCGATATCTGATTTCCTCTACAGATCACATAATGTCATCAGACATGGATTTCCCACTTAAGAAAGAAGAGAGAAAGGTACAGTATTTGATCATTTTTCTATGCTCTGAGGTTTGAATGGAAAGTAAATATTTCAATTATATATAATTAAACTATTGTTTTGAAAGAACTTATGTTTGTTTACACAGATGAAAGCAGCGCGAGCCAAATTTAATTTCCAAGCACAGTCACCAAAGTAAGTAGAATCAAATGACACAACACAGATTTCATTATTCCTCATCATTTGCAGAATTGGGATCAGTATAGGAAGGATTCGGGAAAGTCTGATACAACACAAAAAGCATTGCAAATGCATGTATGCCTGTTTCCTCCATTGTGACTTCTTTCAATTACCCTTTTATATCACCATCCTTTTTATTATAGTTATAACAATATAAAATTAGAATTGTGTAATGTAAACTTATAAATGTAAGAAAACAATTTTATATTTCACAATTCTGAGAAAAGAAGTCAGAATTGAGAGAAAAAAGTCAGAATTGTAAAATATAAACTTGCAACTGCAAGAAAAAAGTCGGAATAGTAATTTTTTTTATCTTGAAATTCTGACTTTAACTGGCAATTGCTAGTTTACAGTATATCACGCAATTCTAAGAAAAACAACAGAATTGCGAGTTTATACTGTGTAATTCTGACTTTATAACTCACAATTCGGAGAAAAAAAAGTCAGAATTGCAAGAAGTAAACTCTCAATTTCTAAAAAAAAAAAAAAAAAAGTCAGAATCATGAGATGAAAAGTTGCAATTACTTTGTTTTATTTTTTATTCAGTGGTGGAGCTTCCGTATTAATGCCACTGCAATAAAATATAAGTTATTATTACTTTTTGAACCTCTCATCCAAAGGGAGCTGACCTTACAAAAAGGTGATATAGTGTACATACACCGGCAAGTGGATGCCAACTGGTATGAAGGAGAGCATCATGGGAGAGTGGGGATCTTTCCCACCAGTTATGTGGAGGTATATCCATATGCATGCAAAAAATAAATAAATAAAAACACACCACACCATATTCTTTTCATTTACACTAATTCCTATGTTTTTTGTTTTTTTTTCAGGTTATTCCTCCAACAGAGAAGCCCACGCCAATAAAGTCTCCCACCGTCCAGGTGCTGGAGTACGGAGAGGCTGTAGCCCTGTTCAACTTCAATGCAGACCTGCCTGTGGAACTGTCCTTCAGAAAGGTGCCAGATACAATTCACATCTGTACCATATACTACAATGAAATGATTATGTACAGTTGATTTTCATAAGATGTTAGATTCCAAACTAATCTTCTTGATTCTTAATTGAGCTGAGATGGAAGCCTTTTTAATTTGTTGCTGGTTTGAAATTAATATACTTCTTGTGACCTCTTTCATTGACTTAAATGGTGTGCCTGTGTCCACGGTTTGAAGGATTACACTGATCAGTGAAGTAGAGGCCTTCTTTTAGTTTTTCGCTTAAGGGGTAAAAAGTAGTTCGAAATTCCTTAGCAGCGGTTTTACTGTTAGTGAACATCCCAGACAGCGCCGAGAGCGGCGTTTAGATGAATATGTAAATATGTGCTGCATTCTTTCTTCACAGTAACAATATAAAACACAACAAAAATGACAGGAGTGAGAAAACAGCAGTGTTCTGTGTTCATGTTTTCACTCGGATGTCTGACCTCGACGGACTGAACAGAAAAAAAGTACCAGAGCCCCAGAGCCACACCTACTATTTACTGATTACATAATCACCACAGACAGACCAATGGTAGTTTGAAGGTTTTTACTAGTTTGGGCAAATTTTTCCGGAAGGTTTGACTTTGACAAGCCTTTAGTTCTCTTATTGTGCTTCAATAGTGAACAATTTGCCATTTATTTCAAATTATTTGTTCTCGAAAATAATTACAGGTCACCACCTGCTGGAGAAATGATATAACAGAGTCACCAAATCAATTAGGCAATGAATGAATCTTAGTGAGTCTTTCAATCTGAAGGATTTCAAGTCACTGAAATAAATCAAAAGCACATTGCTAGATGTTAAAAGGATAGTTTGTCCAAAATTACTGTCATCATATATTCACCATTATGTCATTGCAAACCAATATGTTTTTTTTTTCTTTCTGTGGACACAGAAGATGGTATTTTGAAGAGAGTTTTACATTCAGGTTACATGGACTTTCAGTATAAAACAAAATAGACATTAAAAACAGAATTAAATTAAAATAAGACAATACAACTAAAAAAAAATCAAGATATTATTTAAACTCACCCCCCTCAAGAACAGCCTTTTTGAAGTATTGCCTCATTATTAAAAAACCCTGCATATGAAATAACCTAATTTAAAAAAAGTTCAACTAGAAAAGTTATTTCATTAATAAAACCTTGTTATATATAAATATTAGTGTATAAAATGTTACATTCTTAAGGGGTCATTAACTGACAAACCAAAATGCCTTTGATGTTTGGTCATAATAGGTCATTGTAAAAATCATCATGTAAGTTTCAGAACTCAAAACTTTCTTGTTAGTCTGAAAACAGTTTATTTCTGCTAAAACAACAGCTTGTGAAATGTGACATTCAATTATGTAATAGTGTTGATAAATACCACCTTCACAGAAAGAGATCAGCACCTGCTTAAACATCACTGCCTGTTTAGCCCCGTCCACCGATTCTACATCACTGCCTGTTTAGTCCTGCCCAATGATTCTACCTCACTACCTGTTGATCTCCTCCCAATAATTCTATATCACAGCTGTTTCTCTCCACCCAATGATTCTACATCACTGCCTGGTTATCTCCACCCACCGATTCTACATCACTGCTTGTTTAGCCCCACCCCTTGTTTTACATCACTGCCTTTTTATCTCCACCCAATGATTCTACATCACTGCCTGTTTATCTTCACCCAATGATTCTACATCACTGCCTGTATATCTCCAACCAATGATTCTACATCTCTGCATGTTTATCTCCACCCACCGATTCTACATCACTGCCTGTTTTTCTCCAACCAATGATTCTACATCTCTGCCTGTTTATCTCCACCCACTGATTCTACATCACTGCTTGTTTAGCCCCACCCCTTGTTTTACATCAGTGCCTTTTTATCTCCGCCCAACGATTCTACATCACTGCCTGTTTTAGCCATGACAAAACCGATTCTACATCATTGCCTATTTATCTCCACCCAATGATTCAACACCACTCCTGTTTATCTCCACCCAATGATTCAACACCACTCCTGTTTATCTCCACCCAATGATTCTATATCACTCCTGTTTATCTCCACCCAATGATTCTACATCACTGCCTGTTTATCTCCACCTACTGATTCTACATCACTGCCTGTTTATCTCCACCCAATGATTCTACATCACTGCCTGTTTATCTCCACCTAATGATTCTACATCACTGCCTGTTTATCTCCACCTAATGATTCTACATCTCTGCCTGTTTATCTCCACCCACCGATTCTACATCACTGGCTGTTTATCTCCACCCACCGATTCTACATCACTGCCTGTTTATCTCCACCCAACGATTCTACATCACAGACTGGTTATCTCCACCCAATGATTCTTCATCTCTGCCTGCTTATCTCCACCCACCGATTCTACATCACTGCCTGTTTATCTCCACCCACCGATTCTACATCTCTGCCTGTTTATCTCCACCCACCGATTCTACATCTCTGCCTGTTTATCTCCACTCACCGATTCTAAATCACTGCCTGTTTATCTCCACCCACCAATTCTACATCTCTGCCTGTTTATCTCCACCCACCGATTCTACATCTCTGCCTGTTTATCTCCACTCACCGATTCTAAATCACTGCCTGTTTATCTCCACCCAATGATTCTACATCTCTGCCTGTTTATCTCCACCCACCGATTCTACACCATTGCCTGTTTATCTCCACCCAATGATTCAACACCACTCCTGTTTATCTCCACCCAATGATTCTACATCACTGCCTGTTTATCTCCAACCAATGATTCTACATCTCTGCCTGTTTATCTCCACCCACCGATTCTACATCACTGCCTGTTTATCTACACCCAAAGATTCTACATCTCTGCCTGTTTATCTCCACCCACCAATTCTTCATCACTGCCTGCTTATCTCCACCCAAAAATTCTACATCACTGCCTGTTTATTACATTTACATTTATTCATTTTAATGAATTTAATCCAAAGCGATTTACAATTGCTATACATGTCAGAGGTTGCACACCTCTGGAGCAACTAGGGGTTAAGTGTCTTGTTCAGGGTCACATTGACAGTGGACTCACAGTGGAATCGAACCCGGGTCTCTCACACCAAAGGCATGTGTCTTATCCACTGCGCCAACACCACGCTCTTTTTGGTTTATCTCCACCCAACGATTCTACATTCTGTTTAGTCCGACCACTGATTCATGCATGTATAGTGCTTACGAGAGAGGTGAATGCAAGTTTATGCAGAAATCATAAAGATGCTCTGAAGACAACAAGATGCTGTGCAGTGCCAAGTTGTGGAAAAAAAGTGTTTGCGTTGGCTTCCTTCTGATCCCAACGTTAGGAAAGAATAAACTTTATCTTTACTCAAGATACAGACTGCGTCATTTAGAACGTAGTCCTTTGTTCACAGTTTACTGCAGATTCGTTTACAAACAAGGCATAATTTGATGCAGGATTTTCAGGAAGATTGGAACTAGACAATGAAAATAGACAATGCTGTGGTGACTATATTGGATCTGACAGTAATGTCCACAAGTGTAAATAACTGTTTTATTACGTGATCAAAATTGCATGGTCTGTTAAACAGATCATTTGATATGTACTGAGTATTTATGTGTTAACAGCATCCATTTGTGAAGGATGTAGGCTGTCAAACATACATAATAATTTCAGTGGGTGTTTACTTAATCAGCCACACCTATTCAAACAGAACGTCTGATGAGGGTCGTTAAAAACAGGACAGAAAATAGACTATTATTTCGAAGTCATGATGTTTTTTAAATGTTACAATTTTGATAACATTATAAGTAGACCTCAGAGAACAGAACAAAATTAAAGCACAGGCAGTTCAAGACCCATTTAAATCCTTATTCTTAATGGACCACTTGAAAAAGTCATGGGGCCTTCGAATATTGTTGCAGACAGAAGGGGGCCTTAGACTCATGAAGCTTCAAAACCACTGCTTTAAGGCTTGAGTTTAGTAATTAGGGCAATGAATCTTAATCATTTCATGCTCAGACATGTACGTAAATCAGCTGTTTTTGGAATCAACTCTCAGCCCTAACTAGTACAAATATGTAGGATAATGGTTGCCTGGAACATTTACAGACTATTACAGCAAATTTTACAGCTTAACATCATTATACACAAATATTCGACCACGGAATGCTGTAATTGACCAATCAGAAGCAAGTATTCCAGAGAACTGTGATATTTGACACCAAACAGCTTTCTTGTCTCTTGTCTTTGTCTCAGGGCGAGGTGATCTCTATCACCAGGCGTGTTGATGATCAGTGGCTGGAGGGGCGTATCGCCGGCACCAGCCGCAGTGGAATCTTTCCCATCAGCTATGTCCAGGTCAACAAAATGCCCCGCACTAAAAGCAGCGATGACTTTCCATCTTCTCCCACTCTTACCCCAGAGCCCCTCAGCCCTGGTCGACCACAGCACTCCCCTCTGTCTCCCTTGTCACGCTCCCCCGAACCCCAGCTTTCACCTCACAAACACTCCCCTCTGTCACACGCAAAACAGCCTTCAAACCACTTCCTGTTTTCACCCACAAACAACCGGACCGGATCTCTGCACGCTCACAGCCCACTGGAAAAGGACACCCGATCACCCATGTCTCCCTCCAATCATGTGCTGACATCTCCACAGGGCCCGGGACTCCCAGCCAACACCAACTCGCACCCTCCGTACATTACACAGGTTTGTGTAGACTAACAACACTACCTACTGTATCTATGTATGTGTATGGCCTATTAATCAGATTAAGATATAATCTAAATAAATAAAACTATAACAATCATGTTTAGGATGGGACCAGAACGCAGTCTCCACAGCCCAGTGCAGAGGTTAAAATTCCTTCTACATCACAGTCTCCTGTGAACAAGGGTTATTCACGACAACCGTGAGTATACAGTACATTGCTCGTTAATGTCGACCTAATTCAGGCAGACATAAAAATATCATTTATTCATTTTATGACTGCTTAGGAGTAGTTAAGTAAACTAAATCGTCTTGTGAAAGTCATAAGGTTTACAACATGAAAGAATGTGACAATATGACAATGTTTATTTTTGTGTGAACTGCCCCTTTAAGAATGTAGAAAATACAAACCCGATTCCAAAAAAGTTGGGACACTGTACAAATTTTGAGTAAAAAAAGGAATGGAATAATTTACAAATCTCATGAACTTATATTTTATTCACAATAGAATATAGATAACATATCAAATGTTGAAAGTGAGACATTTTTAAATGTCATGCAAAATATGGGCTCATTTTGGATTTCATGAGAGCTACACATTCCAAAATAGTAGGGACAGGTAGCAATAAGAGGCCGGAAAAGTTCTATATATAAATATATATATAAGGAACAGCTGGAGGATCAATTTGCAATTTAATAAGTCAATTGGCAACATGATTGGGTAAAAAAAGAGCTTCTCAGAGTGGCAGTGTCTCTCAGAAGTCAAGATGGGCAGAGGATCACCAATTCCCCCAATGCTGCAGCGAAAAATAGTGGAGCAATATCAGAAAGGAGTTTCTCAAAGAAACATTGCAAAGAGTTTGAAGTTATCATCATCTACAGTGCATAATAACATCCAAAGGTAAGGGTCAAGGCCAGAAAACCATACTGGATGCCCGTGATCTTCGGGCACTTAGACGGCACTGCATCACATACAGGAATGATTCTATAATGGAAATCACAACATGGGATCAGGAATACTTCCAGAAAACATTGTCGGTGAACACAATTCACCAAGCCATTCACCGTTGCCAGCTAAAACTCTATAGGTCAAAAAAGAAGCCATATCTAAACATGATCCAGAAGCGCAGGCTTTTTCTCTGGGCCAAGGCTCATTTAAAATGGACTATGATAAAGTGGAAAACTGTTCTGTGGTCAGACAAATCAAAATTTGAAGTTCTTTTTGGAAAACTGGGATACCATGTCATCCGGACTAAAGAGGACAAGGACAACCCAAGTTGTTGTCAGCGCTCAGTTCAGAAGCCTGCATCTCTGATGGTATGGGGTTGCATGAGTGTGTGTGGCATGGGCAGCTTACACATCTGGAAAGGCACCATCAATGCTGAAAGGTATATCCAAGTTCTAGAACAACATATGCTCCCATCCAGACATCGTCTCTTTCAGGAAAGACCTTGCATTTTCCAACATGACAATGCCAGACCACATACTGCATCAATAACAACATCATGGCTGCGTAGAAGAAGGAACCGGGTACTGAAATGATCTTTCATCCATAGAAAACATTTGTCACATCATAAAGAGGAAGATGTGACAAAGAAGACCTAAGACAGTTGAGTAACTAGATGCCTGTATTAGACAAGAATGGGACAACATTCCTATTCCTAAACTTGAGCAACTTGTCTCGTCAGTCTCCAGACGTTTGCAGACTATTATAAAAAGAAGAGGGCATGCCACACAGTTGGGACATGGCCTTGTCCCAACATATTTGAGATGCCATGAAATTTTAAATCAACTTATTTTTTCCTTAAAATTATTAATGTTCACAGTTTAAACATTTGATATGTCATCTATGTTGTATTCTGAATAAAATATTAAAATTTGAAACATCCACATCATTGCATTCTGTTTCTAATCACAATTTGTACAGTGTCCCAACTTTTTTGGAATCGGGTTTGTTCATATATCTAGGGTTGATCCAGTTACATTTTTTCACTCTTGACCATTTGTTATTCTTTTTCATTCACTCTCTCTCTCTCTTGGCATTCAGGTATAAAGCAGTTTACAACTATAAACCCCAGAACAGAGACGAGCTGGAACTGAGAGAAGGAGACATCGTTCAGGTCATAGAGAAGTGTGATGACGGCTGGTTTGTAGGTAATGGCCCTTTATGTTAGCTTCACTTTACTGTACAGCTCATTCTGGCCAAAAACTTATACAGGATAGGTCTGTTTGACTTTGTAAAGAGATCAACCACTGGAATGACTGATATATTGGTATATTGATTATCACCTCGTATTATAATTTCACATTTGGTAATTATATTTTAATTATATTGTTGCAATGGCTAATGTGACTTTTATATGTTAAACTTATATATATACATACATATATATATATATATATATATATATATATATATATATATATATATATATATATATATATATATATATATATATATATATGTAAATATTTTCAGAATATAATGAATGTGTGTATTTACATAATAAACAGAGTTCACACGCATATATTATGTAAACAAAAACTTTTATTTTGGATGCGATTAGCAGCACAAATTTTTTCATGGTTCTTTGAATAGGAAGTTCAAAAGAGCAGCATTTATTTGAATTAAAATCCTTTTGTAACATTAGAAATGTATTTACTGTCACTTTTGTTAATTTAATGAATACAATTTAATGAATAAAAGTAATATTTGATAACATAATATAATATAAGAAAGCTGAAAGATTTAATAGGTTTTAAGTGTGTTCTCAGTGCAAAGCCCTTCTCTGTGCTGCCCTCTGTCGGCCAGTTCTCACATTACAGGACAGTCAGTTGCCATAATCTTTTGTCACACGTTTTTTTGCTTCACTGACGTTATATTCTTCTTTTCCTGCCAGGTACGTCTGAGAGGACCCAAGCTTTTGGAACATTTCCTGGCAACTATGTGGCACCAGTTTGAGAGCTTCCACCAGTTCTTGTTCACTGACACTACAGGCTCAGCCACCAATCAATGCAAAATACAGTCTGTCTGTACTGCCACTGTACACTGCACACAAAACCCCTGCCCTCCTCACCAACACAAATATAAAACCAGAAAAACTCCTTCACATCCTCCACCAAGCATGTGCACTCCTCACCTTACTGCATCTCTCGCAGACGTTGGACACAGTTGGGTTTGACCAGTCACGCACGATGAAGCCACACTGAATTATACTATTGACTTTATCTAAGATGACTTACTCGATTTTAACATCTTTGTAAAGTTTACCTCCATTTTGGTTTCAGATTTGTAGCAACATTGCCAGCACTACATATCCCGAGGATCTGGATGTAAGACATGGTTAAAACCGTCCGTTTTTTTTCTCTTCTTTTTCTGTTTTTCAGACGCTCATCACAGTTGTCATTTATCTGTTGTGTTGGCTTAGCTGATCGCCACATCATATACTGTAATAATCACAGCCGCAGTCTTTGCAATCATTATCAAGTGTCTGTAAGCGCTTAATGCACCTGTTGCCAAGTGTTTAATCTTTCTGTATTAGGTTCATGTTAATTGTGTAACAAACCCAGCGTTTAACATTATCTTCAGCTTTAGGTTTCAAACTCTTTTGTATGATGAAAAGTCTCCTGCTCGGTGAAAAAATCAGTTAAGGTTTGATATGTTGTGGTGGGTTCCAGCCAGACTAGATTAAACATGGTTTTTGACTTTATAAATTTTAGAGAATTTATCTTAACCTAAGTGTATGCTTACAACAAGAACTTAAAATATTACATATCAATCATGAGCTATTCTGAATTTACAAGTTAGAACTGACACCTTAAAATGAAGTCAGCTTGTGTTTATGATGTCGAAGCACATGTGCACAGGTTTTAAGACAGGAGCCGGAGGACTGTTCACTAATGGTTTATGTTGGCTATAAAAATGGTTGTAGAAGATGCAGGCGTTCACTGAATTCCATTATTAACTCGTTTTGTTTTCTGTTTTTAATTATCTGGGAACTGAAGTAGCTGATTGCATTTGGTTGTACAGATTGCCGAATCGTTATCACACAGTTATCAAATAATGGAAAAAAGATAATATATTTTTATTGACACACCGTATGTATTGCAGTATGTAAGGTACTCACAGATTTTGATAATGATCAAATAAATAATGAAAAACATTGGTTTGCTTGTTACTTTCATTATTTGAATCATTCAGTGTCATATAGCCCATAATGCTTAATTTTCCAAATCACAGAAGCAGAACAATATGTATGTATGTATGTATGTGTGTGTGTGTGTGTGTGTGTATATATACATATATATATATATATATATATATATATATATATATATATATATATATATATATTAGTGTGAACTGCATGGGACAGTTTTTGGTAGATTTGTAATATTTTATTTAATATAATAGAGTTTTTTAAAATTTTCTAATAATAATATTATTTGAATTGATCAATATTTTATATTTATTTGCTGCATATATTTTGATCAAAACAGTCAAGCCAGCAGTTCTCAGAATTTTCTTACAATTTACAATTACTTCAGTCACATGATCCTTCAGAAATCATTCTAATATGATGACCTGGTGCTCAAGATTATTATCATCAATGTTAAAAATCAGCTGTGCTGCATTATATTTTTGTAAAAATTGGGATTTTTTTTTCTTTTCGATTCTTTGATGAATACAAAAATCAAAAGAACACATTTTATTTTAAATAGAAATAATTTTCAACATTATAAAAAGCTGTACTGTGGCTTTTGATCAATTTCCACATAAAAGTATTGGTTTATTTAGTTTTAAGGCGATTTTAGAATCTTAAATTTAAACTGCAGAATTAATCAGATTTTCTCATTATTTATCCCCGCCAGCAGATGGCGCATTGGCACAACATGTTATAAACATTTGCTTTTAAAATCATATTTCTCTTTCATCCCACCCCCCTCGACACGCCCCGCGTGCCACCCTCGCGTGCCACCCCCAGACTTTATTTTGACAGCAACACGTGGCATGCGATGCTCCATCATCTCTACAGCGGAAACATTCTCGGGGGGAAAAGTTCGAAAAAAACTGGGCGGTGTGGGAGTTTGGTCACAAGGAGCGCACAGCCTAAAAACTGACACGCTGAAAGTGTTTCAATCAAGTCAAGTGCGTTTGGAAGTGGACAGAGTTTGTGAGTTCTCCGCGCTCGCACTGAACGCGTGCGTGCTTTTGACGTCATCCGCACAGGTGCCAAAGGCAGAGTTGTGATTAAGTTACTCCTAGACGCGCGCCAGCCATTTACCAGGTAAGTGCTTATTTTCCTTAATATTCTAACTAAATATGTACAGTAACCGGGTCGTGTTTGTTTAGAAGGGATGTACTCGTCCTGTGGGTTTGTGTACTTCAGGTGAGGCGTGAGAAACATGGCATCAGTTCAACATCCTTCAGTCTTTCACTGTTACTCCTGCACTGTATCTCTTTTACTGCATCCGGATGCTTTACTGAAAAGCCTGACTATCCTACGCAGAAATTAGAGAAAAACGGAATGTTTCAGTGATGAAAAGGATCTAATGTGTCATTGGAATCAACACAACAGCTGTGACACTGCAGCTTGATTCAGAGGAGTAGTGAGTCTGTAGTTCTCCATCAATCAAAGCTCCTCTTTTCTTTCTTTCTTTCTTTCTTTCTTTCTTTCTTTCTTTCTTTCTTTCTTTCTTTCTTTGAAAGGGCTAAAAGAGTTAAACGTGTTGGAGGTGGAGGTCCTAATAGAGAGTGGGCAACCTTGGGACACACTTACACTTTAAAAATGTGTTCAGAATATAACGAGATGTTTTAAAACATACTACGTTAGAATAAAATCTGAATGGGTAAGAGACCAGATGAAGACAGACCAGAATACAGTGTAATGTACATTTAGAGATTCAGTAACTGGAGACACTTGATTTTGTGTGCTTATGATGATGCTCAAAAACATTGCCTAGGAAGGGCAGATCACTTGGTTTTAAGATGCATACTTCTGCTGGATAGTTGTCTGTAATAAATAGACTGTGATTCATAAGTGCATGCACGCAGTTGTTTTTGATATTTTGAGGGTATTCAATGGATTTTCTTGTATGCTGGTTGGGGTTTTGCTCTGGGAGAGACTGGAACGTTTTGGATTCGGTTATGCAGAATAATGTGAAAAGTTACAGATCCAGGCGTCAACACGGTCCAAACCCACACGGCCAGCCTCAGAAAGGAAGAAATGTCTGACTTAACAGATGTCACATTAAAAATCACCAGTTGCTCCTGTACTTTTGCTGTAGCAGAGCTCTCTGTTGGTTTAGAGTGAGCAGAACACAGTTTTGAGGCTGGGCACTGAATGTGAATGATGACTGAGCAGTACTTTTGAATTGATGGGAAAAAGCCAGACGTGTTTCTGTCCTCGCGTGTCTATGCATTGACCAAACCCATCGAGAGAGCTTTTGTGCCTCTCTATTGTCTCCACCTGTGCAATTCTTCTCATCTCTCGATTTTGGCTTCTCACACACAGTTACTCTGCTTTACCCAGCATCCATCACTCCTAAACACACATACTTATCATTCATGTTTTGTTTTTGTTATGCTTTTTTTTTGTTATATTTATTGGCACTGTAAACAATAGTGTGAATAAGCAAATATTAACAAATTCTTAACAATAGCGGGGTTGTCAAACTTGAAACTTTTTTTTTTTTTTTTTGAAATAAAGCTGAAATAAATAGAAATGGAAAAAAACTAAATGATGACGATGATAATTTGATAGAAAAAAATAATTATGTTAGAAATGTCGCTTTGGCAACAAACTGAAAAAGCATAAGTGTTAAAGCACTAATATTACTAATGGGAAATAAAACTTGAAATCTGAAAACCAAACATTGATAGTAATATAAAAAAAATAAAAATAAAATGTAAATATAAAAACAAGCTAATTCAAAATATCAATAAAAAATATATGAGAACATAAATAATACTAAAATAACACTAACACTGGTTAGTGCAAAATAAAATTAAGACTACAGAGAAAATTTTACACAAAAACTCTTGTGTAGAGGATGTTTTTACCCAGAAATTACCATTGAGCAAGTTTCAAAAACTAAAATATTTTTTTCTTGTAAAATGAACTTTATTTACAACCTATTTACAAAAAATTAAATAATAGTAAATAAATAAAAAAAGAAAAGAAAATGACACAAGAATTCATTTTATTTATATACATTTGATTTGTTGAGCCTGTCTTAGACTTACCTTCTGATCCATTTATGGTATGTTTAGATGTCACTGATGTGCTAAAAACAGAAAAGTTTTTACTTAATGTTTTTCGTGTACAGATTACAACGTTGAAAATAAAATCTGTCTACACAGATCTGGGGAAATGGCTTAAAACGCTGTATTATTCATGCCAGGCCTGTAGTTGGCAATTGTCACTTTGTAAAGAAATACTGTGCAAACACATAATATGCATATACCTGCACTATTTATGCAAAATAATTTTTTTTGTGGTTTACATTTTAGTGGATGAACACACGACCGATTTTCAAAAAGTTGCATTTTCAGTCCCCCAAAAAGACATTACAGTGTAAATAAACTGCCAAAATGCATTTTAGTTGAAAACCGTATCGTGTAAACATCTCCTGAGACTCCTCCTCTCTCTATTCAGATCGGCCCAGAGTGCTAATCGACTGTGGAAGACATAACATCCACAGACATGTCTTATAATTGCGCATGTCTCTGCACTAAAACCATGTCAGCGGTACAATAAATCAGCCGCGTACAGAGACCACCAAGGCAAGTAGTGCAGTACCATTTCTGGTTTTGATAGTCAACTGAACCACAAAATAACATCCCATACAAAGCAACAATTCAATGCCGTTATTTCATAGTGGGCACCAAACTAGAGTTTCTGCTTCGAAAACCACTGTTTTTGGACTCTTTCAGCATGTGCAAAGATTCTAGTCTCTCTTTGGTTTAGCAAGAATTTGCACCACATGCTCAAATGCACAGGAAACTGCCTGCTCTGATATGATCTGTCGTCAGCTGTTGATGATGAAAGAGACTGAGTGTCTCTCTCAATTCATAATTGTGTGGACATCTTTTCTTTTATCTGCAGAAATAGTTCTCAGGCGAAAGAGTCCACAGGAGGTCACGGACATACGTTTTGTTCTGAAGTTAAATAATCTGGATGATACAAAAGTGCATTCACACGTATGCATGAAGCTTTCAAAGAATTTGGCAACAGTCTGTAGGATTTACATTTTATATAATCACAAATAATAAATTCCAAATGTGAAAAAATACCATCTACTTTCCCTTTAAACAAACAGGTCAAAGAGGTAAATACTCTCATTGACTGAGCATCATCTTGCTGTATTTGCAAGTGCATCAGACTTGAACTTTCGAAGGTGAGACACTTCTTTGCATTTGCATTTTAACTTAACTGTGAAGTTAGGTGTGACTGCATCTTTAAAATGGGTTATTAGCATATTACACGCCCTAACCGTCTCCATATAAGGGCAGCATATAGTGTGTCCTACATAAAGATGCATTCTCTCACTGAATGATGGATGATGTAGAGTGGTTGTGTTTCTTTCAGTTGTTTGTGCGCACAATGTGGTATCTTGTTGCTGGATTTCTGTCTCTTACCACATTTCCTGTGTGCTCTCTCTCTGTTTTGTAGCAGTTGAAGGCTGTCTGTGTTCTTATTTAAAGGCTGTAAACAGGATAGTATGGTAGTTGTAATGATGGCATATGTCTGTCTGCACCACAGTTTCTCTGTTCAGGGCAAAATCTACTCCATGTTTTCTGTAATTGAGGCCTAAAACGTATGCCCAGTTGCAGCCATACTTTACCAAAAACTGGGTCTTCTCTAACCACTTCCTTTGCAAAAAGTCACGACAGTGTTTAACCACTGCTTATCATTGCTGTTGAGTCAGTTCAGATGAGTCACTTCTGAATTCATGGCTGTGTTTGCAAATATAGAAAAGTGCAGTCCTGTTTCTATAACCGTGTCTGGAAAGCTCAGTATAGAAGCCTGCACACTGGCTCTGGATTGAAACTTCATCGGTGTTGTGGTGAGCTCGTAACATTTTTCTAAGAGGTTTTAATTGATAACCCTACATATTAAACATTAAAATAAAATGTAAATTTGATTTAAACTTTTTACTTGATTTAAAAGGTAATTTTTAATGTCATTTTAATTTGATTTAAACATAATTTTATATGTAACCTTTTAATGCAATTTGATTTAAATTTAATCTTTAATTTTAATTCATTTTCATTTTGTTTCAACATTTAAAATTTTACTTCGTTTATTTGTATTGTTTAATATTTGATTTAAATTGATAATTTAACTTCTTTTAATTTGAATTAAGTTTAATTTCAAATGTTATTTTTAGTGCAATTGAGTCTTTGGTTTAAATTGAACATTTAACTTAAACCAAGTTACATATATGTGAATCAAAGTACATTTAACATAATGCAATTTAAAATTTAAATGAAATGTTCCGGCATTTTATGCATCCAATGTATTTTTCTGTTCCATTTGAAAATCAAGAAATTTTACTAAAATGTTGCTGTCGTGACAGGTCCACATTATGCTATGGCTTGTAAACCAAAAGACCACCACAGGAGCTTATTAACTAATAATTGTCCTTTTTTTTCCTAAGCTTTTTGTGGCCCGTGGGTAAGAACGTATCATACTTGTCAGAACGTAGAGCTTGTGAATACCTCCTGCTCTTGAGTCATGATCATAATATCTGTTTCTATGACAGCAAAACATATCAAACATAATACCTGAGGAGTGAAACGTCTTATGTAACTAGCGTCATAAAGATATAAATACCAAATATCGAAAACTAACAGCAATTAGCCGCCACTGGAATGCAGAATTGTAATGAATCATTCGGTGAAATTTTCAAATACCAACACATTGTCCATTATTCAGACTGAGCTCATGTCTTCTATTGTTCATCTCCACCCAGCACCCTTTGTGTTACTTTCTTCTGGTTGTACTGCGTGTAGTTTGATGTTGTGGGATGGAAGGTATCAGTGTTGACTCCCTATCATTGAATGTGATAAGAATGTGGGGAATGTTTTTATTCTAGCGTGTTTTAACCAGAACGGGGAGGTGTTGTGTAGCTTTGGCGTGAGTGTGGTGCTGTGCTGTCTGGGTGTGTGTTGGGAAGGTGTGACACTGTTAAGCTCACTCATGGGAGTGGATCATGGGAGAAAAAGCACTGTATGTTCGGTAGGTTTGGGGTGTGCAGCTACACTATAGACTCAGTGTATTGAGTTATTACTTTACGGCTCATACTTTGAATCCTTGTAATTGTAATATTTGGTACTAAATCTTTTCTAAGTCTGTAGCGTGATTTTAAACTCAGAACACACCCTGGTCACATTATATGTGGCTAGGGTTTGTGCAAAAAATTGAATGCGATTTTCATGTGCATTTCGTCGGTAGAGGCGCCCCTGTGATTAGTAGCATATCTAAGTATATAAGTTTTGTTTTGAAAACCTGGCAACCCTGATCTGAATGCACGTGCTGGATACTATTAATCACAGGAGCGCCTTTACTGACAAAATTGCATGAAAAATTGCATAGCAATAGCAATGCCAATGTTCATGAACTGAAGTGTGGTGTACCTTAAGTCAGATAGATTTGGATAAAAGCCTCTGATTGTCTTTTTGAGTTTGATTTTAAAGTCACATATGAGTCATGGTGTTGGGAGGGGAATGTGCGGTTTCAGTTGTCAAAACATTTCACAGTTTTTAATACCAATTTCACTGCCATAGCAAAGACTGATATTACTAAAGACTATGGCTGGCTGATGATGTGGCCAAAAACGTTATCGCAATAATATCAGTCGATAGTTATCTCAATAAATTGTAAATATTTTAAAACCTCTGGTTTCTACAAGTTTCACTTAAAACCTGAAAAATAAAATTTATGTGACCTACAAATGTCACGACTTTCACTTTTCACTTTCATAACCCCAGTTAAAATCAATTAAAAATCAATTAAAATCAAATAAAAATTCTATGTACCAAATTCTCTGAAACATCTTTGGAGACAGCTTATGGTAGAGAAATGAACATTCAATTCATGGGCAACAGCTCTGGTGGTCATTCCTGCAGTCAGCATGCCAATTGAGCGCTCCCTCAAAACTTGTGACGTCTGTGACATTGTGCTGTGTGATAAAACCACATTTTAGAGTGGCCTTTTATTGTGCCCAGCCTAAGACACACCTGTGCAATAATCATGCTGTCTAATCTGCATCTTGATATGCCACACCTGTTTGAGGGGGATCGATTATCTCGGCAAAGGAGAAGTGCTCACTAAAACAGATTTAGACAGATTTGTGAACTAGATTTGATAGAAATAGGCTTTTTGTGTACATAGGAAAAGTCTTAGATATTTGAGTTCACCTCATTAAAAATGGGGGCAAAAACAAAAGTGCGTTTTATAATTTTGTTCAGTGTAAATATCACACATTTCTGCCACAGTACCATGGTGTAAATGATGACAATTTGTAGAATGAAAATGGCACAAAATCATATTGAACATTAATCAAGCTCTTTTTATTGTTATCGTTTCAAAGAATTACATTGTGATAATTATCTTTTTATTGTTTCATAGCTATGCCCTACTCGAAGACTCCCTTATTATGCTAAATTCTGAATTAATCCTGAATTTAACTGCTGAAATTGGACTGAGAAGCAGGTTTGTAATTAAAAACATTTGATTGAAAAACAATTAATATAAAAAAAAAGTTCTTAAATTATCATGTTACAGCAGTGAGTTTTTTTTATTTTTTATCGTCAGTATTTTCCAGTATTAGCCTACTAGAATAAGAAACTGTCCACTTCCTGAGATGGTCTGATTTTTTTTCTCCGTTAAAGGCCAAAATTCATGGAAACTGCTCTCAGAGCCCATAAAATAAACCAAGTTAGTATAAAGGCTAGAGTCAAGTATGTACATGGGTGAAATGAATCTGTGTGCATAATACTCGATTCCTCCGTACTTCAGGAAAACTGAGAGATGGAAAAATCCTGGCTATTTTAGAGCTGTTGGATGACTTTGAGGTGTGTGTGAGTGTATGCTAATATTCCAGGCCACATCATGTTTTGATCATGTCATGTAGTATTGTTGTACCAGAAATTCTTCATTCACATCTTCCATCAGATTTGTTTAGATCTAACCCAAAACAACACCAGCAAGTTTAGGAATATAGACTCACACAGGCACACAAATACTAAAACCTTCGCTATATTCAAAGCTGCTTTGTAACTGCTTCCGATATAATAACTTTCCCACAGATCTGATTCTGAACACTGGAATTCGCATAGTTTCCCAGCTTTTTAGCCCATGATGAGTCACTCAAGGTGTTTACTGTGTGAAAATAAAATAATTATTCAATTTTACCTCAAGGTAAACACATAAAGAATGCACTGCATTCGCCTCGACTAAACACAAGAGTAACTTAACCTACTTGTTTAAACTGGATGTGTTTTGATTTGGGAAATCTTTTTGTTAATAGCATGAGGTGAGAAGTGACACTTTATGCAAAACAGGAGAAGATCCTTCAGTTTGAACCTGGAATGCTTTCTGATTTCTATAGGCTGTGGAGATATTTGAGTGGCTGCAGGAACAGTAATTACTGCACAACCAGACGTTCTGACATTTCTCAGAGCACTTGCTTGCAGTGAATATCTAGGGTTTCAGTATCCTCATTAGCATGCTATTTCAGTCAGATAGCTTCCTGGCTGACCTTACTGTCTGGTCACTCAGTTTTTTACGCTGAAGGAAACAGAATGGGTTTTCTGTAAGCATCTCAGAGAAGCATCTGAAAAGAATGATTGGTGCCAGTGTTGGAAAGAATGAAAAAGCTTGATAGAGCTACTTTACATTCAGGGCAATATTGTACTACAAACAGGAGTAGGTCTGTCGATTAAGCTAAAATATTGTTCAGCTTGACAAATCTCTCAGAATTGATCAAAAACCTGTTGGAGTCTCATTATATCACAAAATGTAGAGGAAAAATAGCATAAAAAAGATAACTAGGCTTTGTGGCATAATTTTCATGACAGTTATGCAAAATGAACAACATTTTGCATCCGTTTCTCATTAATGCAATGCAATGCAAAGATAAATGCATGTGTATATAATTAAATAAATACATAAGTAGGTTGAAAATCTATGTAGGTTGAAAATTTATGTAAAGTGATATATAGCAAATCTCAGCTGTTTGATTATATCATCACAAAATGTAAACTATATTGCCCAGCTCTAATCTGCTAAATGACAAATGCAAAAAAAACAACAAAAAAACTAAACAAATTATTCTGCACACAATTTGATTAAAATTTGATTGATTGTTTTCTGTACAAAGTTTGATTCAAATCAGTTAACTGATTCAATTTAGTATGTTTTTAATTCAGTTAGCCTACATTATTATTCCTTCATCCTGTGTTTGTCGACAGCTTTAATTACTCTGAATGAGAAATTCAGAATGCAAAAGGCCAAACGTATTATTAAATAGACTTTAAATCCTTTCATTTATGTAAAACACACACGCTTCTCTTTTGCTTTCAGTGTGAAAAGTGTGTACCTTTTCACTATCCTGAAACTTACTTTGTAGTGATAGGTGCTAAAACCTTACGTTTGGCATGTCAGGTTTCACTGGCTCTGTAGGCTTTTCTCAGAAATCCTCTGACCTTCTCAAATTTAAACTGAGTGCCAATGTACCATACGAAAAAGGCAGTTTTATGCGTTCTCTCTCTCACACCCTCACTTGGATGTGAAACGGTTGTACTATGCAAATGTTTTTTGACAGTCTCTCAGCCCTGGCCAATTCTTACTCAGAATATTTTGGGTATATGAGTGTAAAATGGGGACATTGGTTGATAGTTGGTTGGGGCTTGAGAATAAATTTGATTTAGGGCGGCACTAAAATTACAACCATTGCAATTTAGGTCAAAATGCAATTTAACTTTAGTATGAAAAGCAAAATGGGATGAAAAGAGTAGCAGTAACAGATCTGATAACAACCAAATGTCTGTTATGTTACGATTATTCTTTAAGTAGGCCTGACTACCTTAAAATGGTGAAAGCTAAATATTTTTTATAAACTTTAACTTTGCTTACATTGACTTTTTGCAATGACTGAAACAGTTTTTATGTATTTTTTTTTATCCAGAATAATGCAGCTCTAGTTTAGGTTTTCATTTGAATTTTCATATTCATTCTAGAACTTATTCCAGTGCATCACTGATTCAACACCCGTTCCATTCAGATCCTGGATTACTGGCTTTTCATCAGAATCTAGTTCCTGTAATCGTTTACATGCCATTCTTACAGTTCTGAGGTATTTTGATTTGTTCTTGTATTATATCAACACTATGCCTCATTTTAAATAATGTCCTGAGACTGTTCACTGTGAAAACATGCAACATGAGGGGAAAGTTGTCCAGTTTAAACCAGTAATACCAGTCCCTGATGGCTCTAACCTGTGAGCTGTGTCATGGACTGATGCTGACCGAAACCAAAAGCTAATAGCTGCATGTCAGGTGTGTTGTTAGGAAACAATCCCCCCGAGCGGACACAGATTCCTTTCAATTGGTTCATAAGAACACCAAGAAGATCAGCTTATCCAGTGTTACTGTGCAGTTAGCATTGCATAGCCATTATTATGTATCTAAATGTGTAAAACCATGTTGACCGGTTTGCCAGTTTTCCGTTCTAACATCTCCTTAAGTTTCCCCTACGCTGAAGCAAAAGAAACTTGAGCTAATGGTGGCAAACGCCAACAAATGTCAACATGGAAACATGGGCTCCCCCAAACCTGCCTTTTATTTTTGAGATGCAAATACTTTAACTTTTCCAGTCAGTTGAACAATGTCTATTTTTATGCAGACCCTCCCTGCCTTTCCTTCCCTTGCTTTATATATATATAAAAAAAAAAAAATTCAGAACCATGTTCATATTATTATTGTTTGTTGTGGGTTAGTGCTTAAATCTTGTCCTGTTGATTAATTAAAATGACTGTCTTGTCCAGTTAAGATTGGTTTGCATGCCATTTGGTAAAAGCTGGCAGAACATTTCCGTTTAATACTGTAAATCTGCTTTGAAACAACCTCTATTGTATACATTTGATTTTTAAATATAAAATTTGATTACCTACTGTTCTGCATTTCTTTGTTTACATACTATATTTTTTGATGATGTTGGGTCAGCTCAGAAATGCACAGTGGTTTAGAAATTTGTAATCTGTAGGATTTAAAAAAAAAAGAATAACATTTACACAAAGGTTGACCAAAAATGCAGTAAAAACAATAATATTGTTAATTTAAATATTATTGCAGTAAAACAAAAGTATTCTCTTTTAATATATTTTAAAATGTAATTTAGTCCTGTGATGCAGATCTGTATTTTCAGCATCATTACTTCAGTCTTCAGTGTCACATGATCCTTCAGAAATCATTCTGATCTGCTGATTTGCTGCTAAAAAAAATTACATTATTATTAATGTTAAAATGGTAATGCTGCCTTAAATATCTTAATTATCACTTTTAATCAATTGAATCCACCCTTGCATAATAAAAGTATTAATTTCTTCCGAAATGTTTTCTTTTCTCTGCTTGTTTATTTAGTTATTAAAATTCCATAGTGAAGTGCAGTTAAGATATAACTGAAATTGATAGCTTCTGTTCTGGAATCTGATTGGTTAAAACAGCATTCCAACGGTCCTAAAACACATAATATACAGCTGTGCTGATTCACTATGAATATACCATCCTAATGGATTGGTTTTATCAAGTAACAAAATGGAACAAGTCATTTAACGACATTGACTCACATTTTTTAGTGCTTAATTACCATATTCAGATCAATATTCAGATCATATTCAGCAGAATTTCTCCTTCATTCAGAGCAAAAGACACTGAAGTGCAGTGATTCTGTGTGAATCTAGTAGTTCTTTTCTGTTCGGCTGATGCTAATGAGAGCAGCCGGGATCCTCGCTAACATGTTGGATTAATTGAGTTTCAGAGGGGACGGAAATGTGGCTGCCGCCTCCTCTGTGATTACATAAAAAACTCAACAACAGTGCAGAGCAGCCAAAGTCTCTAGAGGCCGCAGTAATTAAGAGAGATCCTGAACAGAGGCATCGTTAAGGCTGCTAATTGCCTGGAGACCTAATGGTGGGATAGATTTGCATTCCCTCGGACTCAAACTCAAACCAAGAATGCAGCGACATCCGTAGCCACAACTGCTGGGTCACGCTGGGTAGGAGAGACATGAGAGCGTGCGGGTTTATGTTTGTCCCGTGTATGGAGCCAATTTCAGGCTTTCACACACTTTCTCTTGTTGATCGCAAATTCAGGACAGCGTGACACAGACGCTGACCTATCTACAGTCTTTACAAGGGGCAGATTTCTTAAATTCTTTCTTTAATTACATCATTATCAGGGGTGTATCAGCCATGCAGCCTTTTATAAAAACACAGTTGGTTCTGTATGTGCAGTAAGGCTGAGTGAATGGTGTCAGCTGGTTATGCTAAGATTATGCTAAAATGTTTGTATTTGTGCTATTTTTAGTCATGAATGATTTGCATGTGAGAGGGAGTAAAAATGCAAGTGAGGTGTTTTTCAAATGTTTCAGGAAGTAGTTATACTGTCTTTCAGATTGTGACCAAGTACTATTCGATTTAAGGATATTAATATGATAAAATATTTTCATGACTGATATAAAAATTCTCATACCATTTCATCTAAATTTAAAATTACATTATAATAAATACATACTGTACAAATCAATTTAAGCATAACGTAATAATTAACCGCATGAATATAACAGTGTTATAAACGGTATGAAAAAAGTATTTATATTGGAATTAATTAATATTACAATTCTTTTTAAGCATAGCTTTATAATGTACATTTATTTATTAAAATAATATTTTGTCTAATTTTGTTTTTAAATGAACCAAAATGAGTTTAGATGAAATTCAAATTAGGCAAAACAATGAAAAAATAATATTTAGTGATATTTGCTAAACGTTATATCTACAGTATCAATGTTATAAAATTGTTTGCTATTGGGTTAGCTTTTAATGGGAAATATAGTCTAAATGTTATAATAAGAAATAAGCTTGAATAATTAAATATTAAATATAAAATAATAAATAGTTTTTTCAATAAAAAGATTGTGTAGTTTGTGACTGAAAATAGCTCTGAAAATGAGTCTTTTGATTGGGTGTAAACAGTGGCTTTTTCCCTTCATTGTTGCATAAGTACATTGAAACTATCAAAGGTCAAATCAGGGTAAGCAGACCGACAGGGACAGATAAAGGCTGTAAAACACAGTTCAGTAACGAAGGGAAAGCAAACTGTCCACACCCCAAAACAGTAGTTTTACATCGTATTTCTAAGCTGAGATATTTACAGTCGCTATAAAAATCATCACAGATCACATACCAGAGCCAGAGCCCATGTGCTGACTGACATCTAAGCCGGTTCTCATACGCCACTTGATCCTGCACGCGAACAGTTTTTGTTTTTGAAGTTTCCACCAGAGAGTCCAGGCATGTTTTAACTGTCACGTAAATAGTTCATCAGTTTCTTAGTGGGATCTTGTACAAGACTGCTGCAGACCAAGGCTTCACTTGTGTCTTCTGTATCTTTAAAAAATACAGTACACCCCCCAAAAAGATAAAAGATAAAAGTCTGTTATCATTTAAGCACATATATAATTGATTCAGGCCGCAGATCACTGTCTGCGCTCCCACTGGTAGCCAATGCATTTGCATCTCCTGTTGAATAATGTACCTGTCGCTCTTTTCCATGCGGTTGCAATGAATGATGACTGGAGCTTTTCAGCTTCTAAATGCCTTCGGAAGCCAACAAAATTGTCTATATCCACAAAGCTATTAGTAAGCTATATATTTCAAAAGGCCTGGAACATAACACACAAGTCATATGGATCACTTGTATAAAATTTTTGAGGTTTTTGCATCTCTTATGATGCTTGCAATTTTCAGTGTCCATTTATTGTTATTACATGTTAAAGAGCGACCAGCACAGTCTTGGTTGCACACATAATTAATCTATTTATGTTCCACAGTTGAATAAAAAAATTTGTGCATATTTGGAACAACATGAGGATATATATTTATTATTATTATTATTGTTATTATATTTTTTTGACGTTAGTTCTTGGTAAATCTTGTCTGAAAAACAAGATGTCTTGACTACTATATCTTGTGGTGGTCTTGATCGTGGTTCTGCTTGGTTTTTTTGTGGAGCAGATGTGTCCATAAACCTTAGGGTCTTGTACAGTTGCAGATATCTTAAAATATTTGTTTTATGTTTTAATACATATTTTTGATTTGATTTCTGTGAATTAGTTATTCAAATAAATTTAAATAATCTGTTTAAATTACTAATTCCAAACTGGATTCCAGGTTTTTTTTTATTTTGATGATTTATTTATTTATTTTTTGTCAAAATGGTGGCTCCTTTGTTGAAGAAAACAATCCTTTTAGTAATTTATTTCACTAATTTTCACATATTAGATGATATACATACATTTACTGGAACATAAACAAGGGAAAGAGGGTGAAGAAAAGATGGAAAGGGGGAAAAAAACTAATTATACATACCTCCTAACTTATTATTATTATTATTATTATTGCTACTACTATTAATATTATTACTTATCACCTTCCTCATCCTCCAAGGTTTGTTATTAATGCTATTATTATCATCATTATTATTGTCAACATTATTACTATTATTGTTTTCTACCATTCTTATGTTGTACTTTTCTACATGTTGCTTTGTTATATACCCCCCCCCCACACACACACACACACTGACTGTAAATAGTGTATCTGTTTGAATAAAAAAAAAAAAACAAAAAAAACTTTTTTTGTTAAGAAACTCAAACTGAATCTGAAGTGGTTTGTTGCTCTCCTAATGGGTGCTACAGCTTCAGAAACACACTCCAGGAATGTCAGTCATGTGGCACCTCTCTATGATGCCCGGTTGCTGCAGTGTCTGTGGATTTGAGCTGCAGTCATGTGGAATAGGATGAAAGGTGTTCTGAAGAGCAGGTGAAGGCAATTTACCTTTCAACAGCAGCCAGTGGTTCAGAAATGTGGAAACTATGAGACACATCTGTGGCATTTCAGCCTGATGTCAAATTAAACTTGAACGACGCTCTCTCCATCTGTGGGTTTTTTGCTTCTTCTCACACTCCTCTTTTTTTCCTCTCGCAGCACTTCTGAGAGCATTGGGCAGCAGCCTGTGGTCACATGATGCCATTTACTGTGAACCTGATTGGCCCGTCCCCCTGGGGGTTCAGAATTTCTGGAGGGCGAGACTTCAAGAAGGCCATAACAGTTTCCAAGGTTTGTTTTCATCCCCGTTCACAAAAGTACCAGTCCAAGACATGGTTAATCTCCTTGTTTTTTGCATCAGTGATTAAAGCAATGATGCCTTATACCTAACTTTTCTCATTAAACACTGTGTTGCACTCTGTCTCCCTGACTACTTCAACCAAACAAGACCTGTAGAGTTAAAGTGGAAGCTCCTGCTTATTGTATTGCATTGCAGATGATCAAGCTATTTAATTTCTTTTTTTTTTTACCTCTTTTTCCTTGCAGGTATTCTCCATTCTCTTTTTAGAATAATAGAAAATATGAATATGAACTTAGGCAACCATGGGTAAAAACCAAGCATAACCATGGATCTAACAAGAAAGAAAATATCTCAAACTCATCCAAACAATTATCGCCAACAATATGTAAACATCCGGGAAAGCTTTCCATCATACACCCCAATAAACTTTACAAAATAAATCCTGTGCTTGGTGGAAAGAAACATTGAAAATATATCGGGACCAAATTATCTACACTCCACACCAGAATAATCCGATTCCATACATGAAGATCCTTCTTGAACTCCATTAGGACTCTTTAATTTTCAGGTGACCCTTTTTAAAACCAGTGAAACCAGTTTTAGAATTTTTTATCAAAAATAAAGAAATAAACATCTTATAAAGGTCTATATCTTTCATTGTTTTTCTTTTTTACACCATGGATAATGCTGTGGTAACAGGTATGGCGTTAAACTATAAACAAACAAAACAAAAATGAGTCTGGGGGGTATTCCAGAAAGCAGGTTATGTGACATACCCGGGTATGTTTAAGAGTAAGTAAGCGGATAACCTCAAATTTCGGTTCCAAAAACGGAGGTAACTTTCAGGGTATGTTAGTAGTCATAGCAACTCACTCTCTAAACTTAACCTGCTCCAGAGCAGGTTATGTTCCAGGGTTAGATCACTTCAGCGAGCCTTCAGTGGGCGTGACAGAACATTATATAATATTACAAAACATTATATAATATTACAATATGTAATATAGCCTATTTTATATATATACATATATATATATATATATATATATATATATATATATGATATGTTAATGAGGAGGCGCTAATATAAGTAATAAGTTAATATATTATTCTAATATGATTATTTCTTTTATTGGGATATATAAGAGTTATCTATAAATTATGTATTAAGACGTATGCATAAATTATAAAACACAATGACAAGGTCATGTTTAACTTATATATATTTATATATTTTATTTATTACATGTAATATCTCACACATGGAGTGGTATTTTCTATAATGTCTAAATTCTAAATCAAAATACATATCTGATATGACTTAATGTATAATTAGCATAAAACAAACAATATAATTTACATTCTCAAGGATTAAAGATTAAATGGAAATAAAAATAAAAATGATTGCACATCCATCAATTAGTTGGCGATATGCACTAAGAATGTAAACAACTAATGAACAAAAGAAGAAGAAAGAAACAGCTTGGCGCGCTTTTTCTTAGCGTCCGTTTCTATAGTGACTCGTCGATTCGTCACTCTGTTGAGAATGTCTTGAGTCTTAACCAGGAACATACTCTGAGTTGAATGAACTTACTCCCGTTAGCGTTTTTGGAACCACATACCTCGAGTAAGCAAGGTTTGGGGTTAATCAACCGAGAGTTCAGGGTTTAGTTCACGGTAAGTTAACCCTGCTTTCTGGAATACACCCCTGGTCTCTCAGAACAGTAATCAATTGCTTTTTTTTAAAGTTCAAGCTTTCAGCACTCAGACAGTTGTGGAAGACCTGTTTTTCAGCTGAGAAGTTCAGAATCTGCTATACTTCTGCCACCTAGTCTGGAACCCATTTATTTTTGTTTTTCATGGGCTTTGGGACAATTTTCAAATTGAACCAAAACAGTTTGTCTCAAGTAAAAAACTAAAGTTTATATCATGCAAACAAATTCCATGTTGTGATCCAGATATACACCATAGTGTTTCTAATTAAAGGCAGCTAATGGAACTTTTCCTTTCAGATCCTGGTCACATCTGCTTTGTAACCCAGAATTCCATTGCATTTAAACATAAACCACTTTAGAACACTGAAATTTTCAAATTTATGGCTCTCATTATACTTATTGTTTCCCATTACCACACCGTTTCAAATGCATTATTAAAGAGACAGTTCACTAATAAAATGAAAATCGTAATTTACTCATTCCCATGTTGTTCCAAGCCCATAAGACTAATTTATCCTTGAAACACAGTTGAAGCTAATCGTAATGAAACCTGAGAGATTTCGGTCTCTTCATTGAAAGGTTATGCAGCCAAAACTTTGATGCTTTAAAGAGCACCTATTATGGCATTTAAAATGTTCCAAATATTGTTTTAGAAGTCCTCAACAACAGTTTTGCATGCATGCAATGACAAAAAAGACTTTAGTTTTCTTATAATATGCATTTATTTTTAGCTGTTTTGACAGCGATTCTCAAATGATTAGTTTAGTGATTCACTTTTCAAAACCACGCCTTTACGTGACATTAGCGAGTATAGCCCAGAGTTCATATTGTAAAAGCACAATCAGTCTTTGTTTGCGTTAACTTGATGCATAAACATAACGTTTTTACAAAAAACAAAAAAAAAGCAGTAACGTTACTACGAGGTATTACTCTATTCTTAAGGAAAACTACGAAAACAACGACAAACAATTCACATATCTCAATACAGTTGTCATTAAAGACCTAGAAGCTAAACGGTGCTTACACAACAAACCAAACAATTATTAAGCATGCTACATAAAACATAAAAGCTACAATTATTAATAGCACTTACAGGTTGTGATACGGAGGAGGAAGCTGATGCAAATACACTTGGAATTGAACCTTCCTTCAATATTAGCCGGCTCGCGAATCCAAGTTTGATTGCATTTAAGTTGGTAAAGCAATTGTCTTCAAAATGGCGTGAACAAAACACAAGGCTTGGACTATACTTCTGTGGTACAGTAGTATATATGAATTGTAGCCACTTAGTCTTCAAATGCTCATCCTTGGGCAGATGAAAAAAGTTTGCTTTTGAGTTGCACTTCAGAACACAGCGTCTCGTCGCCATGATGTTTTCTAGTTTTCACTGGCGTCTTGGAGCGCAATAAGTGGGCGTATCGTATTCAAATAACTTGACAAGTTGACGTCATCTAGTCAGAGAAAAAGCTTCGGTCTTCTAACGATTCATAAAAATGACTTGGAGTCGACTCTTACTTTTGAAAGACAATAACTTTATATACGGTGCACATATTTTAAACTTTGCAGGATGTTTTTGTTCACTTAGATCTATGTTACACACTAAATGAAAGGTATATTTCAAAATTCCATGATAGGTGCTCTTTAAAAAGTTCATAAAGACATTGTGAAAGGACTCCAGAACTAATTGCTTTATTTTTATGAAAACATTTGATTAATTATTTTATTCTCACACAAACATTAGTCAGCGCACATATATTTAGTTCATCAAATAGTAAATGCGAGCTCAAATGTGCTTGATGCATTTTTCATGTTCGTTCGAACTACCCTTTAGGGACTTCACTGTCTCAGACTTCTATGTTTGTGTTGTTTCCTCAACAGCTAAAATGTGAGGAAAATTAGTGCTTTTGAGAGAGGTTGTAAGACAAACAAAATAGAACAGCATGGGGTGTTTTTTTAACAGGGCTCCAAAGGGCCACATGGAGAGACAGGCCAGAGTGTAGTAGCAGGAGTTTGCCATTTGCACAAATCTTCCAGATTCTCCTTGATTCCTCTAGCTTTACGTATATGGTTTGACACTGTTGCGCAAGAAAAAACTCAGAAACTATCTACCTAGATATTCCTATAAAAATACCTGACGGCACTGAGAGTGACTGTATGATTCAAATACTGGAGTGAAGTATGTGGGTGTGAAGTGCTCATCTGTCTCTCAGATCTTCACCACTGTCACAGGGGTGGAAGGGGAAGGATAGTCACACTCCACATTAAGCGAGCCGTACTCTGATTACATGAGACACGCTCCAATGTGGGCCTCTGTAGCAACAGTTAATTGGGACTCGAGTAGGTCCTCAGACATGGCACCTCTGCCCCTTCGCTTTCAGCTAACATCAACAACAACAACAACAACAGCTGACTGACTGGCAGTCTGCAGGGCATCTCTGTGCCAGTCAGTTTGTGTGTTTGGAATCGAGTTGAGGTGTTGCTTTCCTCCTTTCCTGCTAATGAGGTTGTGACCTTATTGACTGTTGAGTCTTGAGGGGATGTGAATCTTTGCTCAACTAACAGCAGCCCCTGTCTAGTTGTTTTTAAGATTTCTGCCAACTTTAACACGAAGTAATCCATTGGTGGGTTGATGTTGTAAGAAAAGTCTGTGGTGTTATTAAAACATTGCTCTGTTTGACACAGCAACATTGACTCAACCAAATTTGGGGCAGGACTTTTTAACCAAATGACAGATGAGAAAGTGTTCAGAAAACCTGTTTAGAACCCGTCTAACAGTGGCAGTTAAATCCACACACTGTAAAACAAGTCGGAATATAAATGGAGTAAATATAGGCTATAAACATTTAATAATAATTCAACAGACCATATCTATGTTAGCTACTTGCATAATGTTTCTGTGCAGTTTAAATGAGCAGGACTGGTTGTACAGTGTTCCATTCATCACAGAAAACAAAACTGTATCTTGAAGTAGTTTAAACAAAATGTAGTAATTTGTGTTGTTTTTAAAATTCATTAAACAATACTTGTGTTGACTCAAATTTAATTGGTTTTCTTCTTAATGGTGCACAGACTGTACGAGGCTGAGTTCTGATTGGTTGAATGTTTTTGTCCAAAGGTGAATGCTGGCAGTAAGGCAGCGACGGCCTGTCTTCAGCCTGGTGACATCATCATGGAGATTAATGGACTCGAAACTGGCGAGATGCTCAACGTAGAGGCACAAAACAAAATCAAGAGCTGCACGACTCAGCTGCAACTTCTCGTAGAAAGGTGAGGATGCCTCCGTTTTCTTTGTCTAGTCTACATTGTTTGTTTTTCAGAGATGGATGCAAGTGCATTAGTACTGGTCTAAAGTTTCAATGATGGTCATGAAATACAAGAATTGTGACTTTCTATTTTTACAAATTTCACCAAAATTAAAAACAACTTAAATTTTAAATTAAGTCAGTTCACGTTGTGTCCCTCTAGGCAACCATTTTTGCAAAACCATTTTCTATCTACTAATGGGGAAATGCTGAAATCCCCAAAACTACTTGACAAACTCATATTTGAATAACATATTTCAAGCAAACAATAACATCTGACATATACATTTTCTATTAAATATAGTTTCTTATACTCAAACAAATATATGTATTTCAGGTTGGTAAAGCCAATGCTTCTGTTCATTCCTGAGTGCAGGTCTTGAGACACTAACTGTTTCTATGGCATCCAGAGATTCTCATGATACTTGTGATTACACAATGACTTTACCAAGTGACCCTTCACCGAGAGTTTGATTGACAGATGATCTGACTAATCATAATGCAGAATCTGCCATTTTGTCTGACAAACAAACTAGACAGGAGAGTAGATTAATGTCAGTGGACTTTAACTTGCGTGGGGACATGTGAAGTGTAAGAGACGCATTGCTTGTCAGACATGGCAAAAGTAACTAAAGAAGGTGGGTCTTTGCAAAGGTCATTTGGCAATTGTCTTGGTATGTATAATGTCTGTGTTGAAATTCAGTAACTGCTAAATGTTTAAGGGAGCTAGAAATTTGATCCATGTGAAGTGAAAGTTGAAAAAAACGTGAAGTAGGGTTGTGTATTGATTCAGATGTCCCGATTCGATTACGATTCACACGCTCTCGATTTTTTATAACATTCAGTGAATATAGTTTTAATACAAATGGCATTAAAAAATAAATAAATGTTGAAACAATAATAGGGCCATATAAAATGTTCAGTGGGCAGCCATATTGCTGCAGCGCACAGGGAGCAGTTAATGCCGCTTTGGTCAAGGGTCTCACCTCAGTCATGGTATTGAAGTCATGTTGGAAGAGAGCGCTGTACGTTCACTCCCCCCACCTACAATCCTTGCAAGAGACTCAAACCTGCAACCTTCTTGCTACAAGTCCGACTCTCTATAAATTAGGCCACGACTGCCCCTCTGTAGTTGTGCTGCTCCTACAGTAGGCTTTTTTAATGAAAGAACTCCCTCTAAAAGACCTTGAGGTCTAATGAACCCCAAATCAGTCCAATTATCCAGGATTTAGTTGATTTAGATCAGTTAGTCAAGTACCTGTCCAGTCATCTAACTGGCTAGTTGAAGCCCGTTTTTATGTCAGCACAAGTAAACACCCTGTCCTGGCCAGAACGGTATCTTTGCTCTCTCACACACATGCACTTTGAGTCCTGTGTCCGTGTGAGTACATTTTTCCCTTCTGACCTCATGTCTCTGACCAGGCCAAAAACAACACTAGGCCCACAATGGCACTCTAGCTCTGTGTATCTACGTGTGTCTGTACTGTAGCCCACAGTATTGGAGGAAGAAGGAGAATGTCTTCCATTTTTTAAATTCATATTAGACTAAGACTTATTTAGGTATCCTGCTGTCTACCTGAACCTTTGTTTTCAGGACAATCCTTCTACAAATAGTAGTGCCTACAGTATGTAATAGAGGATTGACGCTGACTTGACTAATTCAGCTTGAAGAATTGTTGGCATTAATGAGACTTTCTTTAAGCTGTTGTGTAAAGTGTTTCATCTTACAAAACGGTAGCAGCCAGATAGTTTATCAAACCTGGGGCCAGTTGCATTAACCTATCCTGTTTGTTAAGAATTTGTCTAAAGGACTAGTGTGACAAACTATTAGTTAGGAATAATTAGGTTTTTTTTTCAAAGTAGACCAGTCTACCTTTTTGTAACTCACTTTAAGAAATTGACCAAACTTAAAGAATCGGTGTTTTGAACAGTTTCGCTAGAGTTAGATTTTCCAGTGCTATATTTAAGAGAAAGACCGTGGAGTGTGTTTGATATATCAGTTTTCTCTGCAGTAAATGCACATGTGCAAATCAGTATGATATTGAAAACTGCTATCTAGTGTTTAGTAATACTACAACAGTATTGCTGGAAAACTTTTTTTATTGCAAATGCTACTGTACACTGTTTGAAAGTTTGAAAATGTAGTTATTGTTGCTAATATTGATTAGTTACTCCCCAACGCTGATCATGAAGTCTTTCAGACTTTTATTGTCCCCAGTAACTCTTGGCTTTGCGTCGAGCATTTATGGCTCCTGTGGGAACTTTCCAGCTTCTGAAAAGCCTTTGATGTGCATCTCATGTGGTTTTATAGTTATTCCTGTTCTTTTCTCATTGTATTTCTAAAAATCTGTAGCATTCTCATATGTGACCCTGGACCACAAAACTTAAGGTGTAAGTTAAAATTTTTCAAAATTGAGATTTATACATCACCTGAATAAATAAGCTTTCCATTGATGTATGGTTTGTTAGGATAGGACAATATTTGGCTGAGATACAACTATTTGGAAATCTGGAATCTGGGGGTGCAAAAAATTCTAAATAATGAGAAAATCACCTTTAAATTTGTCCAAATGAAGTTCTTAGCAATGTATATTACTAATCAAAATCTAAGTTTTAATATATTTACAGTAGGAAATTTACTAAATATCTTCATGGAACATGATATTTACTTAATATCCTACTGATTTTTGGGATAAAATAAAAATCGATAATTTTGACCCATACAACGTTTTTTTGGGGCTATTGCTACAAATATACTCCAGCAACTTAAGACTGGTTTTCTGCTCCAGGGTCACATATAGACCTTGTAAAGATTTAATCTCTAGTGAGTTGAAAATATGGCTGGAATGCCACAGTTCATGTGGTGCATTGAGACGCTCTCATGCAACATCTTCCAAAGAATGAAAGTGTACTGTCATAGGACGAGAAGTCACTCTGGAAATCATGTTGTAATAAGGAAGAAGTTGCAGGGAATTCATGCATTTGCCTTCAAAAGTGAAGAACTTCTCAAAGGAGCATTAGAAGACAAACTACTGCAGTCCTCCTCTGAAATATCACACTAAACCCTCTTGGCAGATGACCTTATTGACGACTAAATGAGGCATACAGCACAATGACGTCAGTTTAGAATAGTTTCACTTTTAAATAGCATTTCCTCAAGTTTTTTTGAGTGAGGTACATTGAGTATTGACCAGAGTGAAAGCCATTTGATCTTATCTGGCAGCTCAACAGTATTGTTTGACAGAGCGATAAGGCTCGTATCACTATATGTATCTGTAGTGTAGATGTGCATCAACAAGTAGAAAGTCTCCTATGCTATTTTTAACACATTATGTCCATGATGTGACCATGGATACTAGTTTAGATGGACCCTGTTGATTTTAACTGAAGCTGGTTTTTTTTTTGTTCAGTCATGCTTCACATACAGTATAAGCTCAGTACGACAACTTCAGTCATGTTTATAATGTATCACTACAACTATCACTTGTTTATTACTTTACAGTGTTACACAAAAATAAATAATCATCAATAATGATTTGGTTTTAAAATAAATAGATAAATATAAATCGATGTTTCTTCACGTCATTTCAGATCTCTGTGTCGAGCACTGGCTGTTGTCAGACTCCTTGGCTTGTGCAAACAAAAATCTTACTGGATTATTATAATTAATAGCAAAATCAATGTTTGGAAATGTAAACCGATATTTCCTACTGACACTCTACAGCAAAAGATAGAAATAACTTACTTAAAACCATTTTTTTGTTTGTTAGTGAAAAAAATACTATTGGCCTAAGACTTTACAGTAGTGTGTGTGTTGTACTAAATATATAATGCCATAGTTGAGCCCAAACAATACTGGGTGGATTCTAGGGGTGACCCCAAATAGTCGACGATTCGATGCTTCGATTCGAGGAGCCTGATTCGACTACCAATCTCACAGTTGAATATTCGCAGGCTGTTATGATTCGGTCTATATGGGGGAGCTCAAATGTTTGATTTCACATAAAACTTGCGGTTTTCTCCCAATAAGTTAATATGCAGCCTATTATGAAAAAGCTGTGAATACGAATCTGAAAAGAAAGAAGCTTCAAATAAATATTTTAAAGTGTGTGAATAAATCCAACCACTCCTTTAGATTTATGTTTCACTTTCCATAATCCGTGACCAACAGAGGAGCATCTTGGCGGCAGGGATTTAAAACTTTACCAAGACTCAAACTGACACAGACAGAGACTGGATTTTTCGAACAGGTAGGGTACAAGTGATTTCAAAACATTTCAGCCGGTTTATATATATATCGTGGATATATTATTTACCTGATATAAAATGCATTTGGTTGAGTAAAGTGCTTCTTTGTAGTATTACGATTATTACCTCTTCAGCGTGCAGCACGAGCAGGACAAACAGCAAAGCAAAATATTAATAACTATGACTGGACTGTCACACCCATACCATTATAATGAAAACACCATTATAATAAGCGCTGTGAATTTTTAGAGTTTAGCTGCCTTGTTTCACTGCATTGTTTTGTGAAGAACGTGTCCACAAAATGAGTTTATTCAGAGAATGAAAAATCCGCATCCACAAAATGCATGTTCAAGTCCTCATATTAACATTGTTGTATAAATAACAAAGCATATTCTACATGGAATTATGAGTTTAATCCCATTGATTAAAAACTTGCTATCAAATGCTCACTCTACTGGTCATCTTCAGCACGCGCAGCTCAAAACAGACATGCAGAACATTAATAAATACTGTCATATAGGCTAACTTTAGGGTTTCGCTGACGTTTAGTGTTAACTATATTTTAATCAAAACATAAAAACATTATTTACCCCGTTTCTATCTGCAAAACATTTGTTACATATTTTCCCTGTGTGTTAACATCAGTAATTATGGCTGTCGAATGTCTGACTTGACTCAATGTTTTTTGTCCCACCCCCAAACATATGATTCGGCTATCAGTCGAATATCAGCAAGATTAGAAAATTCTGATTTAGGGCTGTAGCTATCGAATATTTTAAAATATCATAAAATGTTTTTGCTTAATTAAAGTGCAATATTATGTATGCAAGAGAAAATAAGACTCCTGGGTCTCTTAAAATGAACAACTAAGTTTCCTTTTTTAGAAAAACTAATATTTTTATTTTTTTAAATGCATAGAAGGCAATGCATACATTAAAAATAAACATTTAATTATTACCCATTGTTTCTTTGTCTGTAATGAAGTGCATCTAAGTGCCATTCAGTTGGGGTTTTAAATAAAGCATTTTCTGAGATGAACATTAAACATTAAACACATAAAACATTAATTTAATTTATCTTTTAATTATTGAAAATTAAGCAAACTTAACTTTTTGGTAAACAAAAGGGATTTAATATAAAAAATAAAACATGGAAGAAATGTTGTGTGATTAAACATTAAAAAAATATATGTTTTTTTTATTTTAGTAGTAGGCTATGTACGTTCTGCTGAACAATAGTAATACATCTCTGGCAAATACTTGTTTTTAAAATAAACCGGACTTTTATTTTGACGGGTTGACGTACCTTTACAGTTCTGTGTAAGTGATGTGACGCTAGTTTTACTCAAATCAAACGGTCAAATGCTCATGAAGTGACTGTCAGAGCAGTTCTGGAGATGTTGTTCATGTGTTCACGTGTGATTTGGTGTAAGAGCAATGACCTGTTTTTGATTAATTCATTCAAAATTTGGCAAATTGAAAAAATCATTGCGAAAGAACCTGACGTGAGATTTAAAAGAGGCTCCGAGGCAGTGGAATCATTTTTTGTAATCGAGTTACTCGAGGAATCATTTCAGCCCTATTCTGATTCGACTATGAAAATCCTTAGTTGGGGACACCCCTAGTGGATTCTAGACCCTAAAATCACGTCAGTACTTGTGCAAAAAGCATCAAGTGTCGAAAGCCATTGAACAACTGCTAATTTTCTCATTTATGCCCACTCTGCTATAGCTCCATGTACAGGCAACTTGTTCTCACCTTAAAGGGGGGGTGAAATGCTATTTCATGCATACTGAGTTTTTTACACTGTTAAAGAGTTGGATTCCCATGCTAAACATGGACAAAGTTTCAAAAATTAAGTTGTACGTTTGAAGGAATATTTCTGTTCCAAAAATACCTCTTCCGGTTTGTCACAAGTTTCGGAAAGTTTTTTTCGAGTATGGCTCTGTGTGACGTTAGATGGAGCGGAATTTCCTTATATGTGTCCTGAGGGCACGTCTGCTGGAAGAGCGCACGCTCCCGTATAGCAGAGCACTGAGTGAGAGCACAACAGACTTCACTGATCAGAGCGATTCACTGATCAGAGCGATTCACTGATCAGAGCGAGAGCGTCACGAAAAGTCACAAAAGAAGTGTGCTTTGGTTGCCAGGGCAAGACAACCCTGCACAGATTAAAGAGAAACAGCATTTAGGGACCAGTGGATGGAGTTTATTTTTACAGAGCATCAACGGAGTTTTACAAACAAGGCCCAGTTTGACGCCGGATTTGCACATAGTTTATTTCTTAAGGATAATGCAGTCCCAACGAAAAAGGGTCACGATCGTGTGTTGGAACCACATGCGGTGAGTAAAACTGCTTCAAATATCTCTGTGTTGTTAACTTAGCTATCGGCGCGTAAGCACATCAAGTAAACAACATGCGATGTTGTCATCAAACTGCACTTTCCACATGTACAGCTTAAAAAAAAAACCACATATAGTGGAACTTAGTCATTTTCCAAAACCGCTAAGCAAATATATACAGTTTCAGTACATACCACATAGAGACGTTGTTGCTGCTGCTGCTCTTGTTAAATTTCAGCCTCGGGATCTGATTCTGGATCATAAATAAACGGCTGAATCTGACTGTTAGCCATGTTTTGTTTTGGATGATGTTTTTTCCTCACGGTAATGTCACAGCTTCCAAACGTTCTCAACGCAAAAGCCTACTCACGCTCGTGATTCCGGTCGTGTTTTTCCGGGAAAAATCGGTACAGACTATCTTTCTCTTATGAATTTAATAAAACTAAAGACTTTTTGGAGTTATGAAGGATGCAGTACTACTCTATAGGTGCTCAAGATTAACAGGATATTGAGTGAAAACGAGCATTTCACCCCCCCCCCCCCCTTTTAAATTGAAAAATTTAGTTATTCCCATATTGTAATTCTGTGATAACTTATTTACATTATGTGATAGATTTTTTTTATGTTGTATACATTATGGGATTTATATTTAAATTTTTATCTACACAGTCGAATGGAATGCAAAAACTACCGACATTTGTAACTGCTTTATGCTGACTATACCCCTCTCAAATAGTAGCATTTCTTAATTTGCCATTTTAAATACCATCACTGCAAGCATCAAAATGTTTCTGCATTTAGACTCATCCAAAGCTCATCTCAAGACCTCCTCAGCTTTGAGCCTGAGACGGAAAGATGAAGGGGGGAAACTGAATGTACTATACAGGAAGAAAGTATAAATCAAAGGGAGTATGACGTTGGGATGAAATGGAGTGAAACAAAGTAAGAGAGATAAAACGATTGTGAGCAGAAACTGAAAAAGGTAGAGGGAGTGTGAAAAGAATGTGTCCTCCTGGGCTGTTCATGGCTTGTTTTTACTAGCATTGATGGGAGGATGCTCCGCTTAAGCCTCGCAGTAAAACATCTCATTAACGCCAGTGAAAAAGAGCTTGTTTGGAAAGACTCATCCAGTTCTCAGGCCTGAATCAACTCTCTGATTGTTTAAAGCGCTTTTAATGAAGTGTGTGTTTCAAACATCTACACTGAATTTAGTTTGAAGCGGAAATAGTTCAACAAATAAACCAGATTACATTTATGGCCAGAGTAAACCTGTTGCCTTAATTGGTGAGCGTTCTCTTTTTCTGCACAAATGAACTACTACAAGCACAGTGGGTGTTTATATAAAAGAATATCAAATTAATAATATGATAATGGTTTCCCAAAGAGATCTTGGCTTCCTGAGGAATAAAGGAAAGCCTTCCTAGGGTTGACTTGAGGTATGGTGAAGCCGTAGAGCACCAGCTCTGAATCAGGCCCTTGTGTGGCATTCCTTCCTCATGAAGCTATAAAGAGCTTTCTGTAAGCATATGCCAGGGATTAATTCTAAGATAAATAAACGCTTTCAGACTTGTGCTGCTTCCTGGTCAGGGGTTCTGCTAATGTATTTAAACAAGACTGTGTTGTCTTTTCTCTGTCAGATTTCATCAATTTACATTAACGCTCGGGCAGCCTTCTGCATTTCGTTAAATGTATCACAATCCGCAGTTCCAGCGTAGGAAATAAATGGCAGTATTGAGGGGATTCCAGTCCAGATCTTTCTGCTTGTTCAGTCTGTCAGATTGACTTGGTTGCTGAAAAGTTTAAGGATAATATGAGAATAAAAAAAAAAAAAGTTTTAAGTTTATCCGTGCTACTTTATGAAAGCAACATACTCTATCTGAGCTTCTAAAACATGCTTGCGTCTCCTGGTTTATGCCAGATTTGTCTAATTTATAAAGCCATGCTTAAAGAATGTGCCCAGATTAATGTTGCAGTAAAGTTACAGGAAGATGGATATGATAATATGCATACTCCTAAAATAAAATGTCTTGTGCTAATGTTTGACTTTTTCCACACAGACCTGCTCCTCCCTCTCCGGACCAGACCAATGGAATCACAGAGCAACTGGTCGGCCGCTTCCAGGTCAGTAAAAAATCTCTCTCTCTCTCTCTCACTTTCTTTCTGTCTCTCTCTCTCACTCTCTGTCTATCGTATATGTTTTGTCTTGTTTTCCATTACAAAAATCTAATCATGCTACATTTATTTGAGAATTAAAATCACTTAAGATATTAAGTCTAGTTTTGTGAAGAAAAAAGGAAAGAAAATCTAAATGTTTTTTTTCTTAAAATATCTGATGATGGAGAAAGCAAAATAATCTTGTCCTCCCTTTAAGAATTAATTTACATTTCTTACCCAGTATTTTGTCTTGTTTTAAGCAAATACTAACAAAACTTATACAATAAGGTTATAAACTTATATAACATAAGTATATAAACAATACTTGATACCTAATATGTAACATTGATAATAGTCAATGTGTCTTGAGCAGCAAATCAGAATATTTGAATGATTTGTTAAGGTAATGATTCCCAAAATTCAGCTTTAACATCACAGGAATAAATGACATAAAAAAAAAAAAAAAAAAAAAAAAAAAATATATATATATATAGGGGTGGTGTTGGCGCAGTGGATAAGACTCATGCCTATATATATATATATATATATATATATATATATATAAACAAAAATGGTTTTTTTAAATTGATAATAACACCTCCCAATATTTCAGTTTTGCGGTATTTATGATAAATAAATGCAGCCTTAACAAACTTCTTTCAAATATATTAAAAAGTCTTATTATTAAAGGAACATATTCTCATTTATGAAATGTTGCTGGAAGAAGCAACAAAAGCGCAGTCCATCGCTGTTGCAAGCCTGTGGTGAGTGTGCTGCTCTTCTGAACCACTGGCCCAAGCCGAAGTGATCAGTTCTCTTCTCTGATTTGCAGTCGAGGATGCCTGGTAACCATTAAGAGAAGATGAACCACTATCTGCTTATCAATGATTTATAGTTTGTCAAGTTGGGCTCAAAAGACACTTGAGTCTGCAATTCCCACTTTTTCAATTCTGCACAACAATAATGCTGCATGTCCATATCCATGACATTTGAAAGGAACTTGGGAGTGTTATAAATCAGACAGAGTTCCTGCCTTTTTAAATGCTGAAGAGATGGCTGACGGGTCTCTGTTGTAACAGATACTATGATCGAAAGGATTGTGAGCCCCACAGGTCTCGTAGTCCTTCCAGACAACCATGTGAGAACTTGTGATTAAGGCACAAATTTGGAAAGTTGAAAAGTTAAAAGATTGACATGTACATCTAATGAGAGATTTTGTGTGGCAGGAGAATATATAATATTATACTTATTTATTATTTTATTTTAAAGCTACCTGAAAAACTATGTGCAAGTGCACCAAGCGCAAAACTAGCATTAAAAGCAAAGGATGCTCAAACCAAATGTTGATATAATTTAGTTAATATAAGTTAATTGACAAAGAAAATCTATTTATGACATTTATTTTTGACAGGATCCTAATTTTACACCTTTTTTAAATAAGTGCCTTGAACAGTACTTTGTAAGTAGGTTTCTTGAAGCATCTTGGAGACGTGGCCACAGATCTTCAGGATTGAGTCTGTCTCAGTTGGTTCTGTTTCTTCATGTCATTCCAGACAGACTGATAATGATGAGATCAGATCTCTGTGTGGAGCACTGGCTGCTGTCAAATCTCACTGCATTATTACAATTAATGGCACAATAAATATTTGGAAATGTAAACTGATATGTACTACTGACACACTACAGCAAAAGATAGAAATAACTGAAAACTATGTTTAGCTGGTGAAAATACTAGTGCTCTTATAATTTGGAAAATGATTAATAAACATAAAATACAATATTTTTTGTTGTGAGGCTAGTGAAAAGACTACTACATAGAGTTGCTGTTATTGATGTTTTTTTCCTCTGGTTGTGCAGGAGGCTGTACAGGTGAGTCGAGATGAGAACCAGAACTACAGAGAGTACACCATCTCCAGCCCAGCCTCTCTGTCACCTGACCCATACTCACCCGAGCCACCATCCAGCCCCGACCGCAAAGGGGGCAGAATCACACCCACCAGTAAGAGGTATGATTTTGCAACTTTACTACTGAGGTTTACTACTGTTTTTAGCTTGGACATTCTGCAGTCATATAAAGGTTGAGGAATTTTCATTTTTGGGTGAACATAGGTCCAACAAGTAGGTGAAGTTGCAGACAGTTCAGTTTTACATGCAACTGACAAAGGGAACGTTGATTAGAGCTGATGTTATTCTGCAGGATGCATGTTAAGATGCCTCAGGAGTCCTCTCGATGTTCATAACGTTCATTGTAAAGAACTTTTTCTTTGTTATACAAAGTTTCTTATAGGGTTCCTATGTGCGCACACACATTGTTTTTTTTTTTTTTTTTTGGTTTACGGGGACTCTCCATAAGCATAATAATTTTTATACTGTATAAACCATATTTTCTATCACCCTACACAACTCCAGTTTTAACCTACCCCATACAGAAAACATTAGCATTTTTAGATTTTCAAAAGAAATCATTCTGAATTAAACCTTTTGACCCATAAATCACCTTTACATGCCATTTATACAAATTTGTGTCCGCATAAACCACATAAACCATGCATGAGCACACACACTATCAGATGCAAACTCCTCTTTATTGTTCTCCTCAGATTTAACAGTGTAAGCATCTCTACCATCTGATTGAGTGCAGCACATTCCACATATCACTGCTGGTGAAGCTCATTTGATTAGATTTAGTGATGGATTACAACTTGATTCATAAATGATGGATTAATCAGGCAGAACTTGCCACATGCCTGCATTACAGCACAGCATGATGCTGACAAAATGACTTGTTTCTTTTAATATCTTTGTTGTACATTTGTATTAACATGCTATGATTTATTTTTGAAGATATGGTATTTGATTATATCATTAAAAGGCTACAGTTAAAGAGAAAACCTCTTTGTCATTTTCTCACCCTATTGTTTTAAAAATGACAAGAAGTGATCTATGTGACTAGTGAACTATATCCTGTAAGATGATCTCATACATTAGTGGAAAGCCTGATATTGTGTGCTACTGTTCAAACTTTTACGATCTGTAAGATTGGATAAAAAATAAAAAAAAAAGATTGAGAAGTCTTTTATGCTAAAAGAGGCTTCATTTATTGGTTCAAAACAGTCATATTTTGATATACTGTTAGAATTTAAAATAAATACTAAAATATTCTATTTAAATAATTTTTAAAAGTGTAATTTATTCCTGTGATGCAAAGCTGCATTTTAAGCATCATTACTCCAGTCTTCAGTGTCACATGATCCTTCAGAAATCATTCTTATATACTGATTTGATGCTTAAGAAACATTTCATTTGTTGAAAATAGTTGTGCTACTTCACATTTCTGTGGAAACTGTAATACATTTTAAAACTGTTTAAAATTGTCTTAACTGTCACTTTTGATCAATTGAATGCATCTATGGTAAAACAAAGTGCTATTTTTTTCACTCTCAAAAAAAACAACAACAATGGAATGGAAGTATATATGAATGGAAGTATATTGTAAAATAGTAATTGTAGAGCTTAGAGCCTGTGGCTCATAATTTATTACTTTTTTAGTTTCACATTCTTATGTTTACTTCTGTTGAGTTTCTTGGTCCATTTCTACTTCCCATCTGAAAAGATAAATAAGATCCCTCAAACTGAATGGCTCAATTTCATTTAACTGCAACCCATTTCATGTCAACTGTACAGTAGTTTACTTCAAACCTGGCTTGAATTCACCACCAGTTCAGAAATGTCCCATGATCTGCACCTATTAAAGCTTAATTTTTCTTTATTTTTCAGCCTCCGGCTCCATTCCTGGTCTTCAGAGGAGAAGAGCGTACAGAGTCACAGACTGTCCCGACCCCTCTCTCAGGTAGAGTCGCTCTCTCAACTCTTTTAATATAAACCTGAAGAAAAAATAACCGATCTGAACCTCCATTAAATGATTTGACGGGATATTTTGTCTTGATGAATGACCTATTGAAACAGAAGTCAGGGCGGCAGAGAGCTTGTTCTTGTTTTAAATAGCAAGTAGCCTTCACACAAATGAGATCTGGAGATTGCAGGATGCCTTTTGTAGTGAAAAAAAGAGAAAAGAACGGGGGTTCTACTTGTCCCGTGTTCAGTAAGTCATGTAAAAGACAATAACACTGTCTTAACCAAGCACAATGTGACTAGATATAACCATTTTTGTTTGAACCAGCCATTACACAACAACAACATCATGTTGTATTTCGTAATTTTGACCCAGAGAGGATTTTGTTTCCAAAAAGGCTAGTTAATATTATCAAAGTGTCTATTTACCCTTATAGTGCAATAGCCCACCTTGTTGGCATAGGCCATTTACACTAACTCCACCCACCAAAGTGTGATTGGGGTAGTCAACACTACAAAACACGAGTGATAACAGCTGCAGTGGCATAGATGGTAAAGCGTGTGCCATAGCCATTATTGACGCAATCGACCCAGGTTCCAATCAGCCTTTTGTCGAAAAATTTTTTCCTCCCTTTTCAAATCTCATATCACATCAGTAAGGCATTTTTCAATAAAAATGAAGGAAATAATCAAAAATGTGAAAAATTAAGTATGGAGTAGGTGTAGGGAGGGGTTTATTGTCCCAGTAAGTTGGCATCCATTTAATAATTTGAATTAAAATTATAATTTACACTCAATACGTTATTACTGCATACTGTTTTATAATGTACTACAATACTGAGGTGTAGTTAATTGCCACTATTTGCAATAAGTAGTATAAATAGCAGAAAGTCCTGTTTTTTAATAGTGTTAATAGAAACTATAGCTATTTACACTTCGTGAAAGTAGCCACTGCCTAATATTATTGCAGTGGACTTAAGTCTAAAGGTTATAACGACTTCCCAAAAAATCTGTCATTTTTCTACTTAGTTTTTTTTCCCCCACCTCGTTGCACATGAGGTAAGAAATAATCAAAAAACATTTTTTTTAATTAGCACAAGTATACAATTCTTTTTGAAACTGATAGATTGTAGAACATTGCCCAAATTGTCCACAATTAATGGGGTTTTCACTCAAAAAATTAGGTACAACCATTAATCAGTTAAAACTAAACCAAAACCAAGTGAAGTTAGAGAAATGAGATCTGGTAAGTCTCAGTGATGTTAGTTCTGCCTAATGCATCTGAGGAGCTTCCATGTGTGTTCATATTCCATGTACATGCTACATTGAGTCTTCTCACGCAACAGGATTGCTTTGCTCTGCTCCTGAGATGTGGCTCATAAATCCCTTTAGTCTCAGCCTATATATGACTTCATGGAAAAAAACAGGTTTTCAGTGGCACAAATGAACTGCGATGCCTCTTCGCAACAAGCTCCAGGATTGTGCTCTCAGGAAATGAGATTATGATTTCCATCCATTAATACCATCGCAATAAAAGGGTTTGCATTTCAAATATTTTCGCAGCGGGCGGTGGGTACATAAACTTTGAAAAGGTCACCTCGCCGTGCTGACGCTCCACCTGGAAGTGGTTCATTTAAAACCTCATTGAAAAAGTGTGGTTGACCTTTCATGTAGCTTCTTTTAACCTTTATTATGATCATTATAGTGTGCTGCCTACGAGATCTTCATTATTATATGAGTTATGTACTTACTAGTTCTGCTCTGCTGTTCCCTGCTGACTCTGTAGCATCTTGTGGGATAAAAAAAATGTAAGAACAGACAATAATCTGAGGATGTGCTCCAGATTCTGTCCCAAAAGCTAAAATTGAAAAGATGAAGTTGTGGGAAAGTTATTGCGAGATATGTGTGCTATTTAGTAATGGTCTCAGTCCCACAAAGGTCTCTACAAGGCAGATGTCAGAGCCGGAAAAAACAGACCAGACCTTTGATGACAGAAGACATTCCAGTCATTTTATCAGTGCTGTGGATGTTAAAATAACACACATTCATGACACAGCTTATTAAACTCAATAACATCCCAATTCCCCTGTCAGAAATGCTCGGTCCTTTCAAAGACCAACGTTTGAAGGCTTCTAAACGAATCTCTTGAGAGGTTTGGGAGAAGTCCGTGATGATAGTTCCACTGAGCACTTGCCTTTGTCAGCAAAAGATCTCAATATAGATGTAATATGCTGTGATAATGTCCATGCAAGACTAGATTGGGAGAAAGATTGAGAGGAATAGGTGTAAAATTTAGGTATTGGGTAGGATTAGGGATGTAGAACATGGTCATGCAGAATATGTGCTTCATAAAAAAGGCCAGTAGAATTGGTTAGAATTGGTCCCTGTCAGTGTTGGGGGTAACGCATTACAAGTAACACGAGTTACGTAATCAGATTACTTTTTTCAAGTAATCAAACTTCAAGTTAGTGAAGTAACACATTGCTTTTTAATTTAAAAGAGAATATCTGAGTTGTGTTTTCAAAAAAGAAACGCCAGTTTATTGTGTGCGCTGTGTGAACATGATGTAGTTCTAGACTAAGTGTGAATGTGCATTAATGTGTGCATCCCACTCACAAGAAAACAAACAAAAAGAAAACAGATATAGTATTCATCAAAATGAATTAAAAGTGAAATGTTAAATAATACAAATGTATCTAATCCCATTTCATTAACCAGTGTCTTTGCTGCTGACCTTTGAAGATCCAGTTCAACCATACTAATAAGCAAAATGACTTTATATAAACTAACAATTGTGCTTCATTGTTTTTTTTTTATTGCTGAAGTGTTGAACCCTCTTCTCCTGTGTTTTACTGTACAGACGTGAATTTACTTTTACTTCAGCCCGAGGTTTATTCATTACACTTTTTGGTGTAAAAGGGCTTTTACATATACTATAAATACTGTAGAACTTTGTATATATATATATATATAAATCAAGCCCTGCTCATATTTAAAAGTAACACAAAGTAACACAAAAGTAACAATGCATTACTTTCCATAAAAAGTAACTAAAAGTAGTTAGTTACTTTTTTTTTAGGAAGTAACGCAATATTGTAATGCATTACTTTTTAAAAGTAACTTTCCCCAACACTGGTCCCTTTACTAAAGTGTTACCACTTTTCTTTAGATGTTTATAAACACAGCATTTGAAATGAATCTTATTCTTATTAACTCTATACTGTAAAAGCATAATGATAACAGTGTGTACTCAAGTCCGTACAAAACATGGAAAGAATATTTTCTGTGACTAGACTAGAAAATATGGTCTAGGACTTGTGATTCTAGTCTTTGTCACTGAGTCCTGTTTGATCCTGACTGTAGTATTTAAAACTATTTTTTTTTTTTGGTCTTTTTTTTATGTTTTGTTTTTTGGTCTTGTTTATCTTTTGGCTTGTGTTTTTGCTTTATTATTTTGTCTCATTTTATTTTTGTTCCTTATGGTTTAGTCTTATTTTTTGTCTTGTTTTTATTACTTGTTGTTTTTATCTTTTGTTTATTATATTGTTTGCTTTTTGTTTTGTTTCTTGTTTGCCTTTTTTGTTTTTTGTTGTTGTTATTTTTAGGCTTTTGGTGTTTTTGTTTAATTCTTTTGACTAGGTTTTTTTCTGTTGTGTTTTTGGGCTTGTATTGTTTTTGTTTTTTTTGCGTTGTTTGTGTTGCCCTGTTTTTTTTTTTTAATTAAGAGTAACTTTAATTGCAGTGTGGGTAAAACATTGATTTGTAATCAAATCGCTTTCCTTTTTAGTTTGTGCTTTTTTCAGTGTGATATTGTCTTTTTGTTCTATTTTTCATGAATATGGGCTGTTTGTCTCAGAGTTCAGACCAGACTATGCTCTGACAAAATAATTGCAATATGATTTTTGTTGGCCCTATTGTACAGCCCTAATTATACATTCTCTCACAGACATCCCACCAGTGTACATGTGCGTACAAGGAGAGTGTGGTGTAGACGGAGCCATAGCCGTCATGTTCTAGACACCTTACTTGCATGCCCCTTTTGAAGTATGAAATATCTCAGCCATTATTTTGACCCGCAGACATCCAGCTTTGGGCCTCCCAATAAATCTGAGGCAACCATCCAGTAAACCCTGTTAATTTACTGCCGACACCAATCCAGTCCAAATTAGGGTCGTCACCTTCTGTTCTCAGTCTCTCTCTGCACAATCAAAACATTTTTCTCATTCTTTATTCTTTCTCGGGCTCTCTCTACTAACATGTATGTTACGGGTTTCAGCAGCATCTGTTTTTTAGATTGTTTCGCTACAGTGTACGGTTTTAGTGCAGGGATGAAAGGCTGGAGTTAGCCATGCCAAACAATGGATTAGATATATAAGGGAAAGTTATGGATTAAATGATGCTGAAAGGCAGGAACAAGGAAGCAGCCAATGAGGTGTAGCAGTAGGGTTGATTTGCTGCCACGTCTGTGGTCTGAAACAAACATGCACATAAACAGTCGGCCTGCTCTTTACTGTCAGTGGCCTCATAGTCTTTTATGTTCATCTGTTGTGAGGGTCTGTTATGGAGGACTCTGGTATAGTTGTGGTATTTTGTAGATCCCTGAAGGCACTTCGGTGCCAGAGAGGGTTAGGATCTTTCCCTCACATATTTCTGCTGGAATTTTAAGATCTGTTCGAGCTGTCTCCTCGTTTTTCATCCTCAAACTGGAATCCCTTCAGTCCTGCTCCTTCCTCTCTTCTTCAGGGAACGCTTGCATTCTTTTACTCTTAGTTGTCTCCAGCACTTAACATAGAGATTCTTGGCATGATGTCATCTTAAGGATGTGCATGTGTATGTGTGGTGCCCTTTCTGACAGCCTCCGCACATTATTTTCGAATTGTGTGGCATGATTGCTTGAATGATTGCTCTTTTTGTGTGTGGTTTAGCTTTAGAAATTAATGGAAAGCACAATGTGCTCTCAAAAATGAGTTTGCTTTTCTCTGTACTTACAAGTACATGCATGTTCCCAGAACTCATCAGGTGTTGTTTGGATGGACGTAAACCACTGCGCCTGACTCTTTGAGACCATAGCTTGACAAGCTAAAATGTACAGTTCTGCTACAGTACAATAAAACACATTTATATTAAAATAAGAATCATAGTAGTTTATTTATTTAACATTTATATTAAAATTAGAGCCGTAGTAATCAGCTGTATTTGAGGGGGTACAGTACATGCATGAAAATTAAATTATTTATTTGGAAACAGTTTTTAAATTTAAAATAAAATGCTAAAATCTGACAGTGTTGGTTATACTACTATTCATTGTTTTACAATTATAAACAAACATAAACACATCATAAAATTATAAAGTCTATTGATGGATTTCATTTATGTAGCCACTAATAAAAATGTCTAAAAGTACTGAAAGAATGGTAACTGAACCGTTAAGTAATTGAAATCCTCAGGATTAGGGATGCCTAATATATCATGCCATTTAACAATATTGACCCTTTTTACATTTCCGGTATTCTAAGACGCAAAAGTCATCATAGTTGTGTACTTCTATCATGGTGAACAGGAACAACAAATGTAACTTAAATTTCCCATACACCTCTATTAGCAAATGAAAGAAAATCCAAGGAAACATTTCCATGACTTTACAAAAGAGGAAAGATTATCAAGAGATTGTGTTGGTCAGAGATTTATCATTTAATGCCAAGGTAAAAAAAAAAAGAGCGTGGTGTTATAAATTAACTTTGTGTTTAGAAAATGCCTCATCACAGTCTGTAAAAAGGGCACATTAGAGATTTGTAATTTCTTTGTATCAGCTAATATTGAGAATATATATTTTTCCTTTCGTATATATATATATATATATATATATATATATATATATATATATATATATATATATATATATATATATATATATATAATACAAAAGGAAAAATATATATTCTCAATATTAGCTGATACAAAGAAATTACAAATCTCTAATGTGCCCTTTTCTCTACTTTTAGTTAGTTGCTCCACAACACCGTCTGTCACGTTCATACCTGTATATACACACATCTATACGCCCATTGTGCCTGGTGCAGGAGGACTTTTTCCTTGAATGGTCCTCTGTGATCTTTGTAAAGTTTAGTTTAGGTAGAGGTATAGTCTCCAGAGAGTGAGCTAAGAGAGGAAAAGATACTAGGCATATCCATTAGTCCTGCTTCAGGGGGTGTAGGGTATCCTGGGAAAAGTGGCGTGTACAATAAGGGCTCTGATGCAGAGCATTCGAGGTGTGTGGTGTTGGTTTTCTCGCCCTTCTGAGGCACAGGCCCGTCCTTGTATGGCTGAGCCTGGTGGAGATGGGCTGAGGAGGGCTTATTCATCCCGCCCGCTGTCTCTGATTTTCACTCTCTCTCTCTTTTGACTTTCTACACTGCTTGGTTTGGTCAGACCCTCCACTCCTCCCTCCTCGTGTCCTGGCAGCCATACAGGCACAGAGACGGCCATTGTACCAGTCTCCTCTCCTCCTCATCTCTCTCTGTTGCTCTCTTTCCCTCTTCACCTTCTCCATCGTTCTGTGACAGGGTGATAGACGATGAGAAAGTGACATGTGTGAGACACATAGGAGAAGGGTTGTAAGGATGGAGGAAGTCTGATCATGTTTCTGTTGAAAGACTGCACAAAGTGCTTTTGAATCCACTTCCTGTGCTGGCCGATTTTTTTTTTCCAGGAGCTTGAATATAATAGCTACAGCACTCTTAGGCCCATTTTGTGTATTTATTTTGGCAACCGTATCGCCAGGTTACAGTGTTCATGTTACCCACATGAGCAGAGCGGCGCTGTGCAGCTGTAGTGTAGGTCTGAGTTTTGAACTGAATGTTGAAAGTGCTCTATAAATCAAACTTAATCTTTTTTTTAAATAAGCTTTAAATGCAAGTGAAGTACATACTGTTAAAAAAAATATGAAAGTGACAGTCACACAAAGGGCTTTTTCTATTCAGTAAACCTGCCTGAATCTATATCAATAAATCAAAGCACATATATTAAACCTGCATTGCATATTTAAAGGTGCAGTGTGTAGATTTTAGCGGCACCTAGAGATCAGGTTACGAATTGCATCCAACGTCTCAGTCCCCAGTTCACCTCTCCTTTTAGGGTGTACTCACACTAGCCAGTTTGAACCGTGCCCGAGTGCGTTTGACCACCAAAGCGCGGTTCGTTTGACTAGTGTGAGTGCTCCGAGCCGTGCGCGGCTCGATTGGCCGGCCCTGGCCCGCTTGGAAGAGGTGGGCCAGGGCACGGTTCAGTTGGACTCGGGCGCGGTTCGCATGCAGTGTGAGCGCTAACCGTGCCGGGGCACGGAAAAGGACGCGTTGCGTCACGGTTTTGCGACGCTCCAAAACCAACATGGCAGGGAAAGGGTCGCTTTGGTCTACGGCAGAGGTGCAAAACGCATAAAAAACTAAAAACTGCAAAGTCCTTGCTGCACTTCAGCTGGTACCTTGCAAACCCCCTCATACGAGCAGCACGATTACGTGAAAATTTTCGCGCCACTAAGGCGACACATCTGTTTAACAACAGGCTGTGGACCAAACAACACAAAATTATCCACAAAGAAAACAGAGCGATGCACTCCATTGTGTTCAGAGAGCGCCGCTCTTCCTGTTTATCCCGAAACCGTCGCACCATAATGACGTAAGCGTGCTCCGGCACGAATGCTGAAACCCTATATGTGAGTGCAGGCCAGAGGGGGAGTGGGGAGGGGGGACAATCGTACTCGGGCCCGGTTCATGCCAACCGTGCCTAGTGTGAGTACAACCTTAGAGAAGCTACGGTGGCCGATACAGGTCTAAGATGTCATAGTCTGAGACAGCAGAGAGTAGCCATCAATGAATTGTCTTTACAAAGGTAAATTTAGGAGTTAAATGTACTTAATTATTCAGTAAATCGATATGTTATTTTGAATATTATTTTTACTTGGTTATCATTGTGTCAGTGTTTTATTCGCTAGAACAACATAGTGTTGAAATGCGCTCTGTTTGTATTTTTTTTAAGGGCTACTATAGAAACATGGTGGTGACTTCCATGTAAGGGGACCCGCGGTGTACGTAGATATTAATTGCTCATTCTAAGGTAATAAAAACATAGCGGTTCATTATGTAAGGTCTTCATACACCTCTGAAAACATTGTTTTCTGTCAGTAGATCCTCCTAAATATTACACAATGCACCTTTAATTGAATGGTAGCATTTGTGAACCAACCAAAGGATTTACGATTTGATATATCGTAAATCCTTAGAAAATTGACTAATGATGCATTTCATTGTTTTTCGTACGTGGAATCAAAGACTAGAAATACAAAGATGTTTCACTCCCATACTTATGATTGGAAGAAACTCCAACACACAATATGGCAAAATAGTCATGCCTTCTAAATGAAAGAGCCAATTGCTGATTGGTAAAGTCATTGCATCACTGCAGCAGCTGTTAGAAGCTCTGGTTACCAAAGAAACCTGAGGCTGGACCTGCCAATTCACATGCACAGTCTTAAGAGTGATATGATTGCACATGTTAATTGACTGGTCTAGCCTAAAAAAATACGCTTTTTAAACGATAATTGAGCAAAAGAAACAACATTCATGGGGCAGTTAATTTCAGAATGCTGATTTGAAATATGTAATTTTATTGCAAGTTCAGTGAACAGTTTTGAATTTCAGGATTCCCCCATTAATTAAGATAGGACTTTTGTCCGATATTTTGTTGGTTACCTGACACGGGCAAAATGCAATCAAGGATTTTTCAGTTGAATTGTGGAATCATGACAGCCCTAATTGAAAGTTTAGGGTTCATGTACTGTAAACACAACTCATAGAATCTGAAATCAGATTAGATTAATTCTAAATGATCAAATTTAGTGCATGCTCACATACCAAATATGAATGCTTGTAACAAGCCTGCTGTTGTAGTAATGCTGATGTTTTGTAAATGGTGAAAAGGCTTATTTTACTTCTAAACAGTGAAGTGATTTAGTTTAGCTTACTAGGTTTTGAAAGTTTGGTCAACTTTTGCAACTTATATAACATTTTGGGGTTAACCTTAAATCATACTGTAACTGTGAGAACAAGCAGAGCAGACAGTTGTACTTAAGGTCATCAAGTTTACTTTCTAGTATAGAATTAGAGGAAGTGTCACAAACCTTGTAAACACTGACAAATCTAGTGACTAGTTGTCATTTGGACCACATTTTACCGTATTTGTGTAAAATATAAAGCAAAGGATCAATAAATTGTTGGCTGGTATGTCAAGTACTTTGGACCTTCACTCCTCAGCCTAACACTTTTCCTCATCTTCCTCGAGCTGTCATTTGGGAATATTGATGTTTACTGCACACACACATTGAGGAGGAAAACAGTGGGAGGAGAGAAGCGTGTTCAGTCCATTAGGATATGCCCATGCTGATTGTGCTGCTCTTGGGAGAGGGATGTGCAGCCAAACCGAAGAGTGGCTTTGGCAACGGATCACTCCCTCCTCCATTGCTATTAGTGCACGATCGCCAAGCTGGGTTGCCTGTGACGACCGTTTTGTGGTTGCTGAGGGTTGCCATAGTGGCTGGCCTCATCCTGTGAAAGGGCTGTAGGGTTCAGATATAAATAAGCAATACAGCAAGCTGGTACCTGTGCATGAACTGCAGTTTAGTAAGATGCTTTCAAACTACTTTCCAAGCTGCAAGCTAATTTAATGTGGTTAAAAACTGATGAAGCTATGTTCAGAAATAGAACCAATGTAATCTACTGGATAAAGAACTTGACTAAAGTGGTCTAATCTTGGTATCCGTTTAAATACATATGCATCAGGGATATTCTTAAGATCAGAGCCAGTACTTGCAATCTTAAAAATAAAGGGTCTTGTATTGTCATTGTTCTGTAAAGAACCTTTAACATCCATGGAATCATTAGGTTCTTTACACTCTTAAAAATAAAGCTTGCAAAAGGGAGTTGTCACAGCGATGCCATAGAAAAACCATTTTTGGCTGCCCAAAGAACCTTTCTTACTTTTACTTAAGGGGTTCCACACCAAAACTGAAAGTGTAATTTAAATTCTTTTTGGGTTATCAGGAGAAAATGCCTTATAACGTGTCAGTGCAACTTTGTTCATTATTGAAGTGAACTTTTGAATGTTTGGTGATTAGATTAACTGTTTATGTCTGCTGTCTTGAACTAAACCGCCTTTAGTGTAAAGAACATTTTAATATCTAAAGAAACTTTTTTCACTGTAAAGAACCTTTAGTCTTCCATGGATGTTTCGGGTTCTTCATGGGACCATATATGCCAATAATATTTAGAAGGGGGACTTTATCTGCATGCTTGTTGCGGAGTGAGGGGAACTAAAGTAAGTGTTTATAGTCTTTAATGTCTGCGAATGCTTTGTTTTATTTAGTATTTTACATTATTTTTAAATAAAATGTCACTTCTACATTGATGACATGCTCATTTAGTTTGATCTCTCTTTTCTTCCCCCCTCTCTCAATGAGTTGAGATGGGTGGAGCGGCCCTGCTCTTATAAATGTGGGTTCTCCTCTGTTTAGTGCTCGGTGATGGCAGATCATCCGCCGTGCTTGCGTGTGAGTTCACTCACTCGGGGGTGTGGCTCTCTTGCGGTCTCTGCCTCAGAACACAAATAAAGGCTTGGCCTGCAGCACATGGCCCATCAGTTGCTGTTCCAGCCTCAAAACAAGTCTCTTTCCCGTCAGCTTCCTCTCTTTCTTAGACTGCTCCTCGAGGAAGATTTAAGATTTGCTCTTTCGGGGCACAGACTAAAATCATTGTCTTGCCGTCCCACCTCTCTTCCATTTTCTCACTTCTTGGCAAGTGTGTTAGATATTATTAGTTGGTTGCTATTGATAATTATAGAGGTTTATCTCCATATCGCAGTCACCGTACCATTCCATGGCAACTGATCTTAAAAGACCCAAACCTGCCAGGGTTTATAAGGTAACTTTTGCCTGTACAGATATGGAGCCTGTTGATTTTTATTGCCTTTTTACTGAATATCCCTGAATGGTGTGTAACATCGTCAATGTCAAGGTAACCAAGAATCTAGTTCTTGCTCACATCAGACTTGAAATATTATTCAATCAAATATTTTAAGAGGCACATCTCCAAATTTTTTTTATTAAAATCACTGACATTCGCTTGGGTTGTTTAAGTCCTCTTTCTTCTTTTTCTGGGAAGACATCAGGCCTCACCTTAAGGCACTTTTTTAAATCGTGTGTCATTTATAAAGCCAAAAGTATATGATGGTTTACAGACAGTCTGCATTACATAATTTCTTGCGTAAGAACAGTCTAAAATGTTGCCACAGAACATACAGTACGTGTCCATACAGACAACACTTGGCCCACTAGATAGTGTGCACATCCAACACATCCATCTACACTTTGAAAGTCTTGTGCACTGAACTACATTAGAAAATAAAAACTGGCTTTGAAAGTTTTCACTCATAAATGGAAAATAATGATAATAATAATACAAAAAATTCTTATAAATAAAACAAAGAATATTTGAGAACATTTTATGCCTTTTTAAATGTGTTTTTTTATTTATTTATTTTTTTATTTATTTTTTTTTTACGGTGGGAACCCTTAAAACTTAGAAAATAAGGTATATTTTCCCACAGTGAAGTTGTAATTTTGTCTAATTATGAAAAAAGAGATGTCTGAAAAATGTTTCAAATGTCATTTCCACCATAGTATAAATTGCACTTATTCCACTTGAGAGGATGGGATGACCAAACACATTTCACCAGAGATTGTGAAAAGTGTTTTTTTTTTTTATATATATAAAAAATAAATAAATAAAAATCATAAAAGTGAACTTGTAATGGACAAGCAGTTGTCTCAGGGAGTGACCAACAAGAACAGGCCATCTTCAGTAAGAGTGACAATAAAGTGATTATAATGACAATAGACATCATTAATAACGCTTAATCAGAATTGAAGAAAACAAGGAAAAATGTTCAGTGTTTAAAAAAAAAAAAAAAAAGGATTTGTGACGTTAACCCATACAGGCCCAGTTATACTGAGTCCAGAGAACAGGAGACACGGTTCATCCAGGTGGCTCCTATCAAGCAGTGGTTTATAAAGCTCACTAATTACTCCATAAACTCCATCTTCTCTGTCAGGCAGCAGGGCTGTTTAGATGGAGCTGATTATCTCTATTAGCATGAGTGATACAGAGCCTCTCTCAGCCGCCAGGCCAGACTTCCAGCTTTAATTCAATGACTTGATGTTTTTCTTCAGTCTTTTCTTTCCTCCTCATCCTTCATGCTGTAGTAGACCACACATCAGATCATGCCTCTGTTTGGACGCATGCCCTCTTTTCTCTGGGATAATGGTGAATTAGCATTTATATCATACAGAATGTGTATCATTTCAACCTTCAGGACCATTCAGGTCCCTCTGTTCTGAATGTACACACTTTAATGTACATGTCATGACACTAAACTGACATTTAACAAGCTTCAAGCTTCTATCACTTGCTTGTGAAGCATTTCATACATGAGTCTAAAACAAGAAAAATGGCTGGAAAAAAGATTAACTTCTCATTTGAGAGGACAGTCACAAACATGTTATGTAGTGGTGACTGTGGCGACTGTTTTTGTCCCTCAGTTTACCACTTTGTGGGTCTAGATTCAAATGTGAGATGGGGGTTTGGGGCTGTAATAATCTTCATGATGAGGTTCACAGCTTTAACAAGGTCTTAATGAATAGCAGATGCCTAATGAGTTTGAATCCCAGCTACAGTTGGACCGCTTTCACACTCTTCATTAGAACAGAAGTGTGTGCTCGTATTGTCCAGCATGCTATGCACTCGGAGGCTACTTTATTAGGTAGCGCTGGTTACGACCACCGTGTGCACATGAACAACCTGAATTCCTTGTGGCATTCTCAGAGGAGTTGCCTTTGCCTTTGGCATTGCTCTCCTGGCGATTTTCCGTTAACAGTTTCTGCCCACACAAACGCAAACGTCCCGGTTCACCTCGTTTACAGCAGGACGCTTTAGTCTGCTGGCAGTATTTATTTCTGAATGTGTAGACTGTAAAACAAGCTTCACATTACGGAAAAACTTAGCTTACGGAGTGGTCTGTGTTTGGAGCGTTTTGAACCCTGCGCTTCATTTAACACCTAATGTTCAACATGGTATCTGTCACATTTTACTCTGGTTAAAATTGGTCCAGGTCTGCACTTTGCTTGAACCAAAACCCCTTAACCTTTTTGACTCCAAGGGCCCTCAGTCCAAGACTATATATTTAAAGAACTCCAATGATATTTCTGGTACTTCTGCTTTAATGACAAAGCTATTCATTTACAACTTTGTTTTTTATTTATTTACAGAAACCAGGAGACCCATTATTTTAATTAAATAAAATCCTTGCCGATAATAAAATTCCACATAACATATAATATACATATAATATACATAATTCCAATAAATTCATTTTTTCTTTTTTATCTTCATGAATTTTTCTAGCTATTTGTGATTTTAAAATGTTTTTTTGCTTCCAAATGGCGGTTTTCTACCCCCGAAAATGTAGAGATTTACAGTGACTGGAGCTAAAAAGTGGCCCTGCACTTTTTGGCACAGAGCGGCCCACCACACCATAAAACCATTGGTCTCAAACTCAATTCCTGGAGGGCCACAGTTCTGCAGAGTTTTGCTCCTCCAACCCTAATCAAACACACCTGATCCAGCTAATCAGGGTCTTCAGGGGCCTGTTTCATTAAAGAGGTCCACCAAATAAGTGTTTGTCTACACATGCTGAACGTCTGCATCTGATGTACTTTTAGTAAATGTGCGTGTCTACATCACACTCACATGCAAATCATACACATCTGAATGAGATCACAGTCACATGTTTTGTATCTGCCTGTTGATGATGGTCTAAATTAGTTCAAGGAGACAGCAGGGTGTATGGACTCATACTGCATCCTATTTTTGAATTTTCTGGAAAGCCTACTTTTTCCATTCTATGCCACTGGTCCAATTTATTTGGCATTTATCATCTAGCTTAGTGGCTCTCAATATTTTGAAAGTGACTAGAGATTTGATCTATTTTTTACTAATGTATATTTTATAAAAACATATCACATGCTTAATAAAACTCTGTTACATCAGGATGATCTGAGGACACGTGCATATATAATACATTTCAAGAAGAGGTGGATCGATGAAATTACCAGGAAATCTCAAAGCTCCCATTTTCCCGTCTGTTTTGACCAGTGATTTATGAAGAGATTTTTTCCCTGCTAATCATTGTCAGTAGAGGATACCCACAGCAAGCACTGATTAATAAACACTGAAATCCTCTTTATATCAGGATCTGTTTCTCCATTCATCTTGTGGTGATCTTTCCCGGAGGTAAACGAATGTTACTTGCAGCCGGTGGTGATGTCATGCTCTCAAAGGCCTTGTTTTCCTCATTTGAATGTTTTTCAGATCAGTGTGATGCAGCTTAGGGTTAAAGATCTGTAGGTTCAACCCCCCCCCCACAGGTTCTTAAGAGCTTTTGAAACGCCCACCATGCATTGCTTCAATCAAACCATTCAGTATTTCAAATTGAAAAATGCTGACTACATCTACAAAGCATGATCACAGCAAGAGATCTTCACTTCTTAGACAGATCTCTTTACATCTTCACAAAGCTCTGCTGAAGGTTTGGCTGCAGTGAGTGCATTGGACCCTGGTGCCCAAACTCACAGTGCTCAGTGTTCCACTGCGTCCTCTGATACATAGTCATGCCATATGCACCACACCAAAATGAATCATGCGGTGGGAAGCCCCAAACTGAATTGTTATGGCTTGCGTGTGGGAGGGAGTCACCATGCTCATGAGTGTGTCGCAAGGGTGGTAAATCAAAATCCCTGGAACCATGAGTGTGGTTTTTTGACATTATTATCCTAAACAAACGCATGGCATGTCAATATATAACAAACACTAATATGGTGAGTAGCTTTGGGTAATGAAACAATCACATTTTTGAATGGAAATAGCAGAGACTGTATAAAAAGGGGGAGATGGACCACTCACAGAAAAATGAATGAGAACTTGAAAAGCTCAATATAGCATCTGCATGTAAGTCAGTTCCAGCTTTCAGCTACAAAAAGATTCTGTCCTTTTGTTCCCTATAATTCTCAGGCACATTAGCTGGAACAGCCTGAAATGATTTATGAAATAAATAGACAAATGAAATACCAAAAAATGAATAATGAATTCAGTTTGAAAATGCAATGTAAATCAGAGGTGTTCTGAAATGAGGCATTTTTTTTTTTAAATCAAATATAAATACATGTCCCTGTCATATTTTCTTTGTTAAACATTACTTATCAGAAAGAGAGAGATAAATTCTATGCTATTTTATTATTATTTTTTTATGCTATTTTTATTTTACATTAACAATGTAATCTATATTTTATTTATGAAATCCAAGTATCAATCTCAAGTTTAAGCTTTTTACATTTATTCCAAAATAACTCAAGGCAGTCACAATTATTAAATTATTATTATTATTATTATTATTATTAATAATAATAATAACAATAACAATAATTATAATAATAATAATAATAATAATAATAATGATAATAATTATAATTTTTATAACTTATATTCAGTATTAACTTCTATTCGGGTGTTGTTTTTAATATTCATCCTTCTTACTATTGATCATTTATCAAAGTTTATCACAGACACAGAGATTTACTGTAAATTCTCCCCAGCTGATTACTCACTAAAAACATACAGTAGGTCATGTTTTCAGGGTAAACTCTTATTTTGATTTAACCAAACAGTGTTTTTACTTTTTTTATATATACTTTCCCAGTACCTCCATTATATTGTTCATTCAGACTGATTCCTGAATGCACACAAATGCATGGGTTTATCGCACAGACCGGTCACAGCCGATCATAACCAGTCATATTGCAATGGAGAAATTGGCTCCCCTCTTGTGACTTTCCCCCATTCATTCTCAATTACACCCCCCCCCCCCCCACCCGGTAAAGTAGGGCGTCTGTTAAAACTCAGTGGGCTCAGGGGAGGAAAGTCAGACACCAACTCCTGCTATAACTTTACCTGGTGTTGCTGGTTCTTTAGAAAAATAAGTGATTTATACACTTTATAAAATCTGTTATTTTTTCACACTACAATTTTTTTACTCCAATTTTTAAAGGAGACACTGCCTCCTTTGCTGCCCCTGATGTGAATACTGTTAAATTTCTGTATTTATCAAAATTGCATTATATAAAAAAAAAAAATGTAACTTTCATGCCTACATGTTCTTTAAATTAACAAGAAGAAATTGGTATGGCAACCATAGTTTTCATCAAAACACTTAAGTTACCACAGAGATTTTTAGGTATATGGCTATTTTTGTACATTTAAGACATTGATTACTGTGGTAACATGGTATTAGACATTTAGGAAAAAACAAAACAAAATGTAAAATCACACAAATTGCCGTTCTTCACCTAAGGAAAAAAAAACCCGCAAAGGCTTATAGGTTCCCATTGTTCTCTACATGATTTTTGGAAAGTTTTAATTTGTACAATTATTTTTTTCATGACCTTATTAATATTCATGAGCTAATCATCACCATTTTGAGTCATCACAAGCAGCCAATCTGTGCGTTCAGCACTTTTAAATCCAAAGTGGTCTTGTTGATAGCGTTTGTGTATGTGAAGTGCTGTCCCAGGATGTTTAGAGGTCTTGATTACGGTACAGATGAAAGCTAATCAGCCGTAGTGACCTGTGCCAGCCAGAGGAAAGACTGGAGTATGTGTGTGTTTGGGCGTTGAGGAAAAGCATGTGATTGCACATTAACTTTTCTTTCCTTTCCTTCTCATAATCTCAGTCCAACACAAACACAGCTTACACACACACACACACACACACACACACACACACACAGAGAGAGGGCAAGAAGGGAATGCATCCCTTCCCCAGTAAAACAACACTTCAACACTATAAATGGTCAAGCACAAAAGTGATTGACCTGTTTGGATTTACACTGCGTTTCATTGGTCACCGGACAGTCAAGGTCGATTTCAAGTCAATTAATGGAATAGCAGAAGCCATTTACGGTCTCTTCCTTTAGCCCCCATGTCTGAGACTGTTTGTTTCTCCCATTATGCTCTTGTTTGGGTTCGACAGCATTCCTGGCGAGCTTGTCTAGATCTTAACTGTGTGCTGTTGATGGGTACTGCGTCTAGAAGTTTTGCCAGCTCAATGAGTTAGTGCTGCAGGCCCTGAGCGGCTCATTTGTGTCTAACACTGTTTGGGGGGTAATCTTGTCATCTACATCTACCTAAGGCCTGGAATTTTTTTTCAAGTTTTTCAGCTTTCCTCCATCAGTCAATGATGGCGGACAAGTGTGAAGTGTCCCATCACTGGATTTTGACCGCGTTCCCTGGACCTTGACATGGACTGTTTTTGTAACCATTTAGCAATATATTTGAGGTTCACTGTTTTAGGGTGTTTTCACACTTGATTCAGTTGCTCGATCCAAACCGAAGCTTGATTGCACCCTCTCCCCAGTGCTACGTACAGGATTTGTATGTTTTAAAGTTAAAAACATCAGTCAGCTGTGACATGTGATGATGCCATTATATCAGATTCAGTGACAGAACTTTGGATTTCAAATTGTATTTTGGCCGACAGCCTAAACATGCAGAACACAACATTGGAAATTATTTCTTTTATTGTGAGAAGTGCAGTAATAATTTGTTCATTGTGAAGTTGTGGTGAGACAGATTCGACTGTTGATTTGTTAGTTTGGTTTTATATACGATTGTGTTTGTATAAATTGTGCTCTTTAATACCTTTTACAGTTCATTTTTTTCATCATTTAAGCTTTATTTTACATTTGTCACTTGGATTTGTTTGTGATTTTCGAACCTCTAAGTAACTTGTTTCACTACATACATGAACGGTATCTAAAAATGCATGTTGTTAACAAGTGTGCTAAATATTTTTTTAAACTTTTATTTTATTAAACTTAAATGTATAATTTGGCAGATGCCAGAATGGGGAGAGAAACGGTGTACACTGAAGAAGAGCCATGTCTAGGCATCAGAGTGAACGGTCTTAAAACCTTCCACATATGTTGTGGCAACATGGTACAAACCCATTCATAACAGCTTGACAACAGCACAGTAACACCCTGGCAACTCATCCAGAATCATGGTGATGTGTTTTGCCATGGGAATCTGAACGCAACTTAATTTTTTTTTTTTTTTCTTGAGTTTTAAATCGTTTGTCCATTTCCTTGTGGCAGTCCTACATCAACACACTGGACTAGTTTACCCTTGGCCTATGCCGGTTTTTGATGGAGAAAGAAGCCCTTGGCACTGTCCATGGCCAGAGATTTGTGCCTGGGTGTGTGTGAGGGGAAACTCCCTTTCTAAATGCCAGGCTTGTCAGTTTGTGTTAAGAAGGGCAACATTGATTTGCTTGATTTCAAGTAGACTGAATCATTTGATTTAGGGTAGATTTGGTCAATTGAATATGGTTAACCTAATGGCTCACAGATGACGGATTGGAAATTATGTAACAAGGAAGAAACAAACAGATAGGGTTGATGGGCAATAACACTGAGAGTTAAGACGTGATGTTAGAATATGAACTCATTTAACATGTTTCTGTGATCTCGGCAGTTGCACTAGATGTGGTTCAAGTCCCAACTTCAATGCAAATCTGTTTTATTATCTACCTGGTAAAGAGTGTAAGTTTAATCATTGAAAATACATAAATAAATAAATACACCTGTTTGCTTGCTGTGTCTCCTTGGACCAATTAAGACTTATGAGCATTGAAATGAATGAAGTCACTAGAAAATGGTTACAATGATAAAATCCTGAGTAGAAATCAAAACAATGTGAAACTATGGATATACAAACGCAAGAACTTGTTAACCTTTCCATGAAGTTCTTTTGAAAGCCTGGATGCCATCACTGCCATCCAGCACAAGTTTAGACTACAGGAAACTTTTGTTTGGATCGAGGGAAAAGTGCACTTTCCTTCTTACAAGTTATCCAAATAAACTGATCCATATTTTGCAATAGAAAAAAGTTGAGAGCGATGAGTGCATTACTCATAAAAACCATAACCGTGTCAAAGGATGTCAGCATTGTGCTCTCCTTCATAAGACTGAGGTTTAGTGTGTGTATGTCTCTCCCTAGTGGCCGGATGCTTAATATACACCTCTCTGCCTGCATTCTTCCCTCCTTCCCTCACTTGTAAAAGAAGTAAGGGAAACACAGTTTGGCATATTAACACATGCAGAAAGGGCTCATCATATACAACTGGCTGGCAATGTTTTCATTGTTATATAAACCTGGTATTTTTTTATGCAGTTTTTAAAAAAATTTCCTTGTTGGAAAAACTAATTTGGTTAATAATCACTACATAGATTAAAATAAACACATTTAAAGACATATAAAAAAGACACATCTTTTATTTTGTGCAATCATCTTTAATGAATTTTATTTTTTATTAACATAATTAGAGGAAATATTTCTCGAAAGTACAGTAGAAAAAAGTCGTACCAGGTCAAAATTGCATTGAGGAAGAAAAAAAAAAAAAAAACATTTTAGTTACATTACAAATGCAATAAACACATTTCCCCCCTCGCTTAACAACAAATTAAAGTTTAATGGTATACAGAACAAAAAAAGAAAAATATAAAACATACATTATAGTGGCATTCATTATAAACAATATTAATTACAAATATTTCATTACACAAATTGTTTCACAGAAATATAATGCTCTTTTTCTGACTGCATATGGAAATCCAAATAAATAGATTTTTTTTCTATCCCTCTGTTTTTTTTATTTATTTTTTTCATTTCAAATATAACGTTCCCCATGACTAAACAAGAGCTGACAGAAAGTGGCACAGCTTGCCCCACTCCATGTGTTTAGGAAACTTTTGTTTATTAATTTGTAGAGTTGAGTTGCTCTAGTGTTTACTGGCCACATTTTTCCAGCAGTGAAACTGATCATCACAGCAGCTGATAATTGCTTCAAGTGGGCGGAAATGCTCTTGGCTGCACTTTTGTGAAATTTGATTGATTGGAGCCAAAAAGCCCCAGATGGAAGTTGTCGTTAGGAGCTGGCCTGGGAACAGACTCCTCTATTTAGTTCGGCTGGTGTCAGAAGTGCTGCCCAGGACACCATTCATCAGCATTAGGGCCAAACATCTGTTAGCATGCCTTCTCCATCACTCTCATCTCTTTCCCAGCAGCTCCAGCAGATATGCACGGCCATCAGGAACTCCCAAGACCGGCACGAAACACTCTCCGCACAGCTGCTGCTCATGTAAATGTAGAATGAATGTGAAATCGATTGTATTCGGGCTCTCTGTGGCCAAGAATCCAGCTGAGATCACAGTCAAAGATAATCCGGACACTCCGAGCAGCTGAGATGATGACAGGTCTGCATACTTCCAGCTTTAGTTAGAATTAGGAATCATTTTTTCATCTAGTTTCGTACTGATGTATGAGGAAAGCCATGAGGTGCTGGGAGTGTGTCTCATAGTCTAAGCATCTGACAATCACTTCTTCCTCCCGGTTGTCTTTGTCCACATGTATTATTTTTGGAAGTAATTTAAAAGTGTATAAGAACATGTTACATGAGGGAACCAATGGGGAATTTGTCTGTACAAAGTCTCTCAGATCTGAATGTATTTCTGTGTGTATTTATATATACATTAATAAATAAATGCGTTAGCAGCGCAAAAGGTTGTGGGTTCGATTCCCAGGGAACACACATACTGGAAAAAATAAAAAAATAAAGATTTATAGCCTGAATGCACTAAGTCGCTTTGGATAAAGGTGTCTGCTAAATGCATACATGTAAATATAATGTAAATATAAACTGTATTCTTATATATGTTATGTAAACAAAAACTTTTATCACGATTAATCGTTTGACAGCACTAGTCAAATCTATTGGTTACACATGTTGCATCGATTAGAGAGGGGGAAAAAACAGTTAAGTTGCATTTACACACAATGTGAATGCTAGAAACATGTATTTTGATCCCTCCCAAAAATCATTTAAATTTAATGGTATAACAGAAATGAAAAGTGTCAAAGTATTCTCTCGGATATGTCACAATACAGAAGAAAAGTTCTGTCATGCTTGGCTCTCATCACAATTTTAAAAGCCTTCCCTGATGTTCAAACTGTCCTTCTGTTCTGGTGTGAGCTGTTGATTTTCAGTGGAATATAGATCTGGATTGATTGCTGGCCACTTAAAAATAGACTAGCATTGTATTTTCAACCCCTCATGTTTCTTTATTAGATCATTTGTCCTGCTGAATGATCTTCTCTTGATGAAATCCACTTTCTGATGCTGGTTACACATTGCACTCCAAATATCTTGGTAATATCCATTATTAAAATGAAAGGGTGGGAGTATTTCTGGCCTTTGGACTGTGCTCACACACACACAAGGTTGCTCAACCCCAGACATCTCTAAGCAACTGCAGGTGTCTCAGCGTGGGGTATGAGACTGTGGGAAGATCCTGGGATTTTTCAGACATCTGCGCAGACACACACACACACACACACACACACTTAGGGTTGATGCAGCTAACACTACAGACTGCATTATTCTCTCTCTTTGAAACTGATGTGTTGTGTTTTGTGTGTTCTGTAGGAGATCTCTTCTGTGGATTTCCGCAGTAACTCCGTGTCCAGTCGGACTCCAACTCCACCTGGACGATACTCCCCACACAGCCCCATCGAACGAGAGGTGCCTATTTCTCCTCGACGCAGGTATATATACACTTGTCTTGAATAGATGCTGCTGCATTTTTAATCGAATGACAGATTAAATTAATTTCTAATAAAATGAATTGCATATCTATGTCAGGTAAGCAAACTACATGTATTTTTATTCTCAAAATGGAAACAATTCACATTATTTGATTTGACATTATTGATGCAGGCCAGTAAATAATAGAATAAACATTACAAAAAGTGGTTCTAGAGAACAGACAGACATAAACTTATTTCTGGTGACATGATTAATTGCTTGTTTTTTTTTTTTAATGCATTTTTTAATAAGTGACACAGAATTAATGCATGTAACCCTACATTTTATTTTTTTGCTTCCACTGATAGATTTCTACATGAACATTTCTGTACAGCTGTGAGATTCTGTAAAGTGATGTCATTTAGATTCTGTTCTTTGAGCAGTTCTCAGAACAGATTTATTTTGGCTCTTTATGTCAGATGTCTAAATGAGTCATTTCATGGCATTCTTTTCTTTTTCCTTTTCATGTTGTCTTGATTTCTAGAAAAGGATTATATCATTTCTGCTCCTATTATCTGCACCCTTCTTCCCTCTTCTACACACCCATGACCCCACCTCCTTCTTGCTCATCCAATAAGAAAATGTCCAAAATGACCAGCCACGCCTCTTTTTCAGCTGTCAACCAATACGAGGCAGGCTAAACTCGCACCTTTCAGACTGAAACGCTTAACTTACTTATGTCTCGTCAAGACTCGACAGAGTGGTGTGTGTGTGTGTGTGCTGTAGTGTGTATGTGTGTGTGTGTGCAGTTGTCACCGTAGGCTCTGTTGTTGTTGTTCCAACAAGAGTTGAACTAGTTGGATAGGAATTTGTCTTTGTTTGCTCTTGAGGTAAGTCCAAACTTTTCAGGCATCTTCCTCGAACTTACCAAGCAATGACAAGCTAGTTATGGGGGGAGAGGAAATATTGTAATGTGAGCCCTGCACTGCGCTCTGTTCTCAGCGCTGTAATGTAATGATGCTGTGTCGACTGTTTTCACGGCTCCATCTGAAGCTTGTTTAGCAACATTGTAATCATAGTTAAGCTGTGAGGGGGGTTGAAGATGGATGGAAAGTTCTTTCTATGCATGTTTCGATAATTTATATAGACTTCACCTCAGTAAATGGCACATTTACAGTATACGGAGGGATAAACATGCATATCCATTACAGCAGGAGGGGACAACCAGGTCCTTTGACAAGGGGCCCAATATGCTCCCCTGTTTGATATCCTACTCTTTGGTCTCGTTGGAGGCGACGCACCCATAAAAATGTTGTTCTGGGTCCCGTGAATCGAGGACGACAGCCCTGTGGGGGAACTGAGAGGTGCTGGAGAGTTTTGAGGGGAAACGCAAACTCTGTCTGGTTTCAATTTGAAGCTTGTCTCATTGAACAGCCTTTGTGCAGATAGTGAACATACCATTTATTTGGAGATTTATAGTGGCTTTAAATGCTTTTTTTTCAGTAATGGCTATTCCAAATGCTTCTTACTTTTTTATTTTCCTGTTTTGGACGAGTTACAGAAATGCACTTTTTGTCCGGCACACACTCAAACAGTCGTGTCAGCTGTGATATGACATGCATGCTGTCATGTGGGTTTCTGGTGACAACCACACCCAGAAACTCAATCAAACCCTCAATCTCTGATTGTGTCGTTCTCCACCCTATGTTTTACACTGCAGATCAGCTCGAGAGTTCTGTTTGATAGTTTTGGCTATCAGTTAATAATTTCTTAGTGCATGTCGTGGTCTTTGTACACAGCAGAAGTCCTGATGGCATGTGTTTTGGCAACAAACCACACCAGCAAGCTATCACAAGGCCACTGCGCCAGAAAGGATCTGGTAATATGTTCCTCATGCCTTCATTTAGGAATAAAATAATTATTGTTGGTTTGTCAGTTCTGAACAAGTATGCTCACTCAAAAAGAAAAGGCCTCACCTCACTGTGATCTACATTTAAATGCACTGCATGTCATTTGTTATACATCCAATCATGTACAGTAAGAGTCTGTCTTCGTTTATTAAAAGTTATAAGAGCAGGTTAAAATGTTAATTACTCTCATATGCCTGTATTTTCCCCTCAGGCTGTATGGCAATGGCCCAATAGGTGTAAAGCAGTAATAGGATGCTTGTGTGAGAGAAAGCTCTGTGTTTATGACTGTGCATAAAAATGCAGCTGTTAACCTCCCGCTGGACGGCTACTGTAACTGCACTCTAATCAGCTCATTAACCTTATTAAAGTTTCTCAAAACCCCGCTCTCTTCAATCGTTTCTTTTCCATACAAGTACTGTCTGCTAATTGTTGTGTTCAGACAGAGTAGGGCTAACCAGAGGAGCGAGGGGAACAACAACGGAGAGAAAAAATGGAAAATACTAATATTCCATATGATAGAAAATCACAATTTTTGAGATTTACCAGGCCGGGATGACTCAAATCCACATTTTAGGTTATTCACTTAAGTTAGTACAGAGCTCTTGGCTATCTAGTAATGTAGAAAGGCTTAGTCTACAGCTATTTGAAATCTATTTTTAATGTAGAGTGCCTCTTTATACTCAAAATAGCATAGCAGACATACTCCATAATGACATTAGAAGTTGCCATGAGAGCATAATGCCATTCAAACATCTCATTTCACAAAGTATTTTTTAGTTTTGCCTTAAAGGCATTTGTAATCATATCTCTCTTTTTTGCTATAAAACCAGGACTGATATTACACCAATGTGGGTATATGTTTTTAATAAAATTAATTAAAATTAAATTAAAATTTCCCTCTCTTTCAGTTCGGACTTTGCCATGCAGAGGTTTGACAGAGACTCCGAGGTGTACAAGATGATTCAGGAGAACAAAGAATCCCGTGCGGCTCCTCGCCAGTCCAACACCTTCAAGATGCTGCAGGAGGTGCTGGAGGCTGATGAGAAAGGTGAGACGTTAAACGTCCATTAGAAACTGCTACAGGTGAAGGTGTGCTGTGGACAGATGATGAGGGTGGGGGTGGAAGCAAAAGGATGTTGCTCCAGGCGCTGAAGGTTTTATTTGTTTTCACAGAGGCCACCATCCAGTTTCCAAGCAAGTTGTCTCCAAGCCCCTCCAAGACCACGTCCCCGGTTTCTAGTGGGCAGAAATACCACACCTGTGAAAAATGCGGCTCCAGTATTGTGTAAGAAAAAACGCCCGAATCCCTGTCTCTGCACAGGCATGCTGGGATTGCATAAGAAGTTAATGAGCCGGTAACTTGATGAAAGTGTTGTTTAGCCTTTAAGGAAGAGTTGTCGTCTCATCTCTTGCATTCATTTAAGTTGATGATTGAGTACTATTGAGATGAAATCATCTCAGTGGGTATTCATTCGTATTCTATTACCCTGTGAGAATTACACATCAACACCTTCATTAGGTGAGATAAACACTTAGGGGTGTGTCTGTTGTGACAAATCCTTCACCAAACCAGCTGTTTCAAAACCTAGTCAACTGTCTACCTAGACAGCATTTTAAGGAACGTTAGATGCTCTCCAACAAGAGAATTGCTCAGAAAGGTAACACCTTTTGACCACTACCTAATTTGTTGTACTAGTACTTAAGTAAAGTGTCTTACGATGACCTTGGTGGGGGAAAAAATAGTAGTTGACCTACAATTTGTGTGCTCTGTTTCTGTGCTCAAGAACAACTATGTTGTTAGCTTAGCAGCATGCTAACATAATTTTTTATTGATTATAATGTTTTGTGATTTAAGTTCCCGATGAACAGTTGCTTCATTGTTATGGAAGCCATTTTCCGCCTCTGAATAAGAAATAAAAAAGGTAATTGTGACTTCTGTCAGTTCTGACTTTCTTTTTCACAACTATGAGTTTACATCTCACAATTCTTACTTTTTTCTCAGAATTGTATGATATAAACTTGCAATTGCGGAATAAAACTTTTAAAGACTTTTTTTTCCTCAAATTTGAGTTTGTATCTCGCATTTCTGATGACTTTTTCTCAGAAAAAAAAGTCAGAACTGTGAATTTACAATCTTGCAATTCTGATTTTATAACTCACAATTGTAAGTTCATATCTCATACTTCTGAGAAAAAAATCTATTTTTTTTCAGTGACGGAAATGGACTTCCATACCAATGCAGCTAGGAATCTGTTTACTTTTTTATTCCACATCGTTAAGGCTAGATGGTATACAGATTCACACATCAAAATATTTTAATTTTTGTCTCTATGTACAGCAATAATTACTGTTTTTGCATTTTTGTCAGGGATAGGTGCTGACGTTAATAAAACACAACCTAACAGGTAGAAAATGTAATTTATTAGTTTCAGTTTTAGCTTCATCCCTTGTAGCCACAATCATTTTACACTTTTAGGCAAGTCTACTGTGAGTTTGGCTACAGTAGGACATTATAGTAAATCAATAAATTAAGTCCATAGCAGCTAAAATGGTTTGCTACTTTTTCTTAAAACCACACTATATAAATGGAAAAGTATAATTTTGGGCTTTAGGAGAACATTTTTAACAGTAGTCAGTTGTTAGCTTAGCAGAATGCTAACATCATTCATAACTGGAGTCAGTTATGTTTCTGTTCTTCCATGCATTGTGTGCTGAGTGCTATCTTTGTAGCATGCAAAGCTGCTACCTGAATAAAGCATTCCAGATCAGTCACTGCAGATTGTTGCAGTTAGGATGCTGCCTTAAGGCTGAAATACACAACCTGCAGAGATCTGAAAACGTTAGGCATCATATACAGTACTTGTCACCTTTGTAAGTGGTAACAGAGAAAACTGAGCATCGTACATTAAACTTTACACTAAGCTTTTAAGTTGATCCTGAACATAACTCCACAGCTTAAGCAGAGACACAGGACCGGTTCTACAGGGGTTCTAGAGGGTGCTAAACACAGTCAAATGGAATCAATAGCACCCTCAGTTAAAAAAAATAAAATAGTAGTGTATTCCAGCCTTTAGAAGATAGAGTAGCTCACTAGGTCATGAAACAGCTGTTGTGTCCAGTGACATTAACAGTTTCAATTCTCCTTCCTCTGTCAGCACTCAGGCCGTGAGGATCACAGACGATCGCTTCCGTCACCCAGCGTGCTACACCTGTACAGAATGCGGGCTCAACCTAAAGATGCGCGGCCACTTCTGGGTGGAGGACAAAATGTACTGCGAGAAACATGCCAGAGAAAGATACCAGGGCCCCGGCAATAACTATCGATCCGTTGTGTCCCCAAACCACTGAGACGCCCAAGCAGCCGCCCTCCTGACGCCACCTCCAACTCCTCTGATTGGCTGCGAGCATAGAGAGGAGAAGATGCTGATGTCATTGCTACGTTGTCCAATGTGAGCCAAATTGAGTGTTAGGCGTAATGTCACTTGCAGCTTTGGGACCTGCCGCAATTGTGTCCTCTTCTCCAGTTATTATATACCCCTTGAATAGAGACTATAAGCTTTGATCTAATGGATTTGGAAGGGGGCGTCTCTGTTAGAGCGTGGTATTTCTATACAGTTGAATTTCTACATTTACCAGCCTGTTCCACATGTTGTTTTATGCTTTGAAAACTGCTTGTTTTTCAATAGACATTTAACTTGGGTTTACCTTAAATAGGTTTTTTTTTTTTGCAAAATTTTGTAGCGCTTTTCCATTCCGAGACTCGAATGGTGAGATGGATCAAGTGGGCATCATCAGTGCTAATGCACACAGGACTGGTTTCCTTGGTGTGTTTGTGTGTAAATAGTCGCAAACAACTTGACTGATTTCAGTTTGCAGTTGTTAATGAAGGGTTTAATGATTACTTGGAAGTGATTCTTAGTTTGATGTATATTTCTCCCTTTATAAAAAGACATTATCCACAACAATTCCTCCATCCAAACAGAAGCACACATTTAGACCTCTGCATAGTTTATTTGCCATATGCTTTGTATTAAATAAGGGATATCTAAGAAATGATGCTATTTGTGTGTAAATATGTTTATTTTCACCTTAAACCGTATGCGGACTGAGTGGAGGGTTTGCACGCACTTGTTCGTGTTCAGGGTTGCATGTTTCATTTTGACTGTATTGTGTGTTTTCGGGTGAGAGATGTTTTGATCATGCTCAGATACACTGTTTGCTTTGAATGCAAGAGAAAGGAGTATCAGAGCAAACGATGTGAAACATTTGTGGATTAAATTGGGCAAATGGATCATGAATCCTCACATTGTGTTTGTAGGGTTGCCTCTCTTTACCTTTTCCGTTTCAAATAAAAAAAGCTTTCTGATTATCAGTGGATATTTGGATGAATTGCTTTTGTCTGTTTTGCTGTATTATGGTATTTTGGTTAAGTTGTTTGATTCTTATAAAAGCGTTTTTATAGTAAAGGTGCGTCATTTACTCACCCTGAAGCTCTTTCTTCTGTTAAACACAAAAAGAGAATTAACCAAACAGTTGATGACTTCCACAGTGTGTGTGTATAAATATATATATATATATATATATATTTTTTTTTTTCCCCCACAAGAAGTTCAGTATAAGTAAATGACAGAAATGTCATTTTTGGGTTGACACTAAATGCCGATGATCTACAGTGGTGATAAAAATAAATTAAAAAAGGCAGTAGGCCTACAACATCAGTTACCTGATGATCCACTGTTATTATAAGTTTAGTGAAATTTCTGCAATGCAAATAACTTGTAGTAGCATATTAGAAAAGCAACAGACCCAGCTGTCATCAAATGCACATTTAAATCGAGAAATTATTCACATCATTTTTTTATAGTGTACCAGGGATTATGGATCCATTTGAATCTATTATGTTGCCCTGTGTTGAAGAGGAAGTGCCCCCGAAATGGGTGTCTCAACAAGAAAATGACCCTAAACGCCTGAGTAAGTGAGCAACATGGTTTCAGACTAAAAGGATTGAGGTAATTGAGTGGCCAGCTCAATCCCTTGGCCTCAACCCCATTAAAAACTTGTGGAGTGACATTAAAAATGCAGTTTCTGAAGCAAACCCTCAGACTTATGCAATATAGATGTACAACAGTTGTAAAAAAAAAAAAACATGACTATGCTAATAAATATTGCTAAGTATTTTTTGACTGTGTGAATATACATTTTCTTTGCTTCCTGTCAAAGAACAATGCAGACTTGAGAATGCTTTCATTTGGAATTACATGTGTTATGTTTTCATTACATATGATGATATGGAACTTCATAACACACTGCTATTTATTTGAACAGGACTTTGTCAACCCATGTTTTTTTTTTTCTTTCTGATATCAGATCATGGTTTTTAATTATTTTTAATGATACATTTGTGTAATCAAGAGAAAAAGTAGTTATTGGTCTGGACCAAACGACATTCCATATTTAATTTTGCTAGATGATTTATTACACACTCAATAAAAATGTGCAATTGGCTTGTATAAAGTGTTTTGTATGAAAGTTTGGGCTTAGCTTTTGTTGTATTTACACCGTACTGACCAGCGGGGGGCGTTTCGAGGGCTTGAAAAAGTGAATCATTTTGCGAAGAAATTAATTCAGAATAAGTTGTTAATTCGACGAGATCAAAAGAAGTGGCAACATTATAGCAGACAAATGATAATAATAATTTACTCGCTAGAGAGAGCACTAGAAAACAGACGGCGAGCTCACTTTTCTTGACGGGTAACGTTAAACGGATAGCACCGTACACCGCGGTGGCGGATCGGTAGATAAATCTGGCAAAGTTCTTTGAAGTGATTCTAACTTTTACAATCAAGGCTACCGCTTTGTTGGTAGACCACAAAACCAATGATTTCAGTCAACATTTCTCTCTTCTTGTATGGCCTTTACTCTTCTGCCTAAACAAACCGATTTTTTTTTTCTTTCATATTCCACCTGGAAAGCTGATTTTTATTTATTAATTTATGTTGGCATATTGTAGGAACCATTTTAAAATGGTAAATGTTTTATTTTGTATTTTTTTGCAGCTGTACACAGGTTGCAGAGGTTTTTATATGTTCAAAAGAGAGGAAATTTGTTCAACAAAACAGCACCCACTGTGTGAAGACAATATTTATTTTTGTGATTTTCTTTTTGACCGCTAGGTGGCATTAGAGATGATTTCGTCCGATTAGTATGGTTGCCTGCAGTGTTGCCAGTTTAGCAATTTTTGTGCTAGATTTAGCAACTTTTCAGACTACCCTAACAATTTAGCTATTTTAAAAAAGTATTTTTGGCAACTTTCAGAAACTTTTGTAAAGTGACTCAAATAATAAAAAGGCACATATTTTCATCTAAATTACACAAAAAGAGGAAACCATTGAACAGCTAGCCAACCAAGCAGCACATCAACCTGGAGAGGCCTGGAGAAAGTACAAACAAACAGTACAAACATCAAATGTGCATTACGTGTCTAGTTCCAATTGGTCAATATAAGCTTATATAATTGTTGTTCAGTTAGGAACACTGTAAGAAAAATATATATATGGAAACCTGAAAAGGTACCAGTCATGTTCTGCCAGGATGTTATCCATTAAGTTATAACTTCAAAACACAAAATGCAATGTGAAATTTAAAACAGGTAAAACACCTGTAAAAAATAAATATGGATCGTTCCTTCATATTAATTGTTTTCTATTTTAACAGACTTTTGTGTTGCACACTAACTATGTACACTGCTTAAATGTAAAAATGCTGTTTTGGGTCATGATTGTGCAATGACGTCATCACGCAATGACATCAAAATGGTAATTTAGCAACGAATCAATCTGCCTTTAGCAACTTCCCCTGGTAATGAGTTGGCAACACTGGTTGGCTGGTTCTCAGTCAATCAGCACCAGCTATCTGCAAACAATGAACCAGGCCATTGGGACGTCATTAGGAAAGCAAGCTAAATTTGTCTTGCAATGCATGTTTAGTAGTTTAGTACTGTAGTTTAGTAGTGCTGATGCCAGTTTAGACTTTTTTTTCGCTGGTAAAGAAATATGTATGACATCCAAGTAATACAATGGAAACAAGTCAAACATGAGGGCAATCATTCTTAGCCTTGTGAATCATTTTATTTACAGCAATGGAGTTTTTAAATCAGTCTATTCAGTTCATTTAAGACTTACTCTCTCATAAAACTAGGCTACCCAGCATAAATAACCGGTGCCGATGCAATTTACATTGTTTGTCGGAGATGAATGACCTGCCTGTGCTGTTTGATATTTTTGGACACAGGTTTCTCCCAGCAATCAGTTAAGGTCACGGGTTGTTATCTCTGGTGTTTTGTTCATGCGTGTGAGGTCATGCTTGTTTCCAGACATCGCTGTAATCAATCTTTCCCCCAAAAGCCCATTAAACGGAATCAGCGGTTAACACTAAAGACAGGAACTGTGCTCCGGTGAACGGGGAAATGGGAGCAATCAGACATTTGTTAGAGTGATTTCCTAATGGGACACGCTGACGGAATGGCTGATGTACATTCAAGTGGTCCGCACTTAACTCCTGCTCTCTAACCTCATTGTTGAGGCCCGACATTTTATGAGGTGTGTCAAATATTGGCCCACTTGAACATACCTGGTCTTTGTGGTGTTTTATGTCACTTTAGAAATAGCTTAACACGAAAATGTTAATTCAGATGAAAGTTATTCAATCATCTTATGGGGGTTCTACAACTTTTTTTTCTGGTGGTTGATTTAATTTAAACTAACAGATTTTCGATTTTAAAATTTTTGTTATATGAAGGTAACAGACATGTTTTATGAACTTTATTTCTTTATGTATGTATGTATGTAGGTGCATTTTTTTGGAAGTTTCTGCCACAGGATAAAAAAAATAACTATATCTTACAAATCAAACATTTTTTCTCGCAATTCTGAAAAAAAAAAAAAAAAAAGTTTACATCTCGCAATATTTTTTTTTTTTCAGTCTTGCAATTCGGAATTTACATCTTGCAAATCTGAGTCGTCTTCTCAGAATTGCAAGTTTACTGTAATTATGACTTTATATATTGAAAAAAAAATAAAAATAAATTATTGCATGTATTATTATTTTTCAAAAAATTCTGAGCTTAACTGTCACAATTCCACATTTTCTTTTGTTTGCAAGTTTACTGTGTCTTGTCAATCTGACTTTATATCCTGAAAAAAGTAAAACTTGTAATAACATGAACTCTGAAAAGATTTTGGGGAATTTTCTTTTTTTTAATTATTATTTTTTTAAAAGAAAGAAAGAAAAACTGTTCTCCTGTATATTGATAGTGCTCATTGTTAAAGAAACGTGATAGAAATGCTTGCCTCTGAAACATGACCAACATCAACAGACGGACACCACAAGGTGGCGCTGTACATAAACACAGGCCTGCTGAACTTCATATCTGAGTCACTTGACTTCAGATCAAGTAGATATCCTTTAATCACGCGCCAACACTGCTTTGAAATGAACTCACAAAGTGTTCTTTATATATTTGTTGGCTGTGTTTTTGTTTTTGTGCCTTTCATACATTTGGTTGTGTTTTTCAACCAGTATTAAATCTCCCTGTGGATCAGAGGCAGATAGTGACCTCATCAGAGTGATAGCGCCAGAGGAAATGACGTCAGCCAGCGGGGGTCATTACCTTCAGCCCTGAGACGAGCTGCCTCACACACGGTGTCTGTAAGATAAGTCACTAGTATTATAAGACCCGTAGTAATATATCATATTTGATATCACATTACTATGTGTGTGTGTGTGTGTGTATGTGTGTATATACTTACATAAAGAAAGAAATGTAAAACTAATGTATATTAACATTTATTATTTATTATTTCTCATATCTGCATTGTAAATAAATAAATCATATTTATACAATACAAAAGTCTGGCAAAGTATGGAAGAGTATGTGTAAAACAAAAAAGCGCACCGCAGTATGTACACAAAAGTATGTGTTCATAATCATGAACTCAGATCAAGATCCTGATCAAGTCTAAATTCTGAGGAAAACACAGTCACTATTATCTTTTTGTTTCATTTTGTTTTAATCCTGTGACAGAAACACGCTTGCACAATTTAAATAATAATAATAAAAAAAAAAACATTAGTTGCATATACATAAAAAAATAAAGTTACAGTATAATAATGAAAAAATCAGTCAACCACAAATAATTTGTTCCCCCTGCTGACTTAAAATTTTAAGTTTAGTCAACACAATGTTATATTATATTTTATATTTATAAAAAAAATATTTTAGTGGACTACAAAAATTAAGGCAGTGGGGTAACAGATTATTTTAAGTTGATTTTTTTTTTTAGAAAATTAATATAAATTGTAGTATTATTACAAAATATTTCTTTGAAATCTTGGCCCCAATTTGTTATTATAGTGTACATGTGTGTGTGCAATAAAAATAGCATATTTACAATAAATGCTGAATAGAAAAAAAAATGTTTTTGAATAATTAATCAAAAATAATAGTATTTTTAGGGCTGCATGCATAGTATCTTGTATAGATATTGTATAGTGTCTGTCTCTCTCTAAAGCCTAATAACTATCTGTGTCATTTTCCTCCTTGTATTTGCCTATGTATTACTTTCACTCTCACTGAAGACTGAGGCCTACTTCTGCGTTTCTATTCCCTCTTCTTTATTGCACCTGGAATGGACTCCAGATGTTGTTCGGGGAGAGAGAGATACTGCTTGCTCGGCGATATGAGCTAGAAAAGAAAAGCAATGGGGGAATAGGAGGGAGTTCGCGAAAGTGAGCGCGAGAATGTTGGAAGGACATAAAAGTTTGTCTGGATGACATTAAGCACAATTTCATGTAATGTGCAGTTTGGGACGTGACATTTTAAATGGAAACTGCGTACCAGATGAGGAGGGTTTGGGGGTCTTGGAGGTGGGGAGGGAACGTGCTCAAAACGTCATTTAAAGTGCAGGATAAACAGACCTTATTTGGAGGCGCCGCGGTGCACGTTTGCCTGTTTCCGGAAGCAATTGGAATGGCCTTTCTTGCAGGCCCTTATTCCGCAGCGCCGAAGCGAGTACAGCAATAACAAACGTGGGTTTGCACGATTTTAGCCAGAACACAGTCCCCCTTTGTGCAAGCGGGCAGCGCTCACACGTCTGAACCTGTGGCACGGGACATGAACGTCAACCTCAATTAAAAACCTCCATCCGTTTACTCCAAAGTATTTTCAAAACGTGGCCTACCATTTCCTATTTCTCTGCTTCTTGTATATCATAAGGTGTCGGTTTTAAAATTAAAAGTTGCCATTTTAAAATAAAACAACACGGTATTTTAGCTCTGCTGGAAGTAAACGTCGACTTCCAGTACAGTATGAGCATCAAAGACCCGAGGAAATTAAGTATCACGTGTGTTGGGAATTTCACAGCATGCCCCATAAACATCTCAGAGGTCCGTATCTGGTTCCCTTTCCTCCTTTCCCGAGCTCTTTTTCAAACTTTTGAACATTTCTGCTGATGGGAGCATTTTCTTTCCTCCATAGTAAATGCCTGATAAGAAGATTTGAGTAGCAACTGAACAGACACACATTGTTGTTATAATAATGACAAACGGAATTGGCAAGAACTCTGGGACCTTCAAAATAAGCCTTAATCCTTCAGATTCCGTCTCTGTGGTTTTCTTTTGGTTCGTCTGAAGGTTAACCTCAGCCAGTCTGTGTATACTACATGCATGACACATGGCCATCTTCCACACATTTTGTCTTAGTGGGATCCGAGTGTTGAAATGTAATTGCCTGCCACACACTTTTTGGCTCAGCTTTGGAGATCACAGTTTGTTAAACAACTGGAACATCTAAACCCATTTTTATTAATTCATAATCCAGAAGCAGAGTAGACAGTAATTGGTAAGAGAGGATATAGTTTTGAAAAAAGTTCAATCATGGTTCTAAAAAGGGAGCATTAGTTTGTGCGGTTCAGTATGCTATTACATGTTTACAATACTGTAATAACATAGTAATAGGTAATGTGTAAGGCTCTGCTATAGTGTGGTCTTCATTTCCTCAGCCGTGCATTCATGTTGACACAGCTGTAAGTATAAGTCAAATACTGGTTTCGCTGGAGAAATGCTTACAATATGTGAAGATTGTGAAACCGTCCTACAACTGCTTACTTAAGTCAGCAATTCTGTTGTATTTGTTCTGTCTGAACCAAGAGAAACAAACTAAGAGGCGACTGTATATCTATCATTCTTGATGATCTGTTTCCTGGATGTATTACGTTTCTCCTCTTTGGTTCTCAGACCCCATGCGCTCTGTACACATCGCAGCCAAAGCCTCATTCAGGCTCCTATGGTCCAGTCGCACGCAAAGATCCAAGGAGGCACCGACAGCCGCAAGGACTGACCAGCTGGGTCATAGTGCCTGATATGTAGAGAGCATTATGACATGACTAATGCCAAGTCCAAACACATATCTATTAGTAATATAAAGAGAGAAAGAGTTTTTAAAGAAAAATACCAAATGCTGCCATTCCTGAGGGAGAGGGATTCTTACAGTATTCCTCACATGTTGGTCATATAATTAAAACCTTTTCAAAGATGCTTTAGTTTTACACTAGTTATCCATTTTCATCTGCTCTACCCCAGTGCTATTAAAAGTAGACCAAAATTCACGTTCAAAATGTAATTAAAGGAAACTAACGTGACTCGATTAATATTTTAATAATTGAATCTTTTTGCACTTTAAAGAACATTTCATGAACTTTAAGCCATTAATGTCAATTATGAACCTTGTTTTTAAGAGTTAGTTGTCTAATACACCTGGCATTGTATATTACAAGTGTTGTTAGCAATTTGACAAATGTTTATGCTTTGGATCGCCTAGTGTCTGCTAAATGGATAAATGTAAATGTACACATCTTTCTGAAAATATTGAGAAACAGATTTAAGAAATACCTTATTGTGATTGTTTTTATGGATGTATTTTTATGAATTAAAATACTTTAAAAATAATATTTATTCCTGTGATGCAAAGTTGAATTTTCATCAGCTATTACTTCAGACTTCGTGGTCCATATATCCATGTATATCAACTTTTACTATTACTTATCTTTTTAATTTGACCTTGAGTGCATAAATAGCAAAAATGCTAAAATAAACAATACTTTATTAAATATTATGTAAATAGCTTTTGTATGAATGTTTTCCACAAATGCAAATACACTGTTCATTTTATTACTATAATTAATTTGAGTAGCATGATCTGGATACTGTAATGTAAAATCTTAGTGTTACCATAAATAGACTGATATCGGTGGCATTAAATTGGCTGCGCTAGGACCGCGCGGCTCCGGGAGAGGAATGTGCGCACTGAGGCTGGAGCTGAGAGTGAGTGTGACAGGATGGCAGAGGAAAAGCGCCAGAGTCCTGGAATTAAGATCGGGACCGTTATTCAAAGTCAGATTTCGACTGACACCACACGGACCCCGGAGCGCACCGGAGCCGCAGCGCGTCACGTTTGCTGATGCGCGACTGAGACTTTTTGACAAGTCAACTAGTATTCTTCTGTGAAATACACCAGGAAAAAGTATGGAAAACAGCTGCTTTGAGGAATCGTAATTGCGGTGCGCTCAAAAGCACACGAGTTACAACTGCACTTTCGTTTAAAAAGGAGACAGAGTGACATTTCTGCACGTCGCTCGTTTGCGCTCGTCACATGCGTAACGTTTTTTGTTTGTTTGTTTAAGTGCTCCTTCGATTTTATTTGGGATATGGAGGAAAGAAAATGCATGATGGAAATATGACATGATGGATATATTTTACTGCCTCAGTGACAGGAGTCCTGTCATGTTTTAACAGAAGTGCGAGTGTTGCAGTCTAACGTGGTGATCTCTCCATTCACACTCGGAAAGGAATAACTGTGTTTCTCAGTATTGATATTTAAAAGTTATTATCAGCCAGAAAAGCTTGTGCCCTGATGTCATGGGCTGACCTGGGACCGGGCAGTTGAAAGTGTGGGGGACAATGTCGGGACCCTGCGTCCGCATCCCGTTTTGGGTTCGTGTGTTTGCCCTGCTGCTGCTTCACAGAGTCTCTGCAGGGTGTCCGGAGCTCCTTTCCAGCGGCTGCAGCTGCGCAGAGGACCGCGGTAAAGCGCACAGCGCGCCCGGAGCGCGGAGGAAAGTGAGCTGCGTTGGGAAGGAGCTGACTGAAACGCCCGAAGTCAGTCTGATCCCCAACAGGACCGTGTCACTGTGAGTATTTCATTCATTTACTCTCTTGAGCAACACTTTGTCAATGGTACAGCATAGCCTACGTAATTCATGAAAACAACAAATTGGCTGCTCGACTACAATTATATGACCAAGTCAATATATTTATATTAAGCTCATGCTTGTGTTACACTTGTGACCCAAATCTTCACCACATAGTTTGTGCAGGAAATTAAACCCGTGTTTGTAGTGGGATCTGGAATGTAAAAATTCTCAAAATCACTAGTTTCAAGTAATTGATTTCAAACAAATCTGTGAAGACGCAGGACTATAGCAAATGAGATTGCGGGAATTATTGATAGCACAACGATTTACAGTGATATGGCGTTGATTATGTATATCTAGCATCTACCGTAAAAACAGCAAATGTGGCAGCAACACTGGGCATAAAGATGTAAACTGGCATACAAGACAAAGTTCTGACCATTTTATAGTGACTACAAGATCTTAATAGACAGCGGCTTTGAGCAGCTGTCAAAATGTAACTCTATACAGGGAGTCCAGGGGCAACTGTAACAGGTTTTACATTTCTCTTCACAACTCAGTGATTAATACAAATATATGTACCTTCTTTTGAAATAAGAAACATTTACATGTTACCGGGAACACATGATAGGATTAAAACTGATAGCATGAATGCACTGTAAGTCGCTTTGGATAAAAGCGTCTGCTAAATGCGTCATTTTAATTTTAACTTTAATTTAATTTACAGTCAAATGAATATTCTTACATTAAGAAAGACTTAGATTAGTATTTGTTGGTAGGGGACAGGTGTTGCCCTTATTAAAATGAAATATAGTCTAAAAACAAATGATTAAGCAACTGTACTGTCAAATCAGTTCTATTGCACTGATTCTTTAAAATGCCAATAATGTTTGTTTAAAGGACAACCGATCATTTGATTAAATAATAACAATTTTCCATTCATTCATATGCTATTTCATAACTAGTTTTACAGTTAGCCAAGCTCACAGCCGTATTACAATATTTTGTGGTAACTTGTGTACCAAGAACAGAGAATCTGTTTTTATGTGTTGTTACAACTTTTTACCAACATCAGCATTTAAAGTAAAGACGTTTAGAGTAAAGCCATTTGGGTTGAATTCAAAGGCATTGGAGCAGTAGACACAGAAAGAAAAAATATGGCTGTATTGAATATCTCACAAGAAGGACGAACACACACTACTTAGACACATTGTTTACATGCTGTACTACAAACTCTGCTCCTTTAGATTAATTTTCCTTCACTAAAAGATGAGAGATGAGGTGAGAATTATGATCAGACTGAAGCACTGAAGAGGAGCTTGTTGCAGAACTCAACGCTGATGTATTGTCAAAGGCCTGTCATTTTACACATGCCTTTCATCCAAAAGCAAAGGAGATGTGCTTCCTGAATGCATCCCTCCCACCTCTTTCCACACACACACACACACACACACACCCCTCACCCCCGCCCCAAGATCTGTGCACTTTAATGGCCGACCGTCTCCTTCCTTTCCCAGTGCTATAATATTCCAGTCTGTTCATAATGGACCATATTCGTGTTGTCTGTGCAGGAAGGAAGCTAAACCCACTCCAAAGTTTGGCTGTATCTAGTTATGACCTATTGTGTTATTACCTGTTAGTCTTGATGACTATTATAGTACTTGAGAGCAGGTCTGTGGGTGTTTGGGCGCCCGTACGAAATACTTGTCGGACAAAGTATGCACTTAATCCCAGTGTGAGACAAGGGAGATCAGTCTAAAGCTACGTGTATTTGTTTTGGTGAGGGGAGCGCCATTTTTTGTCTGTTTCTTGACATGGACGCCCGTGCAGCCGTCCAACATCTTTGGAAGTATCCAGGCTGAAAATTGGTGTGGAAAAGCAAGAATTAATCACTCTCCGACTCAGAACTCCTGCCTTCCAATGATGCCCTTCTGCTCCCCTTCCCAGCGGGAGCAGAATTCGCCTGCACATGGCTGTCGTAAAAACATAAACATTAAAAGCACTCGAAACGCTGCGAACAAGCCCAGGAGAGGAGTATGCAGCCAGAGGATTGGTCCCCTCGGAGGAGGAGGCCCAGGGTAGCCAGGACTCCATTTAAAGAGGCTAGTGGCTCTGCTTAATAATCGCTCACATCTGCTCAACACATTGCCTCTGCGAAACCAGAGGAAATGGACTGAAAAAAAGATAGGAAGGGGGCAAAAGTAGGCTGGGTGGCAGATGACGGAGGCGGTTGGAGACAAGCTCACATGAGCCTTTTGCACCTCTTAACATCGTTTATTTGTTTTCCGAACATGTGGAAAGCACACCGTGTGGCACTTTTATGAGGCTTTGTGTGTTAGAAGTAGAGTATTCATAGTCTCCTGCCCCCCCGAAGGGAAAATGAGCAACGGTTAATGAAAATGCTGTGCTCAGCACTAGTTTAGTTGTGTGTTTTTCAGGGTAAGTCGATCCGACTGTTTCTCAGGATTTTCTTTTGACCTTTCTACATGCAGAGTGTTGCGTTAATGCTGTTGTTTTCGCGGACATTCCTTGGGATTGTCCAGACAGCATCCCAGGTGCGCTCTGGGATACATCATCTGTCTTTTTCCCCGCTCATGCCTCTAGCTGCTCTCTAACTCACCAGGACTAAATGTTGGTATAAAATAGTTCTAGTAGAGGAGATCGGTGCCAAAGCCCTATGAGGAAATTCAGTTCACTCTGTGGCCATCTTGGCAACATTATCTGCTTGAATGGGAATACCCCCAAAACTGCTTGTTAAGATTTAATATTTCTAATCAGAGATGAAATCTGACAGTAATGTTGTCACACATTTAGTAAATCACGCAAAAAATTGAATTGTTCTATTTCTACTCTGTCATAAAAAAATTCCTGTCGAGGACCCCGAGGCAATTCTTTTGACTGATCTGTTAATGGGTATTTTATTCAGTGCCTAATAGGATGCATTTGCACTGATTTTCACAGATTTGTGGATGAGCAGCTTACATTTTTAAAAATGTGACCCATATTCTGTATCTTCAAATACACTTTACACTTGGCAAAACAACTCAAGGTGGTTGTACTGACCCAGAAATGCATACATCTGAGCTGATGTCATTTGCCATCGTCACTTTTTCAGTGACAATCGACTTGCATTAACAGGTGTATCTGAAATGTCCACTTACATGGCAGAATCAATCCCATATTCAATTCATATCAGATTCATTTCCACACATGAATGATACCTGAAACCGATCTGAGAACATCGGTATCCATGTGTTTTTTCTTGCTTACATGTTCGTGAGTCATATCTGATGTATGCCACATGGAAGGAAAAAATGGAATTGGGTCACTTGAACCATGTAATGTAAATACAGCCAGAGTGCTAAAAGGAGGATGCATTTTTTTGTAGGCCAAAACCTGGAAACAAGTTAGCATTTTAGAACTTAATTAGCACAATTTTAATTGTCTTGCAATACTGCATTACTCCATAAAAAAGTAACTTATTGCATTACTTAATTTTTATAGAAAGTATTGCATTACGTTGCTTTTGCATTACTTTTTGTCCCCTGGGCTGGGCTTCCTTATTTATTTTTAATAAAAGAAAACCTGTAAAGGCCCTTTCACACCAAAAGTGGAATGCATAAGCCTCAGGCTAAAGGAAGTGCTTCAGCACACTTCACTCCCAGTTTCTCTCAACACGAGGACAGGTGAGGCGTCAGTGAATACATAGGAAAACAATATTAGTAACTCAGATATTTCAGATATTATTATACTCAGATATTTTCATTGTGTTCATAATAATCACACAAACTATTTAAACTCAAACTCTCTGGATTTTCTTTTTAAATATAGACTGCAAAAGTTGTCAGGTGTTGTTGAAGTCATGTGACTTTGATGTAGTTAGTTTGTAGCCTTCTTTTAGCTCTTTACTTCTGGTGCTTGTGTTAAGCGTTCTAAATTCATCAAAGTTTTGTTAATTTTTGAAGACTGTCACAATGAACAAAACATGTAAGAGTCATAAACTTTTGTTCATCACAGAGCTTATTTTCTGCAATAATCCAAAATAAAAAAAAAACCTTTTGGTTTTCTTTTAAGGGATCCAGGGTATACCAACAAACATATATCATCACTGCAGCACCATATTAGAAATACGACAGAGTGATTTCATGATGTACTGTATGTCATCTGAACAATGCCATTAAATTAATTTTTCTATGAGTTGTTTGTGTCCTTCACCTTATACAGTCTCATTCATTGCTGTGTCAGACAAAGAAAGGCTACTAGGGATAATGCAATCAGTGTTTTGGTCGTCACACAACAGAATATTCAGTACTGTATACCATATGCATTTTTGTTTCAGAGTAATGTGACACTGAGAAACTCATTGATACAATCATTTTAGTTCTAACCATAAATAAGTAATCATGTGTTCTGTGATCTGAGCGACTCCAGCTAAACGGACAGGTCTTAAGAGGTCAGAATGTGATTTCTGGGGTCAGTCATTTTGGTAAAGGTTATCTCTTGGACCAGCTGCAGGCCTGCAACACAACATCTGGCATTCCTCAGCTGATTAGGTTAGATAAGCAGATGGCATCCCTTCATCTGATTGGTGGAGATGGAGAAGGTGGGGAGTGACCTCAATAATTACCCAGAATCATATTCTCCTTCCTTATTGTTCATCCACTGAACGTAGCCTGAATAAGTCAGTGAATAATAGTGGTGCAGATAACACACATAAATCCAAATCCAGCTTTAGCGATATAAACTATCATTTAAATGTTTGGGATAAGTAATGCTTTTTTAAAGAAGTGTTTTATGCTCATGCAGGCTGCATTTTTTAAATCCAAAATACATTAAAGCAGGAATATAGTGAAATATAACTGCAATTTAATAGAACAATTTACTATTTTAATATATTTTAAACTGTAATTTATTCCTGTGATCCAAATCTGAATTTTCATCAGCCATTGCTTCAGTCTTCAGTGTCACTTAAATCCAGCAAGGATATATTAAATTGCTAAAAAGTGAAAGTAATGCCTTTAATTGTTTCAAATGATTTTGATTTTGAATTAAACGCTGGTCTTTTGACATTTTTATTCATCAAAGAATCCTGAGAAATGTATCTCAATTAAAAAAATAAAAAATAAATTAAGCAGCGCAACTGCTTCCAACAATGATCCTGAATGAGTATATTAGAATAAATCCTTAAGGATCATGTGACACTGAAGACTGGAGACTACAACAAATGCTAATAAGAAGACGTAAGTGGTATCAGGACACAACATGAGCTGGATTGAAACTTAGCACCCCACCGCTCAATGTGTTGGAGCACGTGTGCTAACCGCTAAGCCATGGCTCTAACCGATTCTTTACTCCCCAAGCTTCGCCTTTTTCAAAATATATTCAAAACTGTAAATCACCCGAAGTGCTCTGTTAGGAGCAGGAGAGATGCGGTTTGTTCATTGGCTGCTTCTAGTTGTGTGTCAAGCAGCTCGGCAGAGGATTTGTGGCAACACCTCCGTATTAGAGTTTAACTGCTTTGACCTCTGCGGGTAACTGATCGCTCTTTGTGCATGTGCGCGTTTGTGTTGTTTGATGGCGTTCCACACGTCAGCCTTTTCCAGGTTTCCATTGCATCCCAAATTACTCATAAATCCTGTCTGCATTAGCGTATACTGTTGGCATATACAAGTCATTTGGTGCTACTTAGTGGTATAAAGCCCAATATATGTACCATAAACGGCCATTTTTCCACTTTCTCCCCCTCTCTGTGCAAACGCACCCTCTCTTTCCTCTCGCTCTCTTTCTCCACCCCTCTATCATGAGTTCATCCATACACAGTGAGTCTGAACCTAAATATTTAGCTGTCCTGGTAGGAAACTGCCATGCCTAAACTCTTTCCAGATGTGGGGGAGAGCAGTGCGCTGTTTAGAGCTAATTATGTGCGGCTGCACAGTGACTGAGTTGATAGAGGGGGAGGGAGACCGAGAGAGAGAGGAAGAAGGGAGAGAGAGGAGGTAAAGAAGTGGAAAGTGTGAAATAGAGGAAAGGCAGAAGACAAGAGAATGATATGGAGTCGAGGTGGGGGGGGGGCAGTAATTTTAGTTGAATGTTTGTTTATCTGTTGAGCAGGAATGAGATGGGAAAGAGTGAGAGAGTGGAATGAGAGTCTGGGTGTTGCTTCATGAGAGTGCACAAGTATTTATCAGATTATATAAATGTGTATAAATGTGTTTTTCTATTGTAATGTATTTTAAAATGCAATTTATTGCGGTGATGGAAAAGCGGCTTTTTCAGAAACATTAAGTCTTCAGTATCACTTGAGCCTTCAGAAATCATTCTGAAATACTTATGAATTATTACTGGTGCTCAGTAATTAATAATGGATCTTACTTACCTTTTGAATGTTTGTGTATAATACTTTCCACAAAATATGAAGCCACACAACTGTTGTAAACATTGATAATACTAACAAATGATTCTTGAGCAGCAAATCATTATGTAATAAATAATACAATCCTCTTTGTAGATTAAAAAGATGTTCTTGATGTTACATTATAGTTTCTTGTGATTCTGTAATGTCAAATAAAAATGTATTCTATGTAAGTTTGTCATATTCCTGTTTTTTTCTTTTTTTTCAAAATGTAATGGTTTCCTTTGAGACATGATTCACATTTTGCTAATGTCACCCAGGCCGTACGAAGTGAAGTGAAGTGACATAAAGCCAAGTATGGTGACTCATACCCGGAATTCGTGCTCTGCATTTAACCCATCCAAAGTGCACACACACAGCAGTGAACACACACACACCGTGAACACACACCCAGAGCAGTGGGCAGCCATTTGCCATTTATGCTACGGTGCCTGGGGAGCAGTTGGGGGTTTGGTGCCTTGTTCAAGGGCACCTCAGTCTTGGCATTGAGGGCTGAGAGAGAGAGCGCTGTACATACACTCCCCTACATTTCCTGCCAGGCCAAGACCCAAACTAACAACCTTTGGATTACAAGTCTGAATCTCTAACCATTAGGCCACAACATTCCCTGGAAGTTTATGGATACAATTAACCGGTCACACTTTAGTTTGGGGCCCAATTCTTACTATATATAATTCTCACTATTAATGATTAACATAATTTGCTGCTGTGACGAGTCAGCTGCCTCCTCCCTGATTATCATCGGCACACAGGGCCGCGGGAAGTAATTTTGAACAGGGGGTGCTGTGAATTTTTTTTTTTTTTGACAAAAAACCTATGAGCCTATAGGCCTATTTAAAATACATTTTAAAAATAAATACATTGAGATTTACTACTTTATTGTCATATACACTTCAGTGAACAGGGTCTGAAACACATAGACATCAGTTCTCAGATATGCGCAATGCCTTATTAATCTGAAGCAGAAGCAGAATCAGAAATAATAGTTTAATAATCGAAAGAAAACGAAATAATTACTTTCATTAAAATTTCAGATAGCCTATACATACATGCAACTTATTTAGATACAACAAATAATATTACAACAAAATATAATATTAATCAAACTTCACAATAACGCTAAAACAATGCAATCGATTTGGTCAGCTGGCTTGAGTCACTGCACGTTTATGTCACACGCAACTCTATTAACTCCAAAATCTTTTTACGCACACCACAAGGAAATAATCTCTGACTATTTAAGCAATTTGTTTATTGAACAGTTCTCCACATCCATTACGCAAAGAACACACGCACAGTATAAAGCTTTCTGTCTCCATCTCCAACCTTTTTACACAAACCACAAGGAAATAATCGCCGACTATTTAAACGTTATTTAACAGTTCTCCACAACCTTTACGCAAAGAACACACGAACGAAATAATACTCTCCATCCCCACCACCTTCCAAAAATACTATAGTATACTACTTACAATTGCTTGGCTAGTCAAAGCTGATCCCACACTTGTTGCCAAAAAAATAAATGTTACAAGCGCGGCAGCACAATGCTCTTACCTGAGCTACATGCAGGCGGGGTGCCCTGGTTACAGGTGTACAAATGTCGAGGTGCGCTGTATTATATACAGATGGATGTATTCTGCGTGGAACGAGCGGGAAACCTCGTTACTCGGCGACCAAACCTGCCTGCCCGACGTTGACAACGTAACTTCCGAACCTGTGTTGATTAGGCCTCAAAATATGAAATTAAAATCCAAAATATACGTAATAGACTGCGTGTGTCAAAATCATTTTCTAAAATATTCATAAGGAATTTATAAATTGTGCAAAATATTTTAATAGGCCTACATTTTTTTTTATCTCCCTCTCGTCACTAGGGGGTGCTGCAGCACCCCCAGCACCCCCACTTCCCGCGGCCATGTCGGCACACCATCCTAAATCTTCACAAGGCTCCCCACAGGAGTGGGTGTGTGAGAGAGGGTGGATCAGCACTGGATCAGTCAGGGTTGGCGGCGTGTGATGGGGCACACCTGATGTTCATGGAGCCTCATCACCGCCGCGGTTTTAAAGCCCAACGTGCCTCTCCTCGGGAGACCAGTCTCTTCTCTGTGCATGCACATTGGTGTCCTCGTGGGTCCAGGAAGGGTGCGGCGAGGGATTCCCACGCCACCAGAGATGTGAGCCGCCGGACCCGTGATCTGGAATGTGATGAGTCAGTTGTCACGAGTCACACTGGTGTCCTCATGGGTCGAGGTAGGGATGCGTTGAGGGATTCCCGTGCCACCAGAGATGTGAGCGCCGCGGGCCCACGAGCAGGATGTGGCCGCTAGAAGGAGCCGCCGCCGGTCCAAAGAGGGGAGCGTGTGCGGCCACCGGACACCGCCCCTTACCTGGACCCTTCCTCCATGAACACTGCCCAGCCCTCACGAACCCCGCAGCATGACGCGGACACCAGATCCCCTTTTTGTTTTGGACACTCTGCCCCTTTGGCTACGTTAATTCCCTCCTTTTGTTTTATTTTCTGTTAATTAAGGGATCTAAAATATGGTCAGAATAAGTTCTTAATTTGTGCATTTAACAGTGAGAATTGGTCCCTAAAATAAAGTGTTACCAATAATCCAATAGTCTCAGCCTCAGACGTCACTCCCACAGACTACCCACACCATGTTCACTGAACATCTGATGCATATTGCACACTAAACTGAATATACTTTAGCTTTTTATCAGCTGCACATTCTCTCACATCTATAAAGGAAGATCAAGTAAAGTACCTCTCCGATAATAAAGGTAATATACTGTAGGTAAATATAATGCAGGTAAATATGAAAGTGACGTAGCAGCCATTTAGTCTTGTATTCAGATCACCCAAATTGCTGGTGGACACTAAAAGGTGGAGAGACGTACTCCAATGGGATGTGTAGTTTAGTACTTACATATAAATAATCCCATGTAAATAATCTGTGTTTATTTTTTAAGAAAGGTCAAAAGGATAACGTCTCAGATGTGTTTCATTTAAATTGTTGTGACATTATCTGATTTATTTGATAAAATAGCCAACAGAGCCTTTTAGTGTTATAACAGACTTATAAAACCACAATCGATTCTAATGCTAACTGTGGTATTGGGGGGAGGGGAATGCTCATTCTAAGGTGTATTTGATTGGTCAAATTAGAGTACAAGCCCCTGCAAACAAGATGAGTCCTGAATATTTTTGGTCTATTTTCCTGTAAAAGGCCTGTACATATTTAACATTTACTACTGAAAGGATTGTCCACCCCCCAGTAGTACACTCGCATGTAATTATTTTTCTAGTAGTACACTCGCATGTAATTGTTTAAATTTTTCCTTAATAGTACACTAGAATGTAGGGATAGGTTTTGTTTACATTTTATCGATACCAATACCAAAAAAGGTGCTGTCATGACTGGCATTTTAGTGAATGGACGCTTCGGGTGGACGCGCTCTGAATAAACACATATTAGCACTCAAATAAAATTTTTCACCTGCAAGCCTTAAGCACATGTAAATAATGTACTTTGGGTTGGTGCAGTGGATAAGACACATGCGTTTGGTGTGACCCCTGTTTCACACCGCAAGCGTGAGCGGCGCGTGAGCAGCGCATATTTTTTTCGGCATCAATGTTAATCAATGAGTGCATTCACACCGGGACCAGGAGCAGCCCGTGAGCATCAAGCAGGAGCGTCGCGTGAACAGCAGTGAAGCGGGAGTTTCGGCGTCCGGTCTATTTTTGCTGTGGTGCTCACGCTCAGTTAAAGTGAAAACACACTTTTGATGGAAAAATAAATATGATTTCACACAAAACTTGTTCAAAATGCACAGAATAAGCATGTCAAGAGTTTTAACAACAACGACAATGTCTAGTGTTTTAACAATTATGCCAGAAAAGAAAATTAAGTATAACAAATATGTATTTACCCATTTAAACTTTTTAATTATTCATTTTGGGTGAAAGTATGGTGTATTGTTATAAAAACAAATGTTGAAAGAATTATACCCATTGTTTGAAATGGTTCTACTGTCTGCCAAACACACTTTGCAGCCGCTGCTGTGATGCTGTACTTATACGCTTCCAGTGTGAATACTGGCAAGAGTCTGCTGCTGCAGTGACGATGTAGTTGCGCGGACGCGCTGCTCGCGCACCGCTCACGCTGGCAGTGTGAAACGGGTGAGAGACCCTAGTTCGAATCCACTGTGAGTCACCAATGTGTCTCTGAGCAAGACACTTAACCCCTAGTTGCTCCAGAGGTGTGTGACCTCTGACATATATAGCAATTGTAAGTTGCTTAGGATAAAAGCATCAGGTAAATGTACTTTTGTGATTGCAAATAAGTGCACTGTCTCATGAGTGTAACTCAACCACTGAATTTACATTTGATGTGAATGTGTATCACGAGTTCCATTTGGAGCTAGAGCCATGAGACATAATACAGATCATTGCTTGAGATAGATTTTGTGTTTTGTAAGTCACTTCACTATTAAACTAATGCATATACTGTATTGCATCTGACACTGGTGTCACTTAGTTTTGTCACCCTTGCAACAATTACTAACTGCATGCACGCACACACACACACACACACAGCAAGTGTGCTGGATATAACACGCACGTCGAGCAATCATCAGCCACATATTTCAGTGAAGGGAAATGAGAAGCAGTAGATCTAATTCATCATTAACATTGAAATGCAAATACATCCACATTAGATCAACGAGAATGGACACAGACTAAGGCAAAACTAAGAGTATTTGTAGGGGGGCAAGCAAAAGAACTAATGAGTTAATAAAACACAGGTGAACAAAATGCCAATTATGAGGCAAAGTAAAACTAGGTCACATGGGAACAGACTTACAGAAATGTGACAGTTCACCCCCTCCCAGAAAGGCACATCCCCGCACCGTAACACCGTAACATATTCCAACTGAGGAGGGAGGGTGGGGGCTCAGAATGAGGGTGTGGAACAGAAGAGGGCCAGAAACAAAAAGAGTCCAAAAAGAAAGTCCGTGGTGGAGTGGAGGGTGGGAGGAGCCAAGGGGAGGCCAGGAGCAGCGGCCAAGGCAGAGCAAAAGGTTCAGGCGACCAAGGCGGAGGCAGGGGTCCGGAGCCTGACAGAGCTGGAGGGATGAGGGAGTCTGGTGGAGCTGGTGAGATGACGGGCCATTGTGGAGACAAGGGAGCTAAAACCCAAGGCTAAGCCGATGGGTCAAATAATAGTGGTGGAGTCCAGGGCTCAGAGGATGGAGGCGGGACAGTGGATCCTCATGCCAAGGCGCAGCTGGAGACTGGAAGTCCTGAGGTGGATCAGAGCGCCCAGATGTCGCTGACTGAGGGTGAGCTGAGGGACTGACAGGCACTGGCAGGCACCAGCGGAGATAGGGCTGAGGAACTGGCTGGTTTAAGAGATGTGGGAGAGGTAGGCTGGGAGGGCACACAGGAGGACTTTAACTGGGCGTAACCAGCGGAGACACAGGAGATTCAGGGCTGGGCGGAACCAGCAGAGACACAGGAGAACTGGGTAATGCCTCCCCAACCAGTCTATTAAATCCATCAGGAAAATGTCCACAAGTTCCTAATAGTACTTCCCAGAAACTGGCTGCAGCTCACCCTCAGCTGCGGGAGTGTTGGTGGGGCTTCCCTCCAAGCCCTCAATCTCCACCACAAAAAATTCCCTCGGAATGGACGATGTTGCCGGCTCATGCATTTGGTTAGACGGTCCAAAAGGGTCAGGCTCTGGGGTGATGATAAGTTTATAATCGGTGATGTGCGCTGGCTCACATGTCATGGCAGGCTCAAGCTCTTCATCTGTGATGGGCTCTGGCAATAGCTCCGTGCAGGATGACGGCTTGCTGGTCTCTGGTTTGGGAGTGGGACTGGAGATGTCCTCACCAGCGGGGCAGATGAAGATGTATAGTCCATTATTCTCCAGCACCCACTCCACACATGCGGCGAAGATGTCCGCTCTGCTCCAGGCATAAAAGGGCAACACTGGAATTGTCCATGATGACAGATGGATTAGGAAAAAAGGGAAAAAAAACTGTAGTAGGTTTGTTTTTACTGTTATGGGTTGGTGAGGTACAAACGCACAAGGACGAAGGAGATCAAGCATGTAATGTAATTGTTTTGGGGGGCAGCTGTGGCCTAATGGTTAGAGAGGCGGACTAGTTACCAGAAGGTCGCCAGTTTGAGTCTCGGTGCTGGCAGGAGTTGTAGGTGGGAGTTAGTGAATGAACAGCGCTCTATTCCACCCTCAATACCCATGGCTGAAGTGCCCTTGAGCAAGGCACTGAACCCACAGTTGCTCCCCGGGTGCTGGATCTATAGCTGCCCACTGCTCTGGGTGTGTTCATGGTGTGTTCACTTCTCACTGCTGTGTGTGTGTGCACTTCGATGGGTTAAATGCAGAGCACCAATTACGAGTATGGGTAACCATACTTGGCAAATGTCACGACTTTCACTTTCACTTTTTTCTAGCAGTACACTAGCATGTAATGTAATTGTTTTTTTTCTAGAAGTACACTAGCATGTTATTGTTATTTTTCTAGTAGTACAATAGTATGTAACTGTTTTTTTTCTAGTAGTAAACTAGCATGTAATGTAATTGTTTTTTTTTTTCTAGCAGGACACTAGCTTGTAATGTAATGGTTATTTTTCTAATAGTACACTAGTATGTAATAGTTTTTTTTCTATAAGTACACTAGCATGTGATTGTTTTTTTTTCTAGCAGTACACTAGCATATAATATTTTTTTAGTAGTACACTAGCATGTAATTGTTTTTTTTTCTAGTATTAATACACTAGCATGTAATTTTTTTCTAGTAGTACACTAGCATATAATTGTTTTTATCCTAGTAGTACACAAGCATGTAATGTAATTGTTTTTTTTCTAGAAGTACAGTAGTATGTTATTGTTATTTTTCTAGAAGTACAATAGTATATAACTGTTTTTTTCTAGCAGTACACTAGCATGTATTGTAATTGTTTTTTTTTTCTAGCAGTACACTAGCATGTAATTTAATTGTTATTTTTCTAGTAGTACACTAGTATGTAATTGTTTTTTTCTAGTACTAAACTAGTGTGTAATTATTTTTTTCTAGTAGTAAACTACCATGTAATGTAATAGCTTTTTTTCTAGTAGTACAGTAGTATGTAATAGTTTTTTTCTATAAGTACACTAGCATATGATTTTTTTTTTCTAGCAGTACACTAGCATATAATATTTTTTAGTAGTACACTAGCATATACAGTAATTGTTTTTGTGTTTTTATCCTAATAGTGCACAAGCATGCAATGTAACAATGTTTTATTTTCTTATTATTGACGTTATTATTGATAATTGCTTATTATTAATAAGTAATATTAATATTAATGCTGCCAAATTATTAATCGCATCCAAACAGTATATATTTTTTAAATGTTTACATTTATACATTTAAATATAACTATTCTTATATTTTATATTATATATAAATATTTAATATATAAAACATTTTCTTAAATATATACATGCATGTGTGTACGCAGAATGTACATGTAATATATACTGTATGTGTGTATTTATATATACATAATAAATATAAACAGTATACACACATATATTATGTCAACAAAAACTTTTATTTTGGATGCGATTAATGACGATTAATTGTTTGACAGCACTAATTAGTGTTTATTCCACAGATCAGTGTTGGTTCGATGATCAAGGCCATCTTTTTTCAGTAACAATGGGCGTAAGTTTTATTGACACAGTTGTGTTTTGCTGGTTGTTCGGTATGATCATTTCTTTAAATTTAGCTGACAGTAATCTCTCCTACACAGCCAAAGTGCACACACTGTGTTGCTCTCCATCTTTAACTGTAAAACTGTACTAATGTTTTGACAGTTACACACCATATAGCGATTTCTTGACTCAGTGTTGATCCACTGACGCAACAGTCGTAAAATCAATGTTTCTTCAATGTTGTATCAGCATTCTCTCGCTTAGAATTGAGGCGCTAGTGTGCTTGGGTGTTTTCAAAGGCTGTAAGAATGTGGGTGTGAGCTGAATCGGCTGTCGTATATGTGTGTGTGAGTGTTTAGCAAGCTGTTTTGGGATGCCAACGATTCCAGCTTCATTGGTGACCCCCTACAGACAGCTGCAGCGAGTATGTGTGCCTCTGTCCGTCTGTGTCTAGTTTTCCAGTACTGACATGATGAGCTTTGGGAAACAGGAACTTTATTGTGTTGTGCAGTCATAACTGAGCATCTGTATTGATGTATGCTCTTGATTCTTCTTGAGGTCAGAGTGTGACGAGAGGGGAGCATGTTTTGAGAAACCTTCCTGACAGACATCCGGGGAATTGTGTGGAGGGGCGTCCTCGAAGCGGCGGCATTCCAGGAGGGTTTATTTTTGTGGGAAACGGCGACAAGAGTAGAGGAGGGAAAGGGAGGGAATGACTGCACGTGTTCTGAGAAGAGGCGGCGGTCCGCAATAAATCAAAAAAGCAAACAAAGTCCCAGACACAGGATACCGTGAGCCTAACCCATCACACCTGCTCCTGCCACACACGCTTTGACCTCCGACCTCCATCCCTAACATCTAGGTAGAAGTCGCTGCTCTTTCTGAGGAAGAACTTTCTCAGTTGGATCATTAAGCAGTTGTGTGTGCTGTGTTTATTTTTGTGACCACTTCGGATGGGAATTTGCGGACGAAAAATCCCCCAGCAGTGTCGTGTTCAGCTGAGAGCGAGCGAGCGAGAGAGAGATGCTCCTCCCGGCGCACAGCGGGAATCTCTGTTTGGATAGTTTTTCCTTTCACTCTACTTGTCTTAACTGACTCCAAGAATGGTTGAACTCTCGCTCTCTATCTCTCTCTTCCTCCTTCCCTGTCCACAGACTCTCGTTCTGATCTCATTTCTTTCTTTAGTCATCTGTGTATATCTCAGTCTTCAGCTGTTCCCCTCTATTGGGGGCTTGTATCTCACAGATGTGTGCTCATGTATTGGCGTTGCAGTTTGGATTTTGATTCATCTCATTGACTCAGATCTTTTGAGTCCATTCACCATTCACAGATTTGTTGGCCCTTTCTGCAGGTGTCAATGTTATTACAGAAGAAATGAATAAAATGTGCTTTGCTAGAATCAAATAAATCATTCACTCGGCCATTTGATCACAAACAAGACATATCAGACTTGTAAAACATTAGTACACTTAAGCATACTTTTAAGAAGTGTACTTTTTATGGAAATAATATACATAGGTGTGAACTGATATTTTAGATCAGTTTTGGGCTCTGTGTCTCACCCGGTTGCCCGTTGATGGCAACATTGTTCCTAAGAGTGCTTTTTGACCAACTTAATTTGGACTTACAGTATATATAATTTCATAATTCTATTACAGTGTACTACCGAATGTAGTGACAAGCATGAATAATAAACTAAAATACACTTTAATGTCATTTCTATTTAAACTTGTATATCATGTATTTAAATATATTTGTAATTGCACATTTGTAATGAAGTTGCAATTTATTACATTTAAAATCTGTATATTAACTTTTAATGTATTATCAAATAACACTCTTTGGTTAAAATTGATCATCTTTAAAGCTTGTCACGAGATTACCAAATATAATGATTTAAGTAATGTTTTTAAGTACACTTAGGTGACCCCTACTGTATCTTTTATTAATAATATAATCTCTACAAGTATGTTTAAAAATATATATATACTTTTAAGATTGACATACACTACAAGTACACATTAAACACATTAAAAATGCTAGAAAATGTCTGGTATTGGCAACATTTCTACCTTTGTTGGATTATGGAGATATACTATATATGAATGCCCCAACACATTACATTAAAAACTTCATATAGTTTTCCATAGTGCCTTACGTTTTATTACTGGTCGTAGCTATCAAATTGGTAATTGGTTTAATTGGTATAGTTTTATTTATAAGTCGATTTGAAGTCTTAATCCAAATTGTTTGTCTTTTAACTTCTCGAAATTCCAACGGCGGCTACAAACTCCACTCAATGATTTGATGCATCTCAAAGTTTCTAGGGTTCGAACAGAGATAGGGAAAAAAAGCCTCCTCTTGTAATTACCTACAGGATACCCTAAAGCTCACCATGTTACAGTCACTAAATGAATTTAAGATACTTTTAACAAATTACATGTTTAATCCTTTATCCTTAAATCCTTAATGTTTAATACGTGTTTTTTATGTTTTTGTTGTATATTGTACAACTGTATACCTTTACTATTTGTTGCTGCCTTCTTGGCCAGGTCACTCTTGTAAAAAAGATTTTAATCTCAATGAGTTTTAACCTGGTTAAATAAAAGAACTGAACTCAAAAAGGGTGAATCGTTCAGTTCATTCATGAACAAGATTGCTCCTCATCTCTTTCGGACTCAAATCACCAACTGGTTCTTTAATTATTGAGTAAGTCAGTTTATTAGATCTTGTTGTTGAATGCCATTGGTTAATGCCATAGTCACTTTTGATTGCAGGAGAGCAGTTTGTTCACACGTGTCAAGAGACTGATAATTTAAGAAAAGTTTGTTCACTTCATCAATTGGTTCCAAGAAACAGATTTGTTTGCAAACAAATTTCAATTCAATTAAATTCAAGTTTATTTTTTGCTTTTTTTACGGTACCAATCATTGCAAAGCAACTTTACAGAAAATTAAGTTTCTACAGTATTTAGTAGGTTTGAAGTCTACAACATTATAGCAAAATTTGGTAGTTCTGTATGTTGTTTCAGGGTTAGCATCCTCTGAGGTCCTCTGAGGGGGTGACATCATCTCTTCTCAGGTGTTCTGGATACAGACTGAAGCTTGTGTAAAGCCTAGTTACCAGGGATGTCAATAATTGTCGTAGCTGCTGTTCCAACCAATTTATTAGTTTATTAGTTATAAACCAATTTATTAGTTATTAGTTAATTAGTTTAAAGCAAGCTAAAGAATAATAATGGACATTTGATCAGATATAACTGCAGTCCAAAATTATGAGATGCATTATTCGAATGCTTGGCGAAAGAGATGTGTTTTTAATCTAGATTTAAACAGAGAGAGTTTCTCTGAATGCCAAACATTATCAGGAAGGCTATTCCATAGTTTGGGAACCAAATGTGAAAAGGCTCTACTTCCTTTAGTGGACTTTGCTATCCTAGGTACTACCAAAAGTCCAGAGTTTTGTGAAGAATACTGTTTTTGTAATATGGGGATATAGTTTTCAAAAGACAAGTTGCTGTCTAATATAAAACCCAGAATATTGACTGTAGAGGAAGTAACCGTACAATCAGTCTAGTTGCAAATTGTAATCTATGAAATTCTGTGTACTGTTTTTTGGTCAAATAAGTCATATCTCTGTCTTATCCAAATTTAATAGGAGAAAATTATTGGTCATTCAATCGTTTACATTTTTTTTAATACACTCTGTTAGCTTAGATACTTTTGAAGTTTCATCTGGTCTCGTTGAGAAATACAGTATAGTTGAGTATCATCAGCATGACAGTGGAAAATAATCCTGTATTTTCTAATAATATTACCAAGGCAGAGGACCTAAGACAGATCCTTGTGGAACTCCATACTTTACTGGTGATAAATGAGATGACTCCCCATTTAAATAAACAGAATGGTAGCAATCTGACAAGTAGGATCTAAATCATCTTAGAGCCTGCCCTTGAATACCTGTATAGTTTTGTAATCAATCTGAGTATGTCATGATCTATGGTGTCGAACACAGCACTAAGATCAAGTAAAACTAGCAATGAGATGGAGCCTTGATCTGACGCAAGAAGCAAGTCATTTGTAATTTTAACAAGTGCAGTTTCTGTGCTATGATGGGTTCTGAAACCTGACTTAAATTCTCCATACAGGTCATTTTTTTGAAGGAAGGAGAACAATTAAGCAAACACAACTTAAAAAAAAAAAAAAAAAAAAAATTGGTAAGATTTTAAATGGGCCTATGATTTGCCAGTTCACTAGGATCTAATTGTGTTTTCTTAATAAGGGGCTTAATAACCACCAGCTTGTATGGTTTTGGGAAGTGACCTAAAGATAATGACGAGTTAATAATATTGAGAAGCGGTTCTTCTGCTACAGGTAACAACTCTTTCAGTAATTTAGTTGGTACAGGATCTAATGAACATGTTATCGGTTTAGATGCAGTGATACATTTATTTAATTCTTCCTGTCCTATAGTTGTAAAGCACTGCAGTTTATCTTTGGGTTCGATGGATGAAACTGAATCTACATTTATTATTGTATTTCTGATGTTATTTATTTTATCAGTGAGGAAGTCATTACAATTAAACACTGAGGGAATATTTTAATTGGGTGTCATTTGGTTATTTTTTAATTTAGCCACTGTGCTAAATAAAAACCTTGAATTTTTTGGGTTATTTTGTTCGTAGATATGCTCGGCCATGTCTATAGCTGTCTATAGCTGGACATATTGTTTTTCCACGCTATTCTAAAAACCTCCAAGTTATTTTTTCTCCATTTGAACTCAAGGCAATGAGTATCTTTCTTGAGAGAGTGGGTATTACTGTTATACCATGGCACAGTTCGTACAAAACACCACTGTTACTATACACAGAACTGTAAGTGTGAATGTGCATGCGATTTACTTAATCAGTCATTCTGGTAGCAACAGTAAAATTGTATCATCTTTCTTAAAGCACAATGGTTTGAGAGAACGTTTTGTGGCTATGTATTGTGTGGTGCTTCAAATTCTTTGTATCTATAAATGACAATTTAAATGCAATACTGAAGTTTTTTTCTTACAGCACCAATGATATCTGAACGGCAGTACATAAAAATTGGAACAGTGCCTGAAATGATCATTTTAGATTATCACAAGTAACAATTGTAACAAAAACTATTAAGAAGGGCATGAAAATGGCAGCTTGAGTCACCTTAAACCTTAAAGTTTGAATTATTGCACATTTGTATTGAAGATTGCATATTTTTTGCTTCACATAAGGCTTCACAACGGTTAGGGTAAAACGTGTGGACAGAAAAAAAAATGTTTATTACAATGTCCTGTTGCTTTTACATCATATTTAATCCATAGCATTCCTTTTAGCACACATATCTTTTCTCTTACATTGTTATTCAAGTCTAATGCACAAAAAACACCACAGAGCAGCAATTGTTTGTTGTCCTCCACTTGACCAGTCGCCTGTACATAATCATAAGCAAAGGTCCAGATCCTTTGTGTTAACAATGAGATCATCCAGGATCCAAACTATCTTGTTATCTAAATGATCTTGTTATCTGGGTCAAACCATGAACACACACTAACACACAAACACCACACAGACCAGTTCCCAAGAGTACAGCACTTTTTCATCTGCGATATGACTATGATGGTGGCCTTGCGTGGTTAACATTGTTTAGAAATAATTGTGCATTCCAAAGACAGCGATTAACATTCACTTTACAGTACTACTGAAGTAGCTAGTAGCATTTCTAATAGCCTGTTGGTCAACCGATCCACACATGTTGCTCTATTTACAAATGCACTTTATCTTTTTATGGTTACTTATGGTCATATTTTGTACTCTGCATGGACTGGGTTTATGCACATATGTATTTTCTGTTATAGTGTGTGTGTGTGTGTGTTTGTGTGTACGAGAAGGGCGTTCGTGGCTTCAGTTCCCAAAAATAGTGCATCATCTTCTTCTCCATAATTAGAGAGTGTTTATAAAACCCAGATTTTAATTTTAGGCTGTGGAAAAGCCCAACATATGCACACAAACACACACACATACATGCACCCACTTGCTCTCTCTCTCTAACACACACACACACACACACAGACACACGTGTCCCAAACACAGTCTGTAATTTTGAAGTAAGCAGCAGCTTGTGGACCGCTGGATTTTCTGGCCATCAAGGGTCACTCTTAAACACACACTCACTCTCACAAACAGATATTTAACGTCGCCGTTCTGTTTGCAATTGCCCGCAGTATTGAAAGTGAAGACTGTTTTCCCTTCTTTGATTGTGAGATATCTTAGATCTTTATTGGAGTGGCAAATGAAAGGCAAAACTGGTTAATATTATTCATTTAACCATTATTTTAGTAAAAGTAATGTAATGCATTACTTGAAAAAAGTCATTTAATTACATAACTTTTGTTGCTTTCAGTTTGTTAAATCATCTTAGTTTTACCCCTTTCTCTCAGTGTTGTGTGTAATTAGTTACTAAGTAATTAGTTACTGTAATTTAATTACTTCTCCCTTGAAAAAGTAAAGTAAGGGATTACTCTTATTTTTTTTTCAGCAATTTATTTAAAGTTACTTCTTATGTAACCGAACTCAATACTGTGTATGGACTGTAGAACATTTATATACAATACAATAGTGGATTTAACATCAAAATTTAAAGTCTAACCTTAAAATGCTTGCCTTTTAAGTACTCTTCTTACTTTAATTAAAAAGAATATTCGTAACACTTTAGTGTCCAATTCTCACTATTAACTAATTGGTTATTAACATGAATATTACTTGGATATTGGCTGTTTAATAGTACTTTAAAAACATGAATGTCTTTTTTTGCAAGACTTTATTCTAAATCCTTAATCCTTACCCAATTCTTAAACTTAACCACTACTTTACTAAGTATTAATAAGCAGTAATTAGGAGTGTATTGAGTTAATAGTTAGTTAATAGTGAGAATTGGACCCTAATCTAAAGTGTGACAAGAATATAGGTATTTATCATTTATTTGATAGAATTAAAAGAACCATTTTATGTCCATAATGTATTAAATTGTCAAGGTTGATGCAGGATTTAGAAAGCAATTAAAAATTTTTTTTTTGAGAGAGTCATTTGTACAGTAATCTAATGACACTGTTGAAGATGTAACTAGTAACCAGTAATTAATTACTTTTTTAGAGTAATTTACCCAACACTGCTCTCTCTATATATAACAAGAATGAATGCAAACGTCTCCTAAATTCATGTTCCCATAATTACTTTATCATAACTTATTATACATGTTTGTATTTTTAATATTTATTATATTTATAATAAATATTTATTATTTATTTGTACAGTTTTAAATATTTTTGTTTGTGATGTTGCATAATTAATTTTTATGAGCAAAGCTGATGCATTTTTATATTGTCACCTATTATTTGTATGCCTCTGATGTCTGATGTGCTGTTTGCATAGCGACGAGGACAGTAAAATGCATTATGTGTCCATATCTGAGAAGGATTTCTGATCATCTTATTATTCTGCATTACTCAATCAGCAAACAGTTGCTGTACAGTTACATGCATCCACTTAACCGCCGACAGACTCAGAGGTGGATGGGGTGGACTTGGCAAAATCTGTGTCTTTCTCTTTCTTTGTCTCTTTCTCTCTCTCTTCCTGCAGGCTGGCTGCACAAAGCCATGCATTCACATCTCAAGATGCATTTAAGCACTAAGTGCTCATTGTGCTCAAGGCTTTCGGACAAACTGCATGTGTGTGTATGTGTGTGTGTGTGTGTGTGTGTGTGTATGAGACAAGGTTATTATCATAATAAAACTAAACCTAATATGAAAACTAATGATTCAACAAAGTGAATAAAATATTTAAGCCTGCCAATCAATTCAAATATTTATGTGCAATTATTGGGTTCAGCTATTTGTGAGAATGACACTCACAGCAAGAATATGTTATGTGCAAATTTAAAAAACAGATGTCAAAACTGCCCCACATATACAGTATCACTGAAATAAGTGAGAAAAATGCCAAATTACGTTTAAATGATCATAAATAAATAAAATAAATGACATTTTTAATTGCTTGTGCTAATCCATTTTTGACAGTCCTTATAGCAATACAATATCTGAAAAGAAACTAAATTGTGTAGTTGAGAAAAAAAATAAAATAAAATAAACAACCAGAAGAAATCATTATTTTCAAAGTCATTCTATCTTCACTTGGCGGAATAGTAGATGATTCAGCATGTGATGAAGTATTATGTTGATTCATAACCCATTTTGATTTTGTCTTTTGTGTACTTCTGACACAAATTAAGATGCTAATTAATGAGTAATTAAAGATATAGATGTGCTGCCAAGATTCTCAAACATCTGAGGGCCATCTTTACATCTTACCTATAACTAAACTGACAATACAAACTAAAACTAACTGCAATAAAAAGTACATTTAAATAAGCATGAAAATAAAAATGAATTACAAAATGTAGAAGTAAAAATATGTGTATATTGGCATCGATTTTCACAAATACATTTCTAGTAAATTTCACAAATGATTACAAAGAAGTGTCAAGCAAAATTAAGGTAAAAAAGGTAAAAGACAAATAGAATTTTCTCGTAAAACTAACTCTAATAACCTTGTTTTTAAAGTTTACATTCACTTTGTTGCATAACTGTAAAAGTGCATCTCGGCATGATGTAGGATGTGTATCAAGCTTTTAGCAGGATGTTGTTGGAAACTTCTTCCTATTCTGAGTGTTATAGTGAATTGTTAGCTGTTTACATTGACTTGAGCAACTACACACACATATACGCACATAGACACATATATTTGACCTTCCACATTGAGGACGGATCCAAGGCCCTCAGGCGCACATCAGGTACTTTTCTTGAGTGGCTTTTTGCTGCAAAGTGCTTCTCCAGACAGCCAGCCTCCAGCAGCACTCAAGCCCCAGCGTGGCTGAGGGGGACTGGGCTGGACGCTGGAGCGGGATGGGGGTCGGCTGGAGCTTCGGAGGCAGTGAACTGTCAGGCAGCAGCCGGGGTACTTGAAGAACTCGAGAGAGAATAGCTGCCATTTAACAAAGAGCAGATCGGGCCAGATTCACAAACACACACACAGTCTCATGCTGACACACACTCTACCGGACTTTACACGTTAGAATGAGAGTGAAAGACATGTGTGTGAATAAGCAGACACAAACACAATGAAAAAACACATTCATCTAAACACATTTATATACACAAAGAGGCATGTCTGCATACACACTGACAAAAACGTCTACACACACACACACACACACACACTCCTGGCTGCTCCTGCTGTTAAGTCTGTGTAATTGGGCTCTTAGGCTTCATTAGTGGCAAATCTGAAGGGACCCCTCTCTCTCTCTCTCTCTCTCTCTCTCTCTCTCTCTCTCTCTCTGTCTCTTTCTCTCTCGCTCTTTCTCTTGTATGGATTTTCCCTGTTCTGGCTCTGTCTCTTTTCTCACCTCCTCTTGTTTTCTAAGAAGTTGTCTGAATTCTCCAGCAAGCATTTGAATCATTTTCATGTCTTTGAAAGTTATAACATAAAGTTCATAAAGTTGACTTTGATCAATACGCAGGCGTTAAGGCCCGTTCAACCATGAATGATATCTACGTTAGCGTCCATGCCAATAAATAATAATGCTCAGTTTATTATAGGTTTACGCTGCAGTTATGTCATCTACACTGCCTTTAATGCTCAAGCTCTTTAAAGCAGGATGGATTCTGATTGGCTTGTCAGTGATTTTATCATTCATCAGCTAAAAAAAAAAACAGGTTATGAAAATGATTCCAATGATATAATATCGGTGTGCTGTTATTGTTGTTGTTTTGGTGGATTATTCTTTTAAATTTAGAATGATTTTTAAAACCATTTCTTTATTACTATCTTTATTGTTATCGTTATCGTCATTGGTGTGAACAGGTGTGACCAAATGGAATTGAAAAAACATTTATTCTAGCAATATCTAATTAATAAACAGATCATTCTTAATTAGTTCGTTAATAATATCTAATTAATAAACAGATCATTCTTAATTAGTTAAACTGGGTTTATATAACAATTAATTTTGTTGTAAAACAAAAAAAGAAAATTGTTGATTGAAATAAAGCTGAAATTAAAATATGAATAATAGATGAAAAACAACAGAAATTGGAAATGTTGCCCTGGCAACTAATTGAAATAATTGTAATTTAAAGCCCTGAAATTACGAAATAAAATCTGAAACTGAAATACAAATAAATTAAACTTAAATGCTGATATAAAAAAATAAAAAAAATGGATAAAATGGTCAAAAGCACACAGATAAATAGTAAACTAAAATTACAATGAAAAATGAAAATATACAAATCAAAACTAATTCAAAATATAAATAAAAACTGTAATAGGATATAAAAAGTACTACAATAATACATGCAAATCGATTCAACAAAATGTATGATACATATACAGTGCTAGTATGAATTGATAGTAATAGCCAATAGATAAAGAGAAAATTTGCAAAACTGCATTTTTTTTTTTTTTACCCTTGCTGGCTTCAAGGGACCACATTCTTCACTATTTTCCCTCCTTTCTCCTCACCCTTAGAATTATAGTGTTTTTGCTACTGTACTGTAAGACTTGCTCAGTAGATTACTGCAAAGATACAGATTATAAAACAGATAGTTCTGACGCTGAAATCAAACCGAATGAGTCACATTTGCAGTTATTATAAAAGAGCCTGTGACCACATCAGAATCATTTACTGTGGTTATTTACAATAAATGTAGCTATTTATTGAGCATTGGTGTGATTTGTCACATTGCTGTTTTTTAAAAGCCACAAGAAGCCTTTCCTTCCAGCGATTTGATCACAATTAAGAAGGTTTTAGGTCCCCTTATGGATTCAATAATTAATGACACAAAGAATATTTTCTGTTTGGTAGTTCTAATAACATTGAACTGTTAATTACAAAGTTGGTATATGATGTCCACAGTCTTTGACAGTTGCTGTATAAAGCTGTTTTGATCTGAGAGCATTACGGCAGGAGGACGTAAGGGAGACAGAAGGTTCTTTGAGGTTAAGGGTATTTCAACATGCCACATTTGTGAGACAGAGTACTTTCTTTTTCTGATAACCTCCACTTCAGTGTGGGGCCTGTGATAAGACACACACACACACACACACACACACACACACACTTTGTGTAGTGCAGAGACTAGTGGCCCCACTTGAGCTTAGAAACCCTCAGTCAGACAAGAGAGACTCTCTCTCTTTCTCTATCCGCGCTCATCTGTCTGCAGCGCTTCATCACTCCTCAGCCCTCCTTTCCCCTTTCTTCTGATGCTGCATAATCGTATATAATTTGCACATTCATTCTAATGTACAGAGCATGGTCTTGGAGATCAGTATTAGCTATCTTCATTGTCATCATATGGCAAGGGAAAATGAAACTGAAACCTTATTTTATATTGGACTTAATCCGCAAATGTTTGTATAGTTTGCATAATAATGGATGTATTTGTAATTAGCCTTATGTATGTATGTCACAAATTGTGGAGCAAAATTTTTTTTACAACACTTAATCTATGATGTTGAGATAGTAGAACATTTGTGTCAAATTAAACATGGTGTCTCCACTAAGGTCTACAGCGGAAGTTAGTAATGTGCTGAATAGGCGTCCTGGGCGAAGTGGAGGTCTTTAATGGGAGCTTGTTGGCTAAACTCAGCGCAGTATTATTAAATTGAAATCCCACTGTGTGACTCCCATCCAGACTGCGGTTCTTCTGTTTGGCTCCAGAAGGAGAGAAAATGAAGTCATATTATGAGCCGGTCTCAGAATGACGCTGAATTATGGTTCAACTCAACTCCTGTACTGAGAATCACAGAGACCTCAGAAGAGCTTTCGCGTAAACTAATAAAAGCATGACGAACGCCGAGCTTGCTGCTGATGTCCCTAATTATTGTCCGGTGGCGAAGAATCTTGGTTAATTTAGTTGGTTACTTTTCATATGGAAGAAATAGAGGACATTACAGATCTCTTGTGAAAAAGAAGGGCACTTAACTGTGTTGAGGATGCACATGAAGTGTACTTCAAATCTTATAAGTATATATTTTTAAAAGCTGTACTTGCAGATTATATAACTTCAATGAAATCAAAGATCACTTGAGTGCAAGTAAAGAGAGACACTTTAATGAGTTTCTTAACATGCTCCTATTAACACTTTTACTTAAATCGTTGATTTAATCGTCATCATGCATTAAAGAAATAAACAGTTATATTAAAAGGCATCTCAAATACTTTATTATATCGTTTGAACTGTAAATTTATTAAATTTTACATTTAAAATCAATATATTTTAAATGCATTCAATTACAACTTCATCATTAAAGCCGTGTAGCTGCAACACTTTAAATACATATCAGTACATTCCACAGTAAACTTGAATTGTATATAAAAGACAGTTATATAAAGTAGTTCTAAAATTATATATAAAGATCATTTATGTCCTACTAACTTTTATTTTGAGCCTGTCCTCAAACAAAAAACGACCATATAGGTCGTTTGTGCAAGCATTCATTACGACCTATATTTACGTTTTAAAGTTAAGCGCCCTCTAGCGGGCGTAAAAATAATGACAGTATCGTGTTGCGTCTGTCGTCATGAATTGCCGTATAACGTCATTACCAATCAAAATGCACGTTTATTTAAATGCAATGTGTGGGCGTTTTACACCGATCTCACAGTATTTCTACATATTTTACTACTGTAGGTGGCTTATTCGTTCGAATGCCCACACCTAACCCCACCCCTAAACCTAACCCTCACAGAAATCATGCTAAATTATGATTTATTGAGCATATATATTTTCGTGCATGTCTGTTCCCTGGGATCGAACTCATGATAGCGTGATTACATATCAAGGTATAACGCAATAATCTACTAACTGAGCTACATGAAACGCAAACCAGAGGGCAAATAAAAGACTACAAAACATTAATATGAAAACAACCTTTTGCCGATAGGGGCGCAATTGTAGTATACACTCTGATGGGTCGTATTTCAGGGATTTGGCCAAACGACCTATACAAGCGTATTGGTTGGAGGACAGGTTGTTTACTTTTTAAAGATTTATTTTTTGCCTTTATTACGATAGGACTGTGTAGACTAGACAGGAAGTGAGGTGGGATCAGGAAAGGTCCTTTAGCTTGGATTCAAACTCAGGACGCCCATAACACAATGGCATTATAAGTTGGCACACTGCCCACTAGGCTATCACATCAACAACTAACTTAGTTTTAACCATAATACTTTTTTATTTAATTGCAATTAACCAAATCCAAAAATATTACAATGCAATTAAATTCACACTTATACGAATATATATATATTTGTTTTAGAAGTATGCTAAAATTTACTTTTTTCGTGAGTGGTAACGTTGTGCCAAATGACCTCTTCTTGTATGTCATCTATTGTTCATAATGTCTCAAAATAAGTTGTTTTCCTAAGTATGAGTGTCAGAAATGAACGCCACTTAGCTGTCCGAGGCATAAACTGACATGGGTTGTTGTTTGGTCTCAGAGGCCTTGCGGTTTGAGGGGACAAATTGAGCCAAACCGCTCCAGCAAGTGCCACAGAACAGAGAGGAACTGTTGTCACTGAGGAAACACTCGTCCTTGCCAGACTGTGTCACATTGCACTGCCACACCACAGCAGCAGCGTGTAATCTCCAGTTATAGGTACATTTTAGTAGTATTCGAGCGTGCCTGTCAAACTCATCTGGATTCTCGGTTTCACTCATAATGACACTTGACATGACTCACATGGCCTCTCATAATGTATGAAGGGACGCATGAAGATGCTTTTGTCCCTGATGCAGTAATTACTATTATAATTAATAAGGCACGCTGAGTAGGATCAGTGCTCTGATGACTGATGTTGTATGTCTTTCATGTCACTGCTGATTTTGTTTTTAAGCTTGACACATTCAATTAAGGAGCTTTAGACGGTGGTCTGGTTTACGTAGATTAGCTGTTTCTCTGAGGTCTGCTGTTTGAAAGACAGAACCGCTACTGAAAGCGACCAGTTAATGTATGTCTGCTTTTTGTCCCATTCCTCTCCCCCATTTTGTCTTACTTTAATGAGTCATTTCTTTCTATTTGAATTCATTTATATTGTTCACTTTTAATAGTAGCAACATAGTCAACATACTCTCAACATTACTCTATTTCAGTTGCAATAGTTTTTGTTTTTTTTGTGCAGCTCCACATAAAAATTATCATTCTGTCATAACCCTCATGTGGAACTAAACCCATATTATTTTATGTTTTTTACTACTCAACAAAAGTGAGTTATTTTGTTATTATTTTCTCATAAGGTAATAAGATCTAGGGCTGTCAAGCTCAAAAATGGACCATGAAATATTGGACTCCATTGTATTTTATGAAAATAAATAAATAAATAAATAAATAAATAAATACATTTTCATAGTGACACAAGTTTTAGTTTTGGGTGAACCAACCATTTTTATTTCTTTATTATTATTATTATTATTATTATTGTGTGTGTGTGTGTGTGTGTGTGTGTGTGTGTTAAAACTACCACAATTACAGGAGAAGGTCATGTCCTCAGATTCAGAAATAATTATTTTATATTTCAAACCTCTTGATGCCAATAATGGTTTCTATTAAATCATCTGCTCCCGGTGACATTAAAATGCTTCATTTTATAGTAAATATCTTTATTACTGTTGTAAAATAGAAAGGTTACAGTTACAGTACAAATATAATCTATGTTACAGTTACAGTTGCACTGGTTACAGTAATAAAATATATAAAATGAAGATTATAGGGTCACTTCTAGTCTTTTTTCATGATCACTACTGTGAATTAGGAACAATCACAGCTTTATAAAAATCTGTATCTGTGTTTTTAGCTTGTAAATACATTATTACAAAATAACATGAAAGCAGCTCTATCTAAACTAAATAGAGTTTTTTTTTAAGTAGCATTAGTTTGTTTTGTTTTTTTACTACTTAATTTCCCCTTTCTCTTTCTCTCTTTTTATATACAATTCTCATCCTTTAACTGGATTCCTGTCCTGTTGTCCTTGCTAACTTGAATCTTTCTCTTGTTGTTTTGTCCTTATCTCTTCCCCTCATTCTGTCGTCCACCTGCTCTTGCTCTCTGCCCTGTCCATCACACAGCAGAACAGGAAGTGCTCTGGGGTTGACCTCTGACCTCCGTCAGCCAAGCTCTGTATAAACAGCTCATTTTCTTCACTTCCTGTTTAGCTGAACAGGAGCACCGCCTGTTTTAGTTTGTTTACAGAGCGGGCCGCTTCAAGTTCTGGTGTGCGTGTGTGTACGCAGCATGTTTTTCAGTGTGTATTTTCGTATGTGGGTGTCAGTGTGTTCTGATGCCTGCCTGCTGTTCTACAGAGAACAATGCAATTTGTTTCCTTCTATAAGATCCTATGGAAGTCCGTTTCCACAAAGTAAAACAAATAAATAATATATATTTTTTTACAAGTAATTTGGACTTCAAATCTCCCAACTGTGGCATTATGTCTTACAATTGCAGCTTTATATTTCACAATTGTAAATTTCTATCATAATTTCAACTTATTAACTCACAATATGACTTCATGTCTCAGGGTCGCAACATAACTCACTGTAAGATGTTGTATTTTACAAGTGCAACTTTTTATCACTCATCTCATAACTGCAGAGTTTATTACTCATAGTATGACTTAATATTTCACAAATAGCTACCATCTTTATAGCGCACAATCGTGAATTCATACCTCACAATATAACTTTATATCTTACATGTGCAACATAATATCTCACAATTGCAACTTCATATCTCACAACTGCAACTATGTCTCATAATTACAGATATAACTCACAATTTGATTTCATATCATACAGATGCAATTATATCTCAATTACAGCTTTAGAATTCACAATATTACTAATTATCTCACAATTCAAACTTCTCACAATTATGACTTCATATCTCAGAGTTGTGGCTATATCTCAGTAACGGCTTTATAATTCAACTTCGTATCTCACAGATGTGACTTTAAAATTCATATTCATACATTATTATATGAATTAATTTATCACAAGTGCGACTTTATATACATTTTTTGTCATTTTGAAATTATGCAAACAGTGTTGGGGAGTAACTAGTTACACATTACAGAATTACGTTATTTAATTACAAAATAAATGTAGCTGTAATCTTTTACAATTATTGAGAAAAAATGTGTAATCAAATTAGTTACTTATGACAATGTTAGGGATTAAAAACTGGGTTACATCTGAATATTTTCCACACACATACATACAGATTTGATTGCTTTCAGATTGCTAATTTAGATAAGTAATCAAAAAGTAATCAAATGTAATCAGTTATGTTACTTTAAATAAAGTAATTACACTATTTATTACATTGTAAAGTTTAGTTTGAATGCATGTAAAAATGTAGCCATATACTGTATATATCATATAATGCTGTATTTATGCTCTGACATAAACATACACACTCACGCAAGCCAAGACCTTATGTGACACCTAACCTAAATGGTCCTGACTCATTACTATCTATAGCTCTATAGTCTCTGGGTTCAATTAACCGGTTTGTGTTTTTGCCAGTGATATCCCTCAGTCTCTCTCTGTATTAAATTATGCAGTAGATCTGTCTGGTTTTCAGCTTTTATCTTGTGTCTGGCTTCAGTTAGCTGACGGTTCTTGTGCCCAACCAGAGCATCAGGCGGGGTAGATCAGGGTCAAAGAGCTATTTGAAGATCTGTTCGGCTGGCCGTGTCCCAGTACTATGTGTCCTGATCCTCCCTACATCCTGCAACAGTAGGATGACTGCAGTGGGTTTGTGGTTTGGAGTAGTCACCCTCAGTAATGACCTGACAAAGGCAAGATGTCATTTTCATTCATTTTGAGCCAAAACACAGAGAATCACTTTTGGGGGACTTGTGTTGGTTCTGAAATGTCCTCTTTAATTTTCTTTAATTAGATGGCAGGATGTAGTTTAGCTGTGTGTTTGTCCACACATGTGCACATATGCGGGAAGTCATTAGAGGGGTGGCTAGCGTTAGCATTAGTCATACAAAAAACAGCTGTCAAAATCAGTTGATATGCTTTGGGTGTAGCACAGTACGGTTTTACGCAGTAAATACAGTTTTTGTGAACAAAGCACAATCTGTGCTTCTCTACAAAGGTCCAAAGACCATAGAAATACAAAGACCTTCACTCCTATACTTATGAATTTCGGGGCAAAAAGAAGTTCGAAAAGGCTGAGCGACAGTGTACTGTTAACAAACTTTCCAACACCCCCGTGCTGCTGGAGGCGGGGTGAAGATTAATGTAAACATGACCTGCGATGCCCGCGCATATCCCTTAAATAAAACTGATGAAATGAAGAAGTGTAGGCAATCTAGGTGTGAGAAGGGGCCCAATGGTCAGAATATTATAGACAAAAGAATAACGATTAGCAGCAGTTCAGAGTCAAGTATCATGTTTGCAATCCAAAAGAACCATTCCATAATCAGTCCTTTATGGGAAGTGTGAATGGCTCATAGTCTGAAAAATTGAGCATGATGTGAAAAAAAAAAAAAAAAAATGGAATCAGTTTGTTGCTTTATTTTATTAGTGTTCATTTATTTTATTAAACTAGATAAATAATTTTGATAAAAACATGTATTTGATACTTGCTACCTTATAACTTTACTCTTTCCTTTCATTCTTTTCATGGTTTTTGTCTCGGATGTTTCTCCGCTTCACTGTTTGCATAACTCTGGGTCATTGACACTAAGCTTTGTTGCTATTTCTTTCTAGGAATGACATACTGTCTCTACATCTTTAAAGTCTGTCTACGAGCGATTGTACAGGTGTGGATATATTTGTGCAGCTCACCTATTCGACACTCCAGTGTATTCAGCAGATGAATGACCTCCGCAGAATGAGGAACGAACTGAGAAAAAAAATTGCGCGTCAAAGAAGGTGGAGTTTCAGAACACACCCACCGATTGCGTAGCCGCCACGGACCAATAGAAACTCAAAGGTGTTTAGGAGCCAAAGCAAACTCCCCCAGAAAGTTCGCTCTGGTGAGCTGTTTAGAACTTCCAAAACGAACTTAGTTTTGACCTGATTTAGTTCGAAATGACGTCATATCAGTTCGTTCTTTGATTTGAGTTTACCGGGGCCTTTAAGCATTTTCGAACTACAACTTTTTTGATGGATTTAAGATGAGTTTTCACGGTCTCAAAGGTATAGTTCATCGGAAAAATTATATTCTGTCATTAATTCCTCACTCTGCGTCGTGGTACAGTAATAAATGGTTGTGAAGACTGACCTAAAGAGAATACATTTTTGTTTTCTTTGTGTAAGAAAAGTATACTCGTAACTTGATAACATTTAAGGTTTAACTACTGATGTCACATTGGCTACTTTATCGAAGTCCTTACTACCTTTCTGAGCCTTGAATGTGTCATCAAAAATATCTCAATTTGTGTTTGGAACGACATGAGGGTGAGTAATTAATTACAGATTTTTTTGGGGTGAACTACCCCTTTAACGTAGTTCTGACAAAATGTGTTTAGGGCTCGACATTTAGCCTTGTGCTTTTCCTTAGGACCAGAAAATTAGTCATTCACTTTTCCAAGTAAAAATGTTACTTGTTTAGAAAGAGAAATGGCGTAAATGTAATCTAGTCTTAGGCAATATTTTCATGCTCTATCAGCTCTTACTTATATTTGCATGTTTGTGAGATTGATTTCTTGGTCGTTTTTTGATATTGCAAAAGCAAATTTTTCCTAGCTATAGGTTTTCTTAACTGAACAACGAGTAAGTGGCGGCATGTGACTGTCTTAATGAGTCAGTCACTGAGTCATTTATTCATCCGATTTGTTGAAACTGTTGATTCATTCACAAATGAAGCAAACGACTTCATGAATGGGGCATTGAATCAATGACCAGATTTGTTACTAAATTCTGTAATGTAATTGTTCTGTAATGAAACACTGCTCTGCTCTGGAATGAGAGGCTTTCTGCTGTGATCTTTGTTTGGAATTATTTTTGTCAGTCAATATTCTGTCTGAAATGTCACCAAGTCGCTTAATATTAACTACTTGTTTATTGAACTATTTTATAAAATTAATGTCACATTTCCAATTGCGCTGGCGTTTGGGAATAGTCTGATTCTGAAGGTTGTTGGGGTTTTCTTTCTTTCTTTTCCCCCCCGCAATTTTACTGTATTGTGAGTTCATGAATTTACATTACACACAAATTTAAAGCATTTTATTTGTTATTTAAGGTGTATATGTTCATGCATGCATTCCTTGGGAATCAAACCGATGACGTTAATATTGCTAGCTTGAAGCAATATTGGATTTTAAATAAAAGGTGTATTTGCACTGAAAAAAAAGGACTGAATATTTTGATTAAATCTGCTCATTAACTTTTGTGACAAGGCAGGAGGAAAGACTAACCAGCTGCTGGTTTGCAAATAAAAGCAGACACACTTTCTCTCAACATAGTTTACACACACACACACACACACACACATTCTTTAATCCTGATTGGTAACACACTTCCTGCCAATAAGTGGATATTCAGCCAGTTACGCCCTGTTGGGCTGTGACAGTGAAGCAGACCAAAGTGTAACATGAGTCACAAACGCACACTTTAGAAAGTACCAGGAATTACATGCAGTTTTACATGGATACTTACAGCTCTAAAGTCTGATCGGAAAAAGCCGGGTTTGGACTTAAAGATGTTTAAAGTCCTTTATGCTTGTTGCAAGTCAGATTGTATAATATGAGCTCAGTGACATCTTGGGTAGCAGCAGACTGTCTTTTAGACTAAAGATAGACATCTGTGATTTCTGGGTGATGTTGACTTTGCATTTTCTATCAACATTCAGATTACTCTGAGGTGGATATGGGTGAACATAAGAGGGAATGTATGCACTGATGTGATACTGTGATCCTATTGTGAAGGGAACAATTAATAATCATTATTTTACAAAACGTGGTACCAAATTTCAGTAGTCAATATCAGTACTAGTAAAATTCTAAGATTCTGAGTATGTTTTTGTGACATATCAGGACACAACTCTGTATAATGACATGGGTATGACAGATGTATTACAGGGTGAGGGTGACTTATGAGGACATAACCCATATCCCCATTTTTCAAAACACTTATAAACCATACAGAATGAGTTTTTTTGAGAAAGTAAAAATGCACAAAATTTCCTGTGAGGGTTAGGTTTAGGTGTAGGGTTGGTGTAGGGCCATAGAATATACAGTTTCTACAGTATAAAAACCATTACGCCTATGGGATGTCGCCACTTTTCACAAAAACAAACATGTGTCTCTCTCTCTGTGTGTGTGTGTGTGTGTATTCAGTATTTGAACTATGTGAAAAATGTATATTTTTTTAATTATTAATGCTATAAATCATTATAAGTAAATAATAGAATAAAACATTATAATGTAGGCCTACCCTTCAAATATTATTCAATAATTTAAATATTGAATTTTTAAAGATAAAAAATAAATAAAAGTTGCCAATAAAAATATTCATAAACTTATTTAAATCTATTTTGTTCCAACATTTTAATGATTTATAATTTATATTTTAAGATTATTTTTTACTTTTCAAAATATTTTCAAAGTATATTGGTTTTTTTTTCACATTTTATTTTATTCTACAACTTCTGGGTTTAAATTAGTAAACCTGTTTTCCTCCTGAGATTTTCCCATACAACCATCCAAAGCCCTCTCTCTCTTCCTCTTCTCTTTCCTCTCTTCCTTTTGATAAGACTCTCTCTGGTCTCAGGCCCATTAGCCAATGGCGAAAGAGATAATTGTCATGGAAAGAGCCGAGCATTCGTTTGATGTGGACCTCGACTTCCTTTTGATGTAAAAATGTATCCACTGTGATTATCAAGATTATGGCTTCCTCCCCCTCCTCTTCCTCATTCCCTCGCCCTATCCATCCCTCCATTAAGCCGTGAAGATTAATTGAAAACAGCCTGGTCTGATGGCTGAAGTTGATGCCGCTGTCTTCGTGGCTGTCGGCTCGCTGAACTCGTGTTTGGGCAGCATCCTTTCTCACACAATCTCTCTCCTCCTTTCTTCTGCTGCTGAAACACCACATCTCAATAGAAACTCAGAGTACATCTATGGGAACTTTTTTAGCAAAACAAACATTTTTTAGAAAATTATGCATTATATATCAAAAGTGGCATTAAAAGATATATATATTACTGGGTATATGTATATACAGTAGTCTGGGCTGTATTTTCTTTCACCTTGTGTAGTTTTGTTCATTACTTCTTTCAAGAAGGAGGGGTTTTTATATAGCCTATCATGTGGACATCTGTCTAATTAATGTGTTTCTGCCAAGTAACAGATGATTTTGTAATGAACTTTTGTAATGAAACTTTATAGGGGTGTAAAAAGTACCCCAAAATTCTGAAAGTACAGTTATTGAGCGAAGATTTTACTAAATTAAAAGTAGAAATATCTGGACAAAAACTACTTGAGTAAAACTAAACAAGTACAATTTTTAATTTTAATTCATGATCATGATCAAGTAACCTAGTAAAAATAACAATAGAGAGGTTGTTTCATCATTTCTTTTTTTTGTTAACAACTGTTTATTGAATTTTCTTTTGTTTACAACAGCAGAAAACAAAAAGCAACTGAGCAAATGTAGAACCCATCCCAACCCATCCCACCCCCTGGTAGACTAAAGAGTAGAGAAGAAAAATAATAAATAAATACATAAAGTAAAATAAACAATAATATAAATAAATTAAGTAATATTAATACATAAAATATAATAAAATAATTCTTACAAAGATTTTAGAAAAGATGATACGACATTAAAAGATGAATGCCATAAATTAACAGTTTTCACATTAGATCCATGTATACGAGAAGTTGAGAGTTCCATTGAGATAATATCTAACAAATAAACCGCCCAGGTTCTTCTGTCCATTGTGTGAGGAGGATTCCAACGATTGACTAGCAACTTTTTTGCTGCAGTGAGAGCAGCTAACAGTAAACATCTTTGTTGGACAGACAAGGTGAGGTCCCAAAAATCATTCATGAAAAAATGACGTGGAGACAAACATATCTCAGTACCCAACAAATAAGAAAGGTCCTGTGAGAGCTGAATCCAAAAAGGAGAGAGAGAGGGGCACTCCCAAAAAAAATGCAAAAATGTGCCTAAAAGTCCTTGCGGACAGAGAACACACTTAGGAGAAGACGACAGATTCATATGATAACGTTTCAGTGGGGTCAAGTAAACCCTATGCAGCAATGTCCAATGAATAATTTGGTGGTTTGGGTTTTTAGAAGACAGTTTAAACATTCCCCATATCTGATCTGAGAATAAAACCTGCACATCCTCATTAAGATCCTTAGCCCAAACAGTTGTAATAGATAGAGGTTTGTAAGAATGCTCAAGAAGAAAAAGATAGATGACTGAAGCAGAGGAAGGAGATTCCTCAGAGGGAAGGATTAGTTTGCGCAAAGGGTGAATAGGCAATTGAGAGTTCCAGGGCACCCCATATGCCCGCAGGGCTGACCTAATGCGCAAATACATAAAAAAGGAAGTGCCTGGCAGATTATATTGAGTTTTGAGATTCTGAAAGGATTGTAAACCACTATCATCATAAATATCTCCCAGAGTATTTACTTTGTGATGAGTCCATTGCGGACAATGGAATGGAGTGTTGCCTGACAAAAGATTATTATTGTGAAAAATTGGAGTATGCTTATGCCAAATTTCAACTAATTGTAAACGTCTTTCAACATCCCTCCATGTAGAAAGGAGATGGGTTACAATGGGACCAAACCTAGATTTACACTGCCTAAGCGGAACCCCAGAAAAAACAAGATCCTTCAATTTATATGGATAGACAATAGATTCCTCAATTGCTCTCCAAGATTCAGAAGCATCAGGGTCAAACCAAACTGATAAAGGGCGGAGGGAAAAGGCTTGGGCATACAATCTAAAATTAGGGAAAGAAAGACCTCCATGTAATCTACTTCGTTGTAAAGTAGTCAGTTTAATACGAGGACGTTTCCCATCCCATATATACCGTGAAACACATGCATCAAGTTTGTTCCAGTAACCAACTGGTGGAGCAAGAGGAATCATAGAAGAGAAGAAATTAATACGTGGGAGAACATTCATTTTAATCACCGATATACGAGCCTGAAAAGAAGTAAGAAGACGAGACCAATTTTCTAAATCTGAGGATATTTTGCCTAGAATACTACTATAGTTTTTTGAAATAATTTCTTGCAGGGAAGGAAAAATATCTATCCCCAGGTACTTAAAGTTTGGAACTACTGGAATAGATACAGAAAGGGAAATGGGATCAAATTTAGAATTGAGGGGAAGTAGACATGACTTACTCCAATTAATTTTAAACCCAGAGAGAGATCCAAAATGGTCAAATAAATTCAATACATGGGGAATAGAATGTGACGGCTTCTCCAGAAACAATAAGATATCATCTGCGAATAAAGAAATATGATGATGAGTATTCCTTATACTTATGGGAGAAATAGTTTCAGATAGTCGGACCGCTTGTGCTAAGGGTTCCAAAGATAAGGCGAATAAAAGAGGAGAAAGCGGGCAACCCTGACGAGTACCTCGATGTATAAAGAATGGGTTAGAGCAGACAGAACCTGTGAGAACAGAGGCTGCTGGATTGGCGTACAGAACTTTAATCATGTTTATGAAACTTGATCCTAGACCCAGATGCTGTAGAACCGCCCATAAATAGTTCCATTCTAGCTGGTCAAAAGCTTTCATTGCATCTAGAGATAATACTGCACAAGGGGAGGACGAACTATTAGTTGAATTAATAATATGATATAACCTGCGTAAATTATCTGATGCTGAGCGAGATTTAATGAACCCTGTTTGATCATGGTGAACTAGTCTGTTCATATATTTCTCTAAACGACGAGATAGTACCTTGGCATATAATTTAACATCAGTCCCTATCAAAGAGAGAGGTCGGTAACTAGAACAGGAAGTCGGATCCTTATCTTTTTTTAACAAGAGAGAAATCACAGCTATATTAATAGACGGGTGAAATGAACCTTGAGTAACTGAAAAATTTATCATATCTAACAAGAGGGAGCCTAAATCCGACCAAAAAGTAATATACAATTCGACAGGAATACCATCTAAACCTGGGGATTTCCCCTTGTTCATAGATCGAATTGCTGACTCCAGCTCTTGAAGGGTAATCGGTTCAGCCAGGTAATCAGAGTCTGAATCTGACAGCCTAGGTAAATCAAGGTTGGACAGAAAAGATGCAAAAGTGTCAGGGTCACCAACAGCAGAAGAAGTATAGAGGTTAGAGTAAAAAGAATGAAAAGAAATATTAATGTCTTTTGGATCTGTCACAATGAGCCCGGATTGGGATTTCACTGCTGAGATATTAGCAAACTTTTCACTGTTACGTATTCTTAAAGCTAAAAGGTGGCTAGGTCTACTTCCTTGAAAATAATAATTCTGCCTGCATCTTTGAATCAGGAATTCTGCCCTGGATCGCAGTAATGAATTAAGCTCGGATCTAACCGCCATGATTTTGCTGAGTGTATTGTGTGAGAAACAACGCTGATTGTCTCTAGTCAGATTCTGGAGCTGTGATTCCAATTCAACTATCTTTTTATGTCTGTTTTTCTGAAGGAAAGAGGCATATGAAATTGAGTTATTCCTTATAAATCCTTTAACTGCATTCCAAAGTGTTCGTGGATCATCCACTGAGCCTTGATTAATTTCAATAAACTCAGCAAAATTATTTCTGAATTGACTACAGAAGTTTTCATCTTGTAACAATTTAGGGTTAAATCGCCATCTAGTCGCACGAGACGGTCGAGGGATCAAAGATAATCTGCACAAATTTCCATCATGATCAGACAAAGATAAGGAACAGATATCGGCATCACAAACAGCTGAAGATAAAGAAGTAGAAATGAAAATATAGTCAATTCGTGAATAGGATTTATGAGTAGCAGAAAAGAAAGTGAAAGACTTAGCAGAAGGATTTAGTAAACGCCAAGTATCCACCAATGAAGACGAGGTTACACATTGCCTAAGTTTGTCAGAACACAAGGCTTGAGAGTGTGATTCCTTTGGTCCAGATCTATCTAGGATATGCGACATTACAGAATTGGTGTCTGCACCTAATACAATTTCAAAATCTGAAAATTTTAAAAGATAGGAAGACAAAACAGAGAAAAAAGTAGGTTCAGGAGTACAAGGGGCATAAACTGAAATAAATACAATATTCCTATTCTCCACTATTGTTTTTATGTGTGTTATTCTACCGTCTGGATCACAACCTTTATCTAAAATAGTAATATTTAACGTCCTCCGCACCAATATTAGAACACCCTTGGTTTTAGCATCCGAAGATGAATGAGATACTACTTCATAAAACTTATTATTACACCTGTGTACATCCTCCTCTTTCAAATGGGATTCTTGAACTAACACTATATCAATCTTTCTCCTTCGCAAAAAATCCAGAAAACCTGTACGTTTGTGTGGGCCATTTAGGCCATTAATATTACAACTTAGAATATTAAGGTCAGTCATAGGTATCAAACAGCATTACTACAAAATAAGACAACATACAAATTTGAAAACAAAACCAGTTGAGTCTACCATCAAACCACCCCCCATCCCCACCCTTCCCATCAGTTTTCAAAAATATATTAACATGTTTCCATGAACTATGGCAGACCAAACCAAGAACGAACCTTGATCTGCCACCACCCCTTAATATGATCCGTGGCGTCAACAAAAACCTGCACATTACAGAAGCACCAACATTGGCCCCAAAGTCACATTTTGACTAGATAGTATCTTTAGTGAAAAAAAAAAAAAAAAAAAAAAAAAAATATATATAAATAAGTAAATAAATAAAATAATAATAATAAAAAATAAAAATAATAAAAAATAAATTAATTCATTAATTGAAACAAGCAAGAAGAAATACAACGAACATAAATATTATACCACCGTGATCAGTAAGCGATACTGTATGTTCAATGAAACTATATAGTAACTATAAGTTCAGAAGTAAATATTAGAGTAAACAGTGAAAGACACGGTCGCCTGAGAGCATCTCTTCTCCGATTAGATAGCAAGCGCCCAGCTGGAGTTCAGTGAGAATTGGAGGATGAATGAGATCTGAAAAACACTCTTGCTTCTTCTGGGGAATATAACAATTTAGGTTCACCCTGATTGAGAATGACCTTCAGCGTTGCAGGATAGAGAAGAAAATTCTGGATGCCTGCCTCTCTCATTTCCTTTCTTACTGGCGCGAATGCACTTCTTCTTTTTGCGGTGGCCGGCGAAAAATCTGGAAAGAAAGACAGCGTTGCTCCGTCGGATGTTTTCACCGGGGCATGAAGTCTGGCGGCCCGCAAAATGAGCTCCCTATCCGTATACCGCAACAATTTAAAGATAAAAACCCGTGGTTTAGCGCGATCTGAGGAGAGCCTTGTGTACACGCGATGCGCTCGTTCCACTTCAATCTCTTTGCCTGTCAGAGACGGGAGCCACGCCGGCAGCGATCTCTTCAAAAAGCCCAAAGGGTCGTCCTTTTCGGACCCTTCAGGTAATCCAACCAGACGCAGATTGCAGCGCCTGTTGCGATCCTGTAAATCAACAACCTGTTGCTCGAGCGCTGCTACTCGCCTATCGTGATCCGCGACAACTTTCTTTTGTTCTCTCATCTCCCCTGTAAGAAGATCCATTTTGGAGCATAGCGATTGAACAACTGACATGTGAGAAGCGAACTCGTTCCGCATCGCTGACAACTCAGATCTTAGAATCTCCTCAAAGTGCGCAACAGTATTCGCCATCTTATCCACCATATCATCTGTGGTCGGTGCCGGTGGTTTACATTTCTTCTTAATCGGAGAAGCCGACGGAGACATCTCTTGCTGCTTCCGATTGCCAGACATTTAAGAAAAGTGTTGTTAATGAAATAAGCTTAAAATAAAACGAAAAAATCTGCAAAAAGGGGCCAAACGTATGGGACTCTACTCAAGTGCGACTAGGTTCATGAGCACGTCACGTGACTCTCGGTTGTTTCATCATTTCTAATAATCTTTTCAATGCAAGGTGATTAATAAAATGTTTTATCAGATATAAAAAGGTTTGGTTAAAGGTGAAAAACAAAACATAATGCAATGGCACAGGCCAAAAACATCTAGTCAAGTGTGTACAACAACAGTTCAAATGCATCACAGTGGACCACTCAAAATGCTCCGTGTTTTACTTACATTCTTTACACCATTATGCCATGCCATATGACTTACTTTCCTCAGATGAACCCAAACAATGAGTTTCAGAAAAAAAAAATATATATTTTGAAGCCAGAAATTTCTGTGATGAAAGTTATGATTGAAGCTGAATTGCATGCACTTGAAGGATGAAAAACAAACATCACTGGTTCTTGCATGTCAAGCATGCATGTTTGAGCTTTTGTTTACCACATTTCATGTGCATAAGTTGGAAGGAAATAAAATGCTTTAAGTTGAAATACAGTTTAAAAAAATAAAAAGTACTGTTTTTTTTTTTCTTCAGAAATGTAAATCAATTAAAAGTACAATGTGTCGGTTTACGGCGGCCACGGCGGCACATATACTAAAATTGGATCGATACAGAGAAGATTAGCATGGCCCCTGCGAAAGGATGACACGCAAATCCGTGAAGCGCTCCATCTTTTTGGGGAAGTCGTGGCCTAATGGTTAGAGGGTTGGACTCCCAATCGAAGGGTTGTGGGTTCTAGTCTTGGGCCAGACGGAATTGTGGTTGGGGGGAGTGCATGTACAGTTCTCTCTCCACCTTCAATAACACGACTTAGGTGCCCTTGAGCAAGGCATTGAACCCCCAACTGCTCCCCGGGCGCCGCAGCATAAATGGCTGCCCACTGCTCCGGGTGTGTGCTCACAGTGTGTGTGTGTGTTCACTGCTCTGTGTGTGTGCATTTCGGATGGGTTAAATGCAGAGCACAAATTCTGAGTATGGGTCACCATACTTGGCTGAATGTCACTTCACTCACTTTACATGGAAAAATAACACTTAAGTACAATAAAAAAAGTACCATTACTCCAGCATTTTACACTCCATTTATGTCAATAACAAAAGATTTGGGAAGCATTTTCTCATAAAACTTGATAAGCCAATTGATTTTGATGTCTCAAATGTTCAATGTATAATTGCATTTACTACTATTTTTCCTAAATCTTTGCTGACCACAGCCCTGTTAAATGGATCTGTGGTTGATTTTGAGTATGGATCAGTTAAGAGCCTCTAGTTTAATGCACTGACTAAACTATATTTTAATAAAACATATATCTCATGAAATAAGTCATGAATAAAACTATACAAGACAAACGGAAATACAACCCAGATCATAACTTATTTTTTCAGGGTTCTTCGATGAATAGAAAGTTCAAATGAACACTGTTTGCACTTGCACATTGCTCAAACTTGCATATGTCACGATCTCTAGCTGGAGTTCTCACGACCTCCCCTAGAGGGCATCCCATCCTGTACCCTTTACCACTCACCCCGGACTCTATTTCCCATAATCCTCTGCCTGGACACTGTTACAATCACCTGTTGTTCATCAGATCTCATTATCAGTTCACATTAGAAGGACTTTAAGGATGTATTCACATCCTTATATATATATATATATATATATATATATATTATTATTATTTTTTTTTTTTTTGGTCATCCATTCATGGGACAGAAATTCTCAAGCAGGAAGCTCGAAAACAGGCTAATCATAGAGATTTTTCGTAATGCAATTGGTATCACTTCACTGATTTTCTGTTATCAGCTACAAAGGCAATATAAAGACACTTATGAACATCAAATGAGACAATGTCATCTATACAATGTTGTAACAAGAATTTTGTGAAGATGAAGAAGTGCTATAAGACGGTTCTGGCGGATCTCTTATGTTTGCCTACCATGGCATCCTGACAATGGCACTGTGCAGAAGATGGATTAGGTATAAGGAGAGCAAAAGTGAAACTTAAAAGATTGCAGGCTTTCGTAAGTGTCAGTTAACTCTGCAATCTGCAAAAAAAGTAGCGCACACACTCTCTGACTTTGCTGATGATTGAATGTTTAGCCTCCCGTTGTCTTGCCTTCTGTGTTTCCTGATTATTGTGTTTTGATCCTGGACTATTTCCTTGTTTTTGATCATTTGCTGCCTGCCCTGACCATTGGTTGTGTATCTGGATTACTCTTTTTGCCTTGTCTCTGCTGTCACTTTTTGCTGTTTCTGGACCCTGCCTGTTTTGACCTTGCTGCAAATGGATCCCCACTCCGTTGTCATGCGTCTTACATTACAGAATCATTAGAAAATGTATTAGCAATGTTGGCTCAATTCATAAACTCATTAAAAGTATTTCAACTCAAAATAATGACAAAGGCCATACATTCAATTATGTAGTCAATATAAATTTTGTATTACCAGTTACAAATATTAAAAAAACATATTCTTCACCCAAATGGACAATAATACTAATTCAATACCATTATGTTTAAGCAGTAAATCATTCATTTAATTAAAAAATAAGAAATATCTATATATCTTCCCTTATATCTTATGTTTTTGATTCTTCATGATAGAAATGAAAGCGTTGAAGTGAACCATAGGTTTCTTCTACAGTCAGACTACTATTTCTTTGTTGTATAGAGCAGAATGTCATGCAGTGGTCATGGTTTTGTAGGCAGCAAATGAAAAATATGTGTGAGTGTTGGCGAATGTGTGTGTCTGAGATGCCTGGGCATATAAGCACGCTTGTGTCAGGGTGTTTACTGTACATGCGTGTTTTTGTTGGACATGCATGTGTGTGTTTTGGTTTAGCATGTTTGTTGGCAAGGGCCTCTATGACAGTGTGTGTGAGTGAGGCCTGTTTTCACTGGATGCACGAGTGGATTTCATTTTAAATGGCTGTCTGTGAATGTGTGATTTGAGATTTCATCTTTGCTTTTGCATTTCTTTACAGAAATCTCAGCAACAATCGCATCCGCGTCCTGAAAAATGGTTCCTTCGCTGGCTTGTACTCCCTCGAGAAGCTGTAAGTAAATCTCTTTCTTGTCTTCATCATCTTCATCCCCACTGCAAGGCTTAGTGGTTTCTTTGATGGGTGTCTAGGGTTGGGCTTTTTGATTCATTTGTGGAGTCAAATGCTAAAACATTAAAATTTGTAAACGATTACTCAAATAACATGTAAAATCACTAATAATGGATTTAGAATAAGGTAACTACATAAAAACACAAGCATGGCATCAGCAATATGTTTTTATAGATTTTAATGCTTTTATTCAGGAAGGATGCAAGGAATACATTTATCAAAACTGACATTAAAGACAAGTTGCAAATTATGTCTGTCAAGTAAATGCTGTTTTTATTCATCAGAGAATCCTGAAAAAATATATAAAAGTTGTTACAAAAATATTAAGTAGCACAACTGTTTTCAGCATTGATAATAATAAGAAAGACTAAAGACTGGAGCAATGGCGGCTGAAAATTCACATTTTATTTTATAGTTAAATATAAAAGCTATTTTAAATCACAATAAAATCTCCCAATATACTGTTTTCCTGTATTTTTGACAAAGTAAATCTAGCCTTGGTGAGTGAAAATATTTTTTCAATCTTACTGACGCCAAACCTTTGAACAATAGTGTACAAAAAAGTACAACCACAAAGCCTATCACTATTTAAATCTTTCATATGCATGTTCATCTAAACCTTAAAGCAGTATTTTGGGTTATTTTTAAACCAATATATTCTTAATACAGTATATGTTTCAAATAAAATTAAGCATATTTATATTATATGTGACAGAATCTGTTAAGTCTGTACTGTATATGGCAAATTATATCCAGTGTTTCATCTCATATCTCACTGACTTTCACTTGTTTTTGCTCGTAAAGTATTGATTGCGTGAATTTCAGCAAATCATCACTGATGCATAAACAAAAGTACATCTGATCAGAAAAGTAGTCCCACTTCGAAAACAAAGTTAGAGATTGACAGATCAAGTTTTTTCGTTCATCTTTTAACCAAATATTTGCATGCTTCAGCTTTAAATACAATGAACAAGTTCAAATATGGTCAAAATCAACAGCATTTTACATTATTCTGAAAGTAATTGAAAATATTTTTTTCTGATTTCATACTGAATACTGAAGTTAACGCTGGCAGGGAGTTGTGTGCTGTTTTCCGTGAGTGTGATGCTACAGTAGGGAGGGGGAGTCGGTACACAAGACTATCACAGAAAGAGTCTCATTACACCTCCATATATCACTCTGTGAAGAACTGCTCAGATAATAGAGGAGGAGGAGAGGAGGCTGCCTGGGACTGAAGGAGGAAGAAATATGTTGTGCTGCTGATTGACCTGCAGTATCGGTGTATAAAACTGACAGCTGCAACAGGTCATTATTTTCTATTTAAAGCGGTTTTGTAGCTCTACTTGAAGCCTTCGTGTTAACTTGGAACTATGGCTAAAAAAACATAATACCAAAGTATTTTTAGTGGACTAAGACTTATTTTCTAATCGTAAATTGTGTTTGTTATGAGTGTATGTGGCAACACGTGTTAAATGCGTGTGTGTGTTAGGTCATTATTGTGTGCACGTTGGTGCGCTCGTGCTCATGTGTGCACGTGTGCAGTGATTAGCCGTGTGTGTGTAAGACAGGGCTGCTCTCTGTGTGTAGGTGTTTGTTTGGGGTAAAAGGATCTGATTTGCTTGTTTTTGCAAGTGCAGACAAGACCCCTGGGGAGTTGCGGAAGTCAAAGGTCAGAGAAACTGGAGCTGTGCCCGCAAACAGGCACTCGTACCTGGGACTGTAGTTAAACTAGGCTATAGAATGGGGGGGGGGGGGGGGGGGGGGCGCTGTTTGGGTAGATATAAAACTGTAGATGTTAACTCTTTATTAGTACCACATAAATTATTTTTCAACTTGTATTAACTGAGAAAAAAACCCACAATGTTTTATTAAGAAAAGGATAAGAAACGAGTTGTATTTTGCTTTTTTTTAAGCATTATGACATTAAATGTTTATCAAAAACTCTTTTTTTTGTGTCGCATACAAAAGTTTTTTTTTTTTGCTACATTTTTGGTTAGTAAATTAGATGTTGTTGTTCCTAGATCATAAATTCCTAAGATTTACTGAGACTTTGACTTTTTTTAAAAGATTATATTAACATGACAATTTTGTACTGTTACAGCAATTACAGCGATTAATCGTTTGACAGCACTAGTAAATAAAACGGTAACACTTAAGAATAGGTAACACTTGTTAACTTTTAACTAAGGCAATTTAATTAAGAATAAATTATTAATTTGCTGCTTATTAATAGTTAGTAAGGTAGTTGTTAGGTTTAGGTATTGGGTAAGATTAGGGATGTAGAATAAGGTCAATGTATAATATTTGTATCCACAAAACTGAAAACGCGTTCCTTATCCAGTAGGTCTGTAAAAAAAAAATGACACAAAAATGGTATGGCAACGGATGTTAAAGGAAAATAAAAGGAAGCCCAAAATATCCTTGGCCACTACAGTTCTAATGCTACATTCCAATCGACGTCAGATGTGAGATATTCTGTCCTCATATATATCACTGACTTCACTCTGTAAAGACATTCAATTGCCAGGCAGATGACTCAAGCATTTGCTTTTGGACATGTGTCTCCAAGCAATGTTATGCAGCGACAGCATTTATTCCTCAGGTGTGTGATTATGAACGAATAATCAGTTACTGGGTTTTACTCGCCTGTCTTTGAATCATCTTATCACATGTTAGTGTGACATCACACAACAATAATCACATTTCTGAATGAGAAAAACTGGAAGTTGTTTTCCAAATCTGATTTCAACAGAATTTTATTGTACTTTTCCAGGTGGTAAATTCTTACTTTTAGAGTCGATTTGAATGCATTATGATAATAGAGGAGACAAAAGAAGATAAATATATCATGTCATAATCCACTGTGAGAAAAAGTGTGCATAATAGTATTGAATATGCTCTTTGTCATGTGCTAAAAATCTTAACCTTCCTTTTGCATTAGGGGTCCCAGAAATGTTTTACATAAAATAAAAAAATAAAATAAAAAGTTTTTAGTAAAGAAAAAAAAGTTTTGATGTTGAAAAAAAATATGAAGTTGTCAAATAATGTTTATATTCAATGGGTCAAAACTGACCCAAGAAAGTTTATGCAGTCTTTTTAATGTTGTTGGAGGTTTATTAAGCATATATATATATATATATATATATATATATTCAATTATATATATATAAATTCAAAAAGTATAATATTAATGAAATAATAGGCCACTTAAGTGTACTTAAAAGAGAAAACTTTCATGTCTATCTTTCTTAACACACTTAAGTACACATTTAAAAGTGTTTACATAGGTACACTTTAAATCAGTGCTTCCATAATCTTTTGTCATGCTAGAAAATAAGTACACTTATTTTGATGTGTTGGTTAACATATTAAAGCACTGAATTGAACTGTAGCGTGTTTTTCACTATTACATTTAAAATATATTTACTTGCATGAATAATATGTATGTACATGCATATGCATGTAAATATATTTTAAATATACTTACTGGTAACCTCATCATTACAAAGGTATATTTACAAATGTATTTAAATACATGACATGACATCAAAGCATATTTTAGTTTACCATAAATATTAGTCAATACATTCAACAGTACACTTTAATCACATTTCACAGACATATGTGACCCTGGACCAAAACAAAAAGTCACTGGGGTATATTTTTAGCATTATTAAATTTTAAGCTATTAAATATATATTTTTAAAAAACGTGTATGTTTTATAATTATTGATATTTCTTTTATGCCAAAAATCATTAGGATATTAAAGATCATGTTCCATGAAGTAGTTTTGCAAATTTCCTACCATAAATATTTCCAAAATAAATTTTTGAGTGGTAATATGCATTGCTTAGAATTCATTTGGACAACTTCAAAGGTGATTTTCAAAGTATTTAGATTTTTTTTTGTCTAGATTTTAAAATAGTTGTATCTCAGCCAAATACTCAGATCAGGTCAGATCTTAATAAACCATACATCAATGGAAAGCTTAATGTTTCTCCTTTCAGATGGTGTATTAATATCAGTTTTGAAAAATTGACACTTAAGACTGGTTTTGTGGTCCAGGGTAAGGTTTATATAAGTTCTATATGTGACTCTCTAGTACTCTAAAGCTCAGCTAATTGCATTTATTAAAACATTTTAATCTACAATACTTTTTAAACAACCAGATACATTTTAGAAAACTTTACATTCAGTTCGCACTTAAGTATGTTCCTTATTTCCGTAATAAGTACTCTTTCTTTATCACAAGGGCTGTAAAGTTCGAAGTACTAAATCAGTTTATTCTGCTCATGAGAACCTGATTATAGTCGATTGTATAATTCATCATAACAAACAAATTTCCCAGCATGCCCTGGGCCTCAGCCTCCTGCGGAGTGACAGGTCTGTGTGATGTGTGTACGTGTACTCCTCTATTGTTTATTCTTGTTTTAATACAACGGTTCAGTGTGTGTGCGCACATATCCCTGTTCATTGTTTCCAGCTTGTATGTGTGTGTGTGTGTGTGTGTGTGTGTTTAACGTAACATGCTGCTGAAGTTTATCTTATCTGTGCGGTCTGTACAGCAGTCATCTCAGGACAAGTTCATATTTTCACTCTCTCTATAGCCCAAAAACGGCTGCCTGTGTCACATTCATGTCTAGGAGTGTTATTATATTAATATCAATCACAGATCTGACTGCTGAAATATCTACTGCAATGTTCTTTTTTTCCCTCTCCCTCAATTCAAAGAGGTGTGTTATCAGTGCAGCAGTATTTCACTGAAGTGATGTCAAAGCATTCTTTATCATGACACATATGTTATCGATATGACACGAAAGAAAACTGCAGCACTCTGTCTTTTTGTCTGGCTGTGCTTTTCTCATCCCATGTGCTGTGTGCTGTGCAACCTATTATGGAAATCTCTCTCAAACGGTTCTGGCGTCGCTTCAAGGCTCTAAATATTCTCTAAACAGCCGTCACCCCCTTCTCTCGCTTTTTCTCTGTATACAGTATGTATATACTCTTTAAGCTGGGCGTTCCTGTGAAATCACACATAGCAGAGTGAAATAATGGAAGAGAATCCTCCAGATTATTTCATTTAATTTGGAAGCGTCAAACTCATTTTAGGTCACAGGCCAGATTTGATTTGTTAAACCTCAGTGAACCGATGGAGAGCACATGCACAAATGCATTCGCCATAGAGCGTATGACATCCTGTATCAACTGTTGTTTTAATATTGTATAAAACATTGTATATGCTAAAACAACAGGGAAGCACAAGGAATATGTCAGCAAATACTCTGGAGACACAAGGATGTGTGACAAACAACAGGTTTATTAATGAAGGAGTCCCCACGGGATGCATACTGTTAGCAGGCAAGACTCAAGGGCTTAGCTTATCAAGGTAATGTCCTGTTTCTTCCCACTGATGAGCCAAGGGAAACAACGGAGCTTAGGAGCGTTTGATAATATAGATGTGATCCTGGTTGGAGCATGCTGGCCAGCAAACATACAGGCAGTCCGAAAAGTCAGCATTGAAGCTACGAGACCAGACAGAGACACAGAGGGAGAATGCAGGGATAAAGGGAGCTTGACTGGCAGAGACAGGTGGCAGTGATTCGTAGGCAGGTGAGAGTGACCTGCTTCATGTGACGGGTTGGTGAGGCTGAATCCCTGATAGAATCATTTCTCTCATATCCCTTTAAATACCTTTATATGGAATTGATCATTCTAAATAGGATTTTGCCTATTCAGATTTTTTTATTTATTGGATTTTTGAATTTTCAGCATCATTACTCCAGTCTTCAGTGTCACATGACCTTGCAGAAATCATTCTACTGTTAGAATGATTAGAATTAGAAGGATCTGTTTTGCTGCTCAAGAAACATTTCTGGTTATTATCATATATTATTATGTAGTACACAGTACATTATGTTGAAAATAGTTGAGCTGCTTAATATTTTTGTGGAAATGCTGACACATTTTTTTTTTCATAATCCATTCCTGAATGGAAACGAATTCAATATAAATGAATTTAAACAAATTGAAAAGAACAACACTTATTTTAAATAGTACTAACATAAAAGTATTTGATGTCACTTTTAAACAAATGTAATGCATTCTTATGGAATAACAGTATTGATTTATTTAAAAAAACAAAACAAATTAAATGCATTCTTGATGAACAAAAGTATTAGAAAAAAAATCTGACTGACTGCAGACTTTTAAACAGTTGTAAACAAATGCAAAGCTCCTTCCCAATTTTTTTCCCTGTAAAACCATTCATTTGGAACATGTCACAGTTATGACATATTAGCACAGCACCAACCATATTTATATATCAATGCTGCACCTCGATTAACATTATAACTGAACTTGAGGTAAAATAACAGTAATGAAAAGAGATTTATTATTGTTGTTACTGAGTCTCCTTCATCATAACGTGGCATCCTGACCTTTCAGTGCACATCCCTCAGGTCTGACACAACTAGCATGTTCTCTCTGGAGTTTTCACACTCTTAGACATTATGAAACTGATTCCCTTTAGTATATGTGCCTCTATAAGGCCTGCAGTATTACTGTAGTGCCAGAGGGCAGGAGAAGAGGCTGGCGTTGGTTCTCTGGTAGCTCCTCACACAGTCCTCCCTTTCATTAAAGCAGACCTCCTCAAAGAAAAGAAGTCCTTCATAGCTCGCCAAACCACCCAACGAGAGCGATGTTTAGCCATGTTTGTTTTATACCCTTATAGAACACAGCGGGCTGCTGTAGGATGTTGTGAAGGCCACATGTTAGTGTGCGTTTGTGTAAGTGTGTCTTAGTGTTGTCTTGGCTTTCTTTCACATACTCACAAGCATGTTATATGAAAAGAGCAATTTTCACCTGAACCCACATACACACACTCAGCCAAAACCACGTTTTTTCCCTTGCTCTACTAAATTACATTTTCCACCCAGTGCCGTCCCTTAAAACGGCACACAGCCACATAGACACGTACACACTCACACACACACATCCTGTAATGAGGCTGGCCCCTGCTAACGAGCGGCGACCCTAAAGAGTGTGTGAACAGATCACAGCGGCCTGTCCAGCACTGATTTGAGCACAGCTAATGAGAATAATGAGAGAGAGAGAATGAAGATTTACAAGCTGATAGAGTGAACAGGATAAGGAAAAAGTAGGAGCAAAATGTACTTTCATAAAGAGAGGAGTGAAGGAGAGAGAGACCTTGACCCTTTAGTGTCTATTTTGTCTTTTATAATGTAGAAGAAATATCCGATAGATGGATGGATGGATGGATGGATTAGACAGACAGACTGATACGCTACAACAGATAGCAAGACAGACAGTTACGATATGATACAATACAATACAATACAATACAATATAATAAATAGACAGATATGATATGACACAATACGATAGATAGACAAACAGAGAGACAGACATGATATGATACAATACAATATGATAAACACAGACAGAGATACAGATACAATACAATAAGATACAGTAGATAGCTGGACAGACGGACAGACAAACAATACAATACAATGTGATGTGATAAGATACGATACAATACGATAGCTTTTCAGACAGACAGACAAACAATACAATACAATGTGATGTGATGTGATAAGATACAATACAATACAATACAATGCGATAGCTTGTCAGACAGACAGAAAGACGCTTGTTTACTGAGAATGTCCCAACCATCTCCTTTTAATTTAATGTAGGTTCGTGTTTGGAATTAAGATTATGCTGTGTTTGGAATTAAGATTAACATTGTTTCCAATGTAGGTAAGGATATGAGCTTATCCAGAGTGTGTATGTGTGTGTGCTGGTCACTGCTAAGCTCATGGCCCTCTCATAAAATCTGAAGGGTAGTGGCAGTGGCAGTGAATTTAACCATCTTTCCCTAATAAACATAGCTAGAGAAGGACAGATGTGGATTCAATCAGCTTTTTATGTGATTAAAAGTCCAACAATCCTTCATTGATTAACTCGAGAATAATACTTTAAACAAGAAATAAATAAAACAGATCTCAGTGAGACAAAAATACATCTTAAGCATATATAATATGGTTATTTCTGTCTGTGATGTGTTTTAGTCCAACCTTGATCACAATCAATTTTTATTAATCTGACCTGCCCTTGTGATAAAAGTGCATTTAAAACACTTGTAGAGTTCTTCAGATCTTGAAAACAGAATTAAAAAGTACTTGCAGGTAATATAATCTATCTATATCTATCTATCTATCTATTTGGGGGTGGAACGGTTAAACTTTTTCAATGTTCAGTTTGTTTCAAGGTTATAGAAATCTAACTACAAGCAAAAGCACAAATACATACAATAGAGTAGTGTTGTCACGGTACAAAAATTTCAGTATTCGGTACCGATACCAGTGAAAATTCACAATTCTCTGTACCAATTTCGGTACCAAAGCAAAACACAAAAATATGCTAATAAACAAACAAAAAAAAAAGCTTTTCATTACTAAAAATAAAACTAATGTAATTCTTTATACTTATTTACAATTGTGTTTAAAGTTTTTCTACAAGTAATACAATTATGAAAAATAGTAAATAAGTTTCACCCAAATTTAATTTGTCTCTTAATTAATGAAATGTAAACATTTTATTTTTTTTGGCAAATTAAGGGGATTTGCTATTAAAATTAAAACATGGTAGAAATATTGTGTGATTTATTTCTTTAAAAATAATTTTTTATTCATTTTTTCAACCGTAGTAGCAGTATCACATACATTGTACTAAATATTTGTAATATTTCTAGCACAATGCCTTTATGTAAAAATGAACTTTTATTTTAACGGGCTCCCGTGAATACCTTTAAATTGACACTGGTTTTACTTAAATGAAACGGTAAAATGCTTGTGAAGTGACTCAGAACTGGTGATGCTGATGTTGTTTATGTATTTATGTCTTCATTGAGACGGCAGATGCTGAAATTACTGCAAGCGTCACACGCTTCAGTCTATGAAGTAAACAAACCCGCATGTCTCTACCATTAATTCATTCACACAGAGATGCGCAGAACATGCAGCATTCATATTTCAACCAACTTTTGTGGCTTATAATTAAGATACCATTAACATACAGATACTGGTCCATATGGAGATTTGATTTGATTAATTTATGGTAACTTTGACAAATTCCGTGACTGTCCATATTAAAATGTAAGTTTCATTTTCATGACTGGATTTAGAGATTCCGTCCACGTTTTCTGCCTCGCGGAAATCATAGTGCTGTATGCGTCAAGAAGCGGGTTGACCGGGTACTTGGTACCACCTGGTACCATGACGTTTTCATTTTCTTATTACCGACTTGGTACTGAAGTACCGGGTCTTTTGACAACACTACAACAGAGTAAAGATGCAAATAAAATAAACAGATTTTTTTTTTTCTAGCATTAATTTTAAGGTACAGAAATTGAATGTAAAACAGCATCACATATTTCACTGTATAAATTAAAGATTGTTCTTTATTAAAGTTATAAAACCTTTTTAATCAAGAGCTGTGAGTGATTTCTTTGTTGTTGCTGTTCGATTAGTATAAAGACTGTCACTTTAAGAAAATGCAGTGATACAGTAGGCCTACGTTCAGCCAGCGATGTCTCCTGTAGAATACTTACCAAAACTAGCATTTTTACCTTTTTTTTTTTTTGTGTGAATTTGTCCATTTAAACACAATACTTCAGAGGAGCTTATATTTGCGCGCGTTCTGAGATGAGGCGTGGGTTTGCACACTTCGGATGAGCGCATGCACAAATCTTCTCACTCTGCGTGCGATCTTGTGTCCTCTGGCTCTAAAATGTTTAAACTGACAAAGTTTAAATGAGTTTAGTTTAAATACATATTGACGTGTGCTGTTCAGGTCTCATCTGTGCGCATGCGCTATTAGCACCCGGGTGATGACGGAATAAATGACTGCTCATATTCCAGCATAAGGCATTCACATTGATCAAGAGTGCATGGTTTGTCCACGTTTTTTTTATGTCTGGGAATCCAGAATGCGCATGCATCAACAGAAACATATATTACCTGAACCCTGTTTGTTTTACGTGTTACTTATAGCAAACCATATTACAGATGCTTTGTCAGATTTAAGTTGAACTGTGGTAAATGGCCACTTCAGCTTTCTTAAAGAATACCCCTTTTCATTAATGAGCCATGAAATACAGTTTCACATTTTTACATTGTTTCTTTAGGTTAACTTATAGGGTTTTTTTGATTATAAAAAGGTCCAGTATTTGTAAAAATGATAAATTATCGCTTTCTCTGAAACAATCTCTTCTGCACTACTTTCAATAAGTGGCTAACCAGCCTGCAAAAAATGATTGTTTCTTGAACTCTCACCTCATTGGTTGAACCGTTGCTGTGTCAGACTGGGATGAACTGAACAAAGTGCCACACTTTTTACACTTTTCAGTAAATTCATGTCCCTGTATATCAAACTGAAATGAAAGAATGATTCTTGAAACTGAGAAGCTGTAATATAATAATACAAGTTTGACTAGACATGGTTTGACCGGACTAGATTACATCCGTCTCACAGTTTACACAAATACTCCTCAAAACTCCTCCGCAGCACAACAGAAGTCCAAGTTCTTCTTCCAGAGTTCATTTTGAGTTCTTGTTGAGATGTTGAGCCAATGAACATGCCTAACAGCAGGGACTGAATATTCAGTTGCTGGAGCTGTCTCAGGCTTCATATCCAGTAGTAACGTGGTGAATAAAGTGTTAAAAGAATGGGACAAAGCAGGACCAGAGGAGTGTGTGAGGAAGAAGGGGGCAGACCGCTGGAGTTGATAGACTCCAGATGTGACTATTAGATAAACTCAAGGCAAGGGGTGTGTTTGTGAGTGTGTGTATGTGTGCTAGTGTGGGTGTGTTTGTGTTGCTAGCGGGACCCGATAACGTCTGGGCTTTTCACAAAACGGAAAAGCAGGATGGAGTGACAGAGTGTGCATTCACACTGAGAAATCGCTGAAAGAGCAGATGAGGTATAGTTTTAAGAGGACATTTTTACCGTGTCTGTGAAATGCACAGCTGAACTGAATTTACAACTTTCTATATTTGTTCCCTGTGTTTCCTTCTTTCACGTCCACAAGAAACCCTTTTCATTTTGCCTTCCTACAGCCCAGACTGACTGGATCTCAAAGTCCACCCACATGCAGCAGTGTTCACACATAGCCTGTCATTGTCCTGTGTTCATTAACTCTTCATAAGCTCTTTGCTGTGTGACAGCTGTTTCTTTGTACTGTTGCTGGCTTAGTGACAATGCTTCAGTGCTCTACTCTTAAAGTACTGTGTGCCGACCCAATGTGCAGGACTTTTGATTAATAATTGTGTTTTTTTCCAACATATTAATAGTTGGACTTCTGCACATTGCTTCAAAATTTCAGCAGTTTTGTTCAAGAGTTAGGTTGCATAAGTAAAAATCTAGTTAATTTTCTCCATAGAGGAACTGAGGGAAAACATTTGAACAGGATGAAAATGATAATTTTTTTTGTTTAAACTTTTTTTTCATGAACTATTGCTCTTCAGAAGATACTTGCGTGTTTCCAAGAAGACAAAATAAGTTACATTTACCCATGTCTTCACATTCAGAAAATTTTCATTGCCAACTCTTAATGTATCACATCTCAATGGAGCATCAGTAACTGTTTGAACCTTTTATGTAACTGTTGCGTATGAGTTCCTCAACTGTCATCAGTGTGGCATCAAAAGATGGCTCTCAAAATCATACAGGGTTCACATATGCAAAAGATACTGGAAAAGCAAAGAATTTGCAGGATACAGAGGATTTTGTGAAAGAACAGTGGGCAGTGTAACTGTTCAGAACAAGCAAGAAACAACCATCACAAAAACAGTGTTGGATCATAGATAATGATACAGTATTAGGAATTAAGCATATCACTCCCATGAAGCACTGCAAATGAATGGGGATGAAAACAGGATGAAGATGAAGATGTAAGTATTTCTTCTTTTGTTTAAACACTGTATTTTTTTCCATTGCCCTTTAGAAGCAGCAGAAGATATTTACATGTTTCCCTGAAGCCAAATAAGCACAATAACAACCGTGTCTCCTTCTGGTGCATCAGTGACCATTTGAGCCTTTTGCAATTGTTACGTATGAGTCCCTCAGTTGTCCTAGTGTGAAAAGATGGATCTCAAAATTATAAAGTCCATGCTGGTAAGGGATCTGGAGGATTTTTCTAAAGAAAGTGTGCAGTTTAACTATTCAGGACAAACAAGGGACTCATGAACAACCATCACAAAAAACACAAAGCAGTCATATATATATATATATATATATATATATATATATATATATATATATATATATATATATATATATATATATATATACACACACAAATATATATATATATATATATATATATATATATATATATATATATATATATATATATATACACACACAAATATATATATATATATATATATATATATATATATATATATATATATATATATATATACACACAACTGTTTTGTGTTTCTTATATAAACATCATTCTGGTCAGTCTGTGGCTAACAGAGGAAATACACATGCATAGATCATTTGATAAAGATTTGAATTAAAACTGGATTGTTGCATTAGTTTTCGTCTACATTTGGGTCCTTTCAAATGACTTGACAGCAAACCTCCTTCCAAAGTCCAACTGAAGCAACATCCCAAAAGCATAAATGGTCATTTTTTTAATACATGTACCTAATTTATTTCTGGAAGTGCACAGGCTCCAAGCACAAGGCTGAGCAATTTTCCACAATTCCGGTCTCAACGTTTATTTTGGCGTAGAACTGTCCTTCTGACATTGAACAAATATATAATCAACATTAACCACAGAAATGCAACTCTTCAAAAGTGCACTTCTTCATGAGTTTACTGAAAAAAAAAAAAAAAATCTGAAGGAAATGGTCTGGACTTCACATTACATGTGTATTTATTTCTAGCTCTTAAAATATGCTAGACATTTCAGTCTAAACTGGCCAGTCTTGAACTAGATATGAATACATTGGTTCCATTTATCTGATTATTAAAATGGTGACATTGACGTATTACACATATACTCAGATTATATTCTTTATGTGTGAATTGGGTTTCAAATGGATGATCATTTGCTATAATTTTGGTACAAATGAAAGTGAAATGTTGCCTTTGACTGGATAGATGAGATAGAGGAAAACTATTCCAATTATCTGAGGAAGGAGAGGAAAAGCAGGAAATGAGTTGGAAAAATAAGAAACAGGCAGATCCAGATTTCCTGTTTGGGTAGGAGTGGGTCAATGTAAATTTCAAGGCAGCGTTATAAGGACTCCATTGTTTAACATGTCCGATGTGTATGCTAGTGGCCATTACACAGGGTCACGTCCGCTCCCCCCACTCAGGACTCCGGCGCTACGGGAAAAAAACAATGTTTAAAAAAATAAAAAATAAGAGAGAAAGGAAACCGTAAAAATAAACGAGAAACAACTTCTGTGCAGGGACAGGAAATGACATACAGAACCAAAATGGCTTCTGCTATATGCACCTAAATCTACGAAGCAACACACCTCACCATATTCCTTCCTATATTAATATACCAAATTGCTATATTTTTTGTTAGCAACTGTTTATTTAAATTTTCTTCTGGGAACAGTGGTATAAAACAAAAAAAGCAACTGCAAATTTAGAACCCATCCCAACCCGTCCCAACCCCTGGTAGACTTCAAAATAAATAACATAAACAATAATAATACAAATAAAGTAATATAAATACATACATAACAATAAAATAATTTTTTTACAAAGATTTGAGAAAAGATGACACTACATTAAAAGCTAGAAACACCATCAATTTACAGTTTTTACATTAGATTATCATTGTTGTTGTTGTTTTGGTGGCTTAATGTGAGGAATATTTGACACCACATGTTAGAAAAAAAAAAAAAAAAAACTTTCCACTGAGGAAATATTTATTTATTTATTTATTTACTTATTTATTAAAGAGGGGGTTGAAATGCTATTTCATGCATACAGAGTTTTTTACACTGTTAAAGAGTTGGATTCCCATGCTAAACATGGACAAAGTTGAAAAAATTAAGTTGTACGTTTGAAGTTTGGAACAAAAATACCTCTTCCGGTTTGTCCCAAGTTTCGTAAAGTTTTTTTCGAGTATGGCTCTGTGTGACATTAGATGAAGCGGAATTTCCTTATATGGGTCCTGAGGCACTTCTGCCGGAAGACCGCGCGCGCCCGTAGAGCAGAGCAGAGACAATCACTGACCAGAGCGAGAGCGAAATATCACCAAAGCACAGCAGACCAAAAAAAAATAACAGCATTAAGGGACCAGTGGATGGAGTTTATTTTTACAGAGCATCAACAAGTTGTGCAAGTGTTTTTGTTTGTTTCCTGCATTTCGAAGATGCTTGTTTTACAAACAAGGCCCAGTTTGACAACGGATTTGCACATAGTTTATTTCTTAAGGATGATGCAGTCCCAACGAAAAAGGGTCACGATCGTGTGTTGGAACCGCATGCGGTGAGTAAAACTGCTTCAAATATCTCTGTGTTGTTAACTTAGCTATCGGCGCGTAAGCACATCAAGTAAACAACATGCGATGTCGGCATCAAACTGCACTTCCCACATGTACACCTAAAAAAAATAAAAAAAAACGACATAAAGTGGAACTTAATCATAGCAAATATATACAGTTTCAATACATACTACATAGAGACGTCCTGCTGTAGTCATTGCTGCTGCTGCTCTTGTTCAATTTCAGTTGCTGGATCTGATTCTGGATCATAAATATACGCTGAATCTGACTGTTAGCCATGGTTTGTTTTGGATGATGTTTTTTTTCCTCAAGGTAATGTCACAGCTTCCAGACGCTCTCAACGCAAAAGCCTACTCGCGTTCGTGATTCTTTAGCTCCGCCCACACGTCATGCCTCCAGCCGGTTGTATTTTTCCGGGAAAAAACGGTACAGACTTTCTCTTATAAATATAATAAAACTAAAGACTTTTTGGAGTTATGAAGGATGCAGTACTACTCTATAGGTACTCAAGATTAACAGGATATTGAGTGAAAATGAGCATTTCATCCCCCTTTTAAGTCAGAGTATCATTCTAGCAATTTGCCTTAAGCCATGTGTTATGTTGCAGTTTCTTTTTAAAATTACAGTTTACAGTCACTTGCCAATGGCAATTTTCAATTACATTAAATCTCATTTGCGAAATTCTAAATAGAGCACACCGAGTTTAACAATCTGGATCCAAAAGTAAAACATACAGTTAAATTATTTTTTAGCAACTGATTCATAATTATTTCAAGACCGATCAACCTTGAGCTCTGAGGTTAAATTTAGCCACAAATTAGTGTAATTTTAACTTTAAAAAATCTACAAACAAGTCAATCCTGTCATAGAAGTCACCATTACCATGTGAATAAAAGCAGCTACTTATACTTTTGTAAAATTTGATTTTGCATATTTTGAAATAAACTTGCAGTGCTTAATGGGACGATCAGTTCATTCCTTTAGAAAAAAAAATGCATGGTCTTGTCTCTTTTTCCCTTTAATTTATATACGTTTTAGGTATATATATTATAACTCATTATTAACTCATTATTATAACTCAACGCATCACAGCTGGTAGGAGAGTGTCCCATATAATCCCCATATCTCCATCAAGAGTTGAAATACTACAAAATGCTGTCTCAGGTCAGTGATTGAAGTGTGTCATAGCTTTCCCGTCTAAACATCTGCAAGTTTGTATACCTATTGTCATTTTCTTACATCAAGGTCTTACTAAGAAAATCATAAACTATGTGCTGGGGAAATTATTCAGCAGACTTTGGCTTGGATTGTGAGTGATTTAAAGACATGGATCAAAAATCATTCTTTATAAATCCTTTTGTGAAGTTCACGAAAGTTTGTGGATCCCAACTGAGCGTAACTGCTCCAGAGTTTTAAAGACCCTGTGAAAGCACTTAATGAGTGCAGTTTTCTGTCTTGTGTGAACACATTTCTTGTTAAAACAGGAAGTTGGGCCTGGATGTATCCAATAGCTTTTGCCTTTTTTTTATACAAAGCCAGTAACATTTAGTTTACGAAAAGGTATATGCTCAATAAATCATAATTTAGCATTATTTCTGTGAGGGTTAGGTTTAGGAGTGGGGCTAGGTGTGGGCATTCGAACGAATAAGCCACCTACAGTAGTAAAATATGTAGAAATACTGTGAGATCGGTGTAAAACGCCCACGCATTGCATTTAAATAAACGTGCGTTTTGATTAGTAATGACGTTAAACGTCAATTCATGACGACAGATGCAACGCAATACTGCCATTATTTTTAAACCCGCTAGAGGGCACTTAACTTTAAAACGTAACTATAGGTCGTAATAAATGCTTGCACAAACGACCTATATGGTCGTTTTTTGTTGGAGGACAGAATCATTTTTGTCCCACGTAAGTTGGAATTAACTACATATTTATATGTAATTTCATGATTACTTCGACTGTCTTTGAAATATGATCATTTATGGTAAATAAAATATACTTCAGTATAACTTATATTGGATATATTAAATATATTTTAATATATTTGTAATTACACATTTGTAGTGATGAATTTGTATTACTGTATATATTAAAATTAGGGCTGTCAAAAATAGCGCGTTAACGACGTTAATTAGTTGTTTGTCGTTAATTACGTCAAATTTTTTAACGCATTTCACGCATGCGCAGTGTGACAACTTATTTAGGTCAGGAAAGTCTCGTCGATCTCTGAATTCTCAAGATAGTAAAAAACAGCGGCGAGCGCTGCGACGAAAACACAGAAGAAGCTTAAGGTTTTACCCCAGTTACTCTCAAATACATTCATGCCAAGCTCGATAAACAGAGACGACTTTGGTAGTTGATACGCTGGAGCTTCTTCCTGTTATAGATCCTAAACTATTGTGGCAGAGCAAATGAACACCTCCTAAAAACAAGAGTGCCCAGAGTGCAGAGGGTGCATGTTTGTGTTTCTGAGTTCATTCTTTCGAGTTTCTCTATGCATAATTTCATAGATATGTGGCTATATTTAACCACAGGTTCACCTAAAACCCTTACACTATCTGTAGTTAAATGGCATGGTTTGATATAGTGCTCAGGTAAATTTGATTAAGTAAATGTTAAACTTTTGAAATTCTGAAAAAAAAAGAACCACATATTGATGAATCAATACATGAAAATTATGTATCTGTGTCCTGTTATTTATCTTTTGGTACGCATTTCAGAAAAAAAAAATGGTTAGGATTCAGGTGTAATTGCAAATAGTGATTAATCATGATTAATCCACTGAAAATTATGATTAATTTGATTAAAGATTTTAATCATTTGACAGCCCTTATTAAAATATATTACGTTTAAAGATACAGGTTGTAGGACATGCCACTAGAGGGTGCACTACCAAAACAATAACAATCGCGTGGTTTGATGATGCTAAGAAGGAGCATGGAATGATGGGATTTGTTGTCTTCTAACACAATACGGCACAACACTCCTCCGCCGCCTGGTGGACGGCGAAGGCTCCCTGCCCCACTCGTCACAAGACACAATTACGAAAGTGTAATAAGTGACGTTTATTTCAGCATTGCATTACCTGTTGGACGGCGAGGGCTCCTCCGCATTCGGGCAGCCATCAGGAGTCCCCCGTTCCCTGCTCCTCTAAACTTGCTTTAATTGTAAGTATATAAATATGCTAATAGATCATTTTGTCAACTTTATGAATATATTGCCATACTGACAAACAGATTAAGAGCCATAAAACTCCAGATTTCATGGGTCTTTAATCACTCCAACCGTGCTGACATTGTGGTTCTGCAGTGTGTGTGTGTGTGTGTGTGTGTGCGTGTGTGTGCTCCAGACTTTAGGAAGAGAACTCTCCTCGTTCCACATTCCCCATTCCCCATCTGAGTGATAAGAGAGTGTCTGTGAGCCGTTGTGTTGATCTTCACACACAGAGAGCACACTTTGCTCTGACCTTTACTCTAGCAGTGTGTGTGTGAGGAAACACTGGGTAGAGTCTCTCTTTTCATCACAGTGCTAATGAGGGTTAGGACACGCTAGCCAGGAAACAACCATTGTTCCCCATCCAAGAGCACTGCTATTGGCACACACACACATTTGTGAGGAGGTTCATTCAACAATTCACATTCATAGACTCAAATACTCTACAACATGCCCTATTTATCCTGCTGTCGCACTCTTTTGTAGTCACAGGAATTCAAACACGTGTATTTAATAGCGCATAACTTTCTCCTGCGGTCACTTTCTCACCTTCTTCCCCCCCCCGCTTCTCCCTGTATATTGGCTCTGATAGCTATTAATGTGTCAATCATGCAGAACTCAGTAGGCCATACAGATGTGACAGGCCAGTGCTTTACTGCATTCTGTCATGCCGGTGTTAATGTCTTGGTTCCCTGCAAATACATACAGCAGATCTGTTATCAAGCTGTGTAATGTTCATGTTTATATTCAGCACATGATATCATGCTCTGGCGTTGTTTGCTGTAGTTTCAGCACTGATAGAGCTTCATGGATGAAGGACATTAGGAAAGAGAGGATGATTGATTGGTGGATTGCTTGTTTTGGTTCAATATTAGCCACATAATCAATTCAGCATGTGTTCATTTGCTAAGAAAGATAACTCCATTTTTTAACAATTTTCCAAAATTATGTTTTTCACTGTGCATTCTAATTAACTGCAATTGGGTTATTTTGATTAGGTTAAAACAACAACAACAACAATAAAGCTAACACAATAAAACACAATAAAAACATGCTAACATTATTTAAAAAAACATGATTTTTGCAAAAGTTATCTGTTTTTGCAAATAAACTCTACACATTTAGTAAAAAGGCGGTAACACTTTATAATAACTGCATGCTATTAATCATTAGTTAAGTATTAGGAAACAGTTAATTAATCATTTATAAATCATTAATAAACATTTATAAGCAGTTTATAAATACAAATATAAATGCTTTATACCTGATTTAAAAGCATATCTATAATGTGTTTAATAATTGTTTTTTCATACTTTATTCATGATCAATTTATCATTTCTAAATTAAGTATAGCATTATTTACACACCAGTTATTAAGGAGTTGTCAGTGGTTCATAAGATCACTTAGAAATTGTAAGTAAATGATTAATAAATTATTTAAATGTGCATTCATACATCTTTTTATTCAGACATATAGTAATAGTTACTTATAGTGTTAATAAATGGTTTATTAACATGTATTTCTGCTGTAATTCAGGGTTAATTCAGGTAGTTATAAAACATATGTAGTTGTTAGTTAATTATTTTTGTGAGCTCATCTAAAGTGAGGACTATTTATGCCTTGTAAATATTTATATGTGCTGTATCACTGTGCTGTGTTTGTTTCTGTTTTTTTGTTTAGAAGATAACTGAGCCTTTAACTATCCTTTATAAATGCTTTACAAGGCATAACTATAACTATATTAGTCCTCACTTTAGATGAGCTCACATAAATAGTTAACTGACCACTATTAAATGCTTTATAACTACCTGAATTTACTACATTTCTTGTGATCTTATTAATCACTGGCAACTCCTAAATAACTAGTTTGTAAATAATGCTATACTTAATTGAGAAATGATAAATTGATCATGAATAAAGTATGAAAATACAATTATAAAACACATTATAGATATGCTTTTAAATCAAGAAAAAAGCATTTATATCTGTATTTAAAAACTGCTTATTACTGTATATTAATCCTTTATAAATTATGAATTACCTGTTTACTAATGCTTAATTAATGATTAATAGTGTGCAGTTATTATAAAGTGTTACCAAAAAGGCTACAACCTAAATTATAATAATACATAAACATAAAAATAGTATATGCATATAATGTGTATATATAAAATGTTACATATTATCAGTGATGGGAATAACGGCGTTATAAATAACGGCGTTAATAACGGCATTACTTTTTCCAGTAACGAGTAATCTAATTGATTACTCTTCTCATCTTAATAACGCCGTTACCGTTACTGCCAAAAAATGCGGCGCGTTACTATAACTGATGATGAAGCTGTTTTTTTTTTTTTTCATCAGACCAACTAGATCTCTGAGCGAGAGGCAAATACTTTTTTTTACTGTTCTTCCTTGGTTAGTGGGCAGAGCACGAGACAAGCGCATAAATGCTGACGATTGGCTGAGGTAGAGTAAAATTTCATTGTAAGCCAATCAGAGGTAGAGTTGGGCGGGTGTTCGAAAGCACGCATAGTAGTGATGGGAATTCGGCTCTTTTGACTCAGCTCACTGAAAAGAACCGGCTCTTTGGCTCACAAACGGCTCTTTAAATGACTTTGACTATAATATTTCAATTTTTATTACATAATTATTTAATTTCTATAGGCTAAATTTGAAAAAATAGAGTCGGCTCTTCAGATATGCGAGCCAGCTCCCGAAGTTCAACTAAAAGAGCCGGCTCTTAGAGTCGGCTCATTCGCGAATCGCGAACGACTCCTCAAAAGCTCATTCGCGAACGAGTCGATCCATCATCACTAACGCTCATGAATTGCGAACAACCCATCATAACGCATAGTCGGACAGGACAGGACACACAAGGAACAACACAAGCCAGTCAGTCAACGAGAGACAGGTATGGCAAGGAGCCCAAATAATCCAAAAGTAGCCTTCTCTAAATGGAAGTATATACATTACTTTTTCCTTCAAGAAATTAAAGAAACAATAAAAGGAAATATCAAAAGCTCCCAAAAATCTATCGTGTTATTTGCATTGATCCACTATATAAACATAATATCTACATACATGGCATTTGATTGGAGGCTAGTCTCACTTTGTCCCACAGCAACATTTTTTTTCTTAGATGTGTGTACAATGTTTCATGTTTCTGTTAATAATGTATTGTATTAAGTGTCCATTTCATTATAATATTCAGATTTATCATAAATAATTGAACATGCACATGTATTTTAAGTTCCTTTAAAGAGGGGTAGAGGTGGGGTCACATTTGAGCATTTAAAATTAAATTTTACTTGAAAGTAACGCAATAGTTACTTTCTTAAGTAACTAGTTACTTTTAAAATTTGTAACTGAGTAACTAATTTAGTTACTTTTTGGAAGAAGTAACTAGTAACTGTAACTAATTACTTTTTAAAAGTAACTTGCCCAACACTGCATATTATAATTATATTGTTAAGTTTGCATTAGAATATACAATACTTTATAATACATACAAAGTGAAATTTATTTTATTTTAAAGCTAATTCTAATTATATGTATATTCTAATAAAATTATTGTTATCACATATACAGGTATTATTTCTAATAATATTAAAATTAATGACATGATACATTTTTTTTACTACAGAAATAATTATGTATTTTATATTCAAAAGTAGCTTATTATATTAAGCATACAACACACATACAACATAGAAAATGATATGTATTTGATATACATTTTAATTATTGTACATATGTAATATACACACAAACACACACAAATACTTAATAAATTACAAAATATTAATGTTTAAAATATATTTTTATTTAAATGTTAACATATGTATAAAGCACTATATTTCATAATAATTTATAATAATACTGTCTAAACTTAATAATGTAATGTAATCAGAATTAATGAATACATCTCAGAACAGTGATGGGGAATGCAGGGAATAAGTATTGTATGTTTTGATTTAAAGTTGAGCCATTATGAAACTTGAGTCGACCCTCATCATCCTAAAAAATCCCTCATGGCCAATAAAAAAGCATGCAAGAGTTTCAGAGGTCAGTTTGTCAGTGTTAAGTGTATGAATCCCTGTTTTGATGACCGAATATGCTGATAAGTGCTTTAACACATGGACAAAAGCAAACACAGAGATCCGGGCCAGGACAGAGGCGGCATGAAACATTACCTGCAAAGCTTGTACTGGAAATGAATATTTAGGGTTTGTCTAGTGAAGGTGTAACTTCACTGTGGGAAGAATCACTTTAAAAGCCTCCAGTGTTTAAAGAGAGCATCTCCACTTTCTCATGTGATGTGTGTCTGTTTTCTCTGCTCGGGGGATCTGCCTTTATTTTGAGCCCAAGGACCAGGTGTGGTTTGAGGTATGGTTTAAAAAATGCAGGGATTCTCTTTCTTTCTCAAACAGAGACATGACAAAGTGAACTATGTTGAAGGCAGGGAAAGGGTCTTGTGGTCAAAGGCGTATAAAATGTGTTTCATATTTTATTTAATGTTATTTTATGCTGACATGAACTGGTTGTTTTTGGACTCCAGCAATGGTCTGCATATACAAACATGCAACTTTCTTTTCTTTCAAAGCACATGTACATACGTATTCATCTGTTTTAGTATATTAAGTGCAGTAAACGAAGGCAAAAATAGCTTTTATTGCTCAAATATAGAAAAAAGGGTTGCTTTTTAAATTAAGACAGAAAGTGTAATCCATGGGAAATCTACACAAAGATATCAGTTAGAGTAAACGTAAGTCGATCTGCTCAAAAGTCTCTGTGTTTGTCTGTTTCTCAGGGATCTCAGGAATAACTTGATCAGCACCATCATGCCCGGAGCCTTTCTGGGTCTCACAGCTCTACGAAAACTGTAAGTACACCTTAAAATCATAATCAGTTATTATAACAGGACACCAGTTACACACTTTAGCAATAATGTGGCTATAATCGCATTAACTTTCACTTACAAAACTGTTATGGGCCTTTCACACAGAATGAGATTTTCCATTCCAGCGCACTACTTTTCCAAGAGTGTCAGGTTAAAAGAATTTCCAGAACCATTAACCAATCAGAAAACCCATTGTGCACTGCTCTTGAAAAAAAAAAGAAAATATTTTTTAGATCTTGTGTTTTTAGATGCAAATACATGTTCTGTGTGAATGGCCCCTTAAAAAGATTTTTTGATTTTTTTCATAGAGTAATCAAATTCATAGAGTGTGATTTGGTGCAAATGTAATACTGGACTGGGACATTGAAATAAAACTTATTTAAAATATATTTATACTAGTGCTGTCAAATGATTAATCAAATCCAAAATAAAAGATTTTGTTTATTTATATATGCATAATAAATATACACAGTACACATATATTTATGTTTATTTTGGATGTGATTAATCATGATTAATTGTTTAACAGCACTAGTAAGTACATAACTAAAAGTAGCGAGTAACTTAACTGCAATTTTCAGCAGTGTGACAGTAGATCAGTTGTTCATAATGCAAAGTAATTTTTCCTGTAAATCAAGACAAATATTTCCAACATGTACAGTTGCTTCAAAACATGTGGACAGTTAATCTGCAATTGAAGCGCGAATGTGTTTTCATTAACAAGATTTATTTTTTACGGGACAAATGTACTTTTTAAGCAGAAAGAAGTGGATTTGGTTTCACTTAACAATTCATTTAAATAAAATCATGAATTGATAGTGGAGCATGTTGTAGTACCTGTTGTAGTACTTTTTCTACTCTTCCTCACATTGAAACAAATTGAGTAAAATTGAAAAAAGTTAAAAGTTTTGTAAATTAAATCAATCAATCAGTCATACCATTCAAAATGTAGAATAAATGTTTTTAATGTGCTTGAAAGAAGTATGCATCCATAATAATAGGAAATGTTTTCTGAGCAGCAAATCAACATATTAGAATGATTTCTGAAGGTTCATGTGACACTGAAGACTGGAGGAATGATGCTGAAAATACAGTTTTGTATCACATGAATAAAAACAGTTATTTAAAATTGTAATAATATTTTGCAATATTACTGTTTTTACTGTATTTTTCATCAAATAAATATAGCCTTGATGAGTATAACATATATTCATAGCCTGTGGTGTATAGCTGGGGCATAGTACTATGACTGTAATTGAACTAATATAAGTAGTTTGAAACGCTACAGTTTCAAAGTTGAATCATTGATCACTGTATAATGATTGCTTCATGATGATTTCCAAAGTTTGCTAAAACTGGAACACAGAACAAGAGTGCATCTGAATCATTGTAATCTGTACAGTGACCTGTCCAGTAACCGAATTGGCTGCCTGACCTCCGAAGTGTTCCAGGGACTCACCAACCTCACAAAATTGTAAGTCATTATTTCTGAAACAAATATTTGTTGGAATACAAAAACAGAGAAAATCAGAATCACTCCTGAAAGTGTTTCTGTGCTGTCCAGCAGAATAACATATGTTCGCTAATGATACACAGAGCATCTGTTGCAAATTATGCCTTTTATAATGTTCTTGTCAATATTTGAGAATTGCAAAATGTTTCATTTGTGTTCTTATATTATAGAAACATCTCTGGAAACATCTTTTCCTCTCTGGATCCATATTTGTTTATGGAGTTACACTCTTTAAAGCTGGTGTGAGTAAAGTGAAAGTTCTCATGGTGCACATGCTCATTTTTTTTGTATAGAATTAGATATTCCTGGAGTTTCTAGCATGCCAAATTGTCAGTGATTTTTTCATAATTTTATAATGCACACAATTAAGATTGTCTATAAGTCTATAAGTCACAACTATATTTCCAAAAAATGGTTTAACTGCTATTAAATGAAGCCTATTTTTTATCAAGTATGACAGGATAATCATGTAATGCAGCATTGATGAATATTAAGAGTCTTGATTAACTCTGTAACATGACAAAAAGTAGACCTTAAAAGTATTTCAACCTGAAGTCACACTTAAAATGTGTAAATGTCTTTGTATGAAATGACAAGTACAGTTTCTTAACTCATTCCATTGAGATTTAGGAATGTGTTTAATTACATAAATGAATGGACAGTCTTCTTCTGAACAACAAGCTTCATCTAATTGTGTGCTCTTTAGGAACTTTCATTCTGAGTTGCTGTCATGTGACTGCGGTCTGCGCTGGGTGCCAGGCTTTTTCCACAGCAGTTCTGCTCGGCTCGGGGACGAAACACTGTGTGCGTATCCCAGAAGACTTCAGAACAAACCCCTGCGTCTCCTGAGAGAGACTGACCTCAGCTGTGGTGAGCCAAATCACTCTCAATTTTAAACAATATCATGTTGAATTATTTGCAGACAATATGCACATCTGAATGGAATTTATGGCAACATATTTACTTATAAACATATGCTTTCTATGTATTTGAGTGTATAGGAGACTGGGACTAGTTGCCCCATTTTTTTACTTAATGAATATTTTGCAGGTTAGTTTTACAGGGAAAATGGAGAGGGCAAACCATTGTTTTGGACAGATTTTATTATTATTATTATTATCATAAAGAGGATTTTATTAGATCCAAACTTATATTTAATATAGTCCTATATTCAGCTATATCTTTGTTTTTAAAAGAATAAATGCATAAAAATATGTGAAAATTTAAATACGACCATTTAAATTTTACTGTGGAGGACATAAATTATTATTATCACATTATTTATTGTAATTTTAACGATGATTCTTTATGGTTATTATTATTATTATAAGGGATTTATTGGATTTTTGACTCAATCCCTTATTATGATGTAGCCCTTGTGGCCACTTCCTGAAACAAAAGCATTCAGTATTGAAACCTGCACAATTTATCAGTGACAACAACTTAGTCTTTGATCAGTTTTGGTATTTTGGCTGAATTGCAGTGTTGCTCAATCCTTACGTTTCAGCCAGCGGAGATCAAGTATATTTGCTTAAAAATTCCCTTTTTCTCTGACTTTTGCCACAGGGGTCTGATTGAATTTCTCAGTGACTTTCTGTTAAACCTCATCTCATCTTTCTGGTAGACATTTTTCCAAGTCTTGGGCCTCAAACCGGGGCTCCTGTTACTCTCTTAATATCAGCTCATTTCGCCATCTCTTCCTCTGCTGCCCTTCAACATATTTATGTTGGCTAGAAGCACATAGCTGTGACCGACTAGGAAAGATCCCTCTGTGGGTTTGCAGTTGTGAATACATATCCTCAGTTCTTGACAAGGGACTGATTCATCCAGCATGTTTCACAAGCAAAGCTGATTTTGATTAATGATTATAATGATAATGATTACCCGGCAATAAAACACACAAACAGTACAAAGCTACCTTTTTTTTCCTTCTCAGGATTCTTTGATGAATTTGAAAGTTTAAAAGAACAGCATCAATTTCAAATAGACATATTTTGTAACATACTGCCACTTTTGATCAGTTTAATACATCCTTCTGGAATAAAATCTAACTTTTAAACTGTAATCATTTTTTTTATCATCATCTTTTCAATGGTTTTGTTACTCAGAGGGTCCGCTGGAGCTGCACACGCTGTCTCTGTTACCCTCACTGCGACAGGTTGTGTTTAAAGGGGACAGGCTGCCTTTCCATTGCACTGCTTCACTGGTGGACAAAGTCACTGCTCTTCACTGGCGACACAATGGACAGCCTGTCACCACTGACACTACCAGTGGAGTTCATCTGGAAGAGAGTGTACAACATGACTGCACCTTCATCACCAGGTAACACACACAGAGACTAACCATCATTTAGTTATATACAGTACAGACCAAAAGTTTGGACACACCTTCTCATTCAAAGAGTTTTCTTTATTTTCATGACTATGACAATTGTAGATTCACACTGAAGGCATCAAAACTATGAATTAACACATGTGGAATTAAATACATAACAAAAAGTGTGAAACAACTGAAAATATGTCATATTCTAGGTTCTTCAAAGTAGCCACCTTTAGCTTTGATGACTGCTTTGCACACTCTTGGCATTCTCTTGATGAGCTTCAAGAGGTAGTCACCTGAAATGGTCTTCCAACAGTCTTGAAGGAGTTCCCCGAGAGATGCTTAGCACTTGTTGGCCCTTTTGCCTTCTGTCTGCGGTCCAGCTCACCCCTAAACGATCTGGATTGGGTTCAGGTCCGGTGACTGTGGAGGCCAGGTCATCTGGCGCAGCACCCCATCACTCTCCTTCTTGCTCAAATAGCCCTTGATGCCTTCAGTGTGACTCTACAATTGTCATAGTCATGAAAATAAAGAAAACTCTTTGAATGAGAAGGTGTGTCCAAACTTTGGCTCTGTACTGTATATATATATATAAAACAAAATAAATTGGATTAAATGGGGAGAAATACTAAAAATGAGCCATGGCACTGACCTGAAAGGACAGAAAGAACAGGATAACATAACTGAATCAGAAAAATCACACTTCTACAATACGTTTTATAACTGGTACAGCATTCTGTTAATTTTTAGTGAGCTGATCCTGTCAAACGTCCACATCGAGGCGAGTGGTGAGTGGGAGTGTGTGGTGTCCACGGGCCGTGGGAACGCCTCGCGTAGTGTGGAGATAGTGGTACTGGAGAACAGCGCCTCCTTCTGTCCGGAGCAGAGAGTGACTAACAACAGAGGGGAGTTCAGGTAAGCGGCTTCTCCTACAGCTTTACCTGTGGCTTAATAATGCTTATCTAAAAAGGCTGGCATTATAACATCTGTTTAACCTCTTCGGCTTCAGGTGGCCTAAAACTCTGGCGGGCATCACCTCCTACCAGTACTGTCTGCAGCTGCGCTACCCCTCCTTAACTATAGGGGGCGGTGTGGAGCAGAAGAAGGCTTCGCGAAACTGTGACCGCTCTGGACGCTGGGAGGAGGGAGACTACTCTCAGTGCCTCTATACTAATGACATCACACGGGTCCTGCATACCTTCATACTGGTAAGAGACATTCTAGCTAGAGTCCGTTTTTTTTTTCTTCAAGTGTGACGCAAATTACTAATATGTAAGGCATTTGTGAAAAAGCCCTTGTGAAAAAGAACACTTTAGCATTTCTTTTTAAAAGAGTATTTATTACTGAAATAATATACTTTACAAGAATGCACTTAAGTGCAATGTTGATGCTGTTAATTTTACATCTGATATTATTACAAAATGCACATTTTAAAAGTTTGTTAGGAAACATGCTATTATTATGGTGTCAGCAAATACATTTTTTAAAAGTACTTATAAGATTTGAAATACACCACAAGTGAACATTTAATACTACAGTGTAAAGCACACTTTTTTTTTTGTTGACAGTTGAAAATAACTGTTCTGTACTGTATTTTATTCCTGTGATCCAAAGCAAAATGTTTAGCTTCATTACTCCTGTCTTCAGTGTCACATGATCCTTCAGAAATCCTTCTAATATTTTATTTGTATTTTATATTCATTGTTAATTCCGTCTTTCTAACTCAGATGCCCATCAACGCCTCCAACGCAGTGACTCTGGCACACCAGGTGCGATCATACACTCTGGAGGCCGCCGGTTTCACAGACACGGTGGATGTTCTTTATGTGGCTCAGATGATGCACAAATTCATGGACTATGTGACAGAACTGCATGAGGTCTGTAGAACACTGTATACTGTATACCGTAGAATAGTATTGCAGTGCATTACTGTTCTTTCATAAATGTGCTCTCCTTCATCCCAGCTGTCGGAGTTGCTGGTGGAAATGGGCAGTAACCTGATGCAGGTAGATGATCAGATTCTGGCTCGAGCCCAGAGAGAGGAAAGAGCCTGCAGTTCAGTCGTTTACACACTAGAGACTCTCGCCTGGCCTCAACTGCACTCTCACGCACAGGACTTCTCCAAAGTATGCTTTTAATCACATTATTGCACATATGTATTATACTTTTATTCAGCTAGGGTGCATATAGTTGATCAAAAATCTTAATTAAGAAAGATTGCTATTTTAAATAAATGCTGTTCTTCTATACGCTCTATTAATCAAAGAATCCTAATAAAGTATGTATCATGCTTTTCACAAAAATATGAAGCAGCACAACTATCTTCAATGTTAATAATAATGAGAAATGATATCTGAGCTCCAAATCAGCATATTTCCACTCTTTTTTAGAGTTCTCGTAACATTGTGATGGAGGCTCACCTGATTCGTCCTGCTCATTTTACTGGCATGAGCTGCACAGTCTATCAGAGACGAGAGGGGGCAGCGGGGAGCCAGGGGCATGATGGGATTGAATCGTCCCCTGAGCAGCAACTGCGATTTCGCTGCACCACAGGAACACACAACACCTCGCTGAACACTTTTCATCTGAAGGTTTGTCATGTTTTGTGTGCAAGTGTACATTTTGTGCTAAGTATACTATAAACACATTTATGTACTTAATTGAAATTGTACTCTTACTGTAGTATACTAAACTGGTATAGTTAAAGTCTGCTAAATTGGAACAACTCATTTGGTAATGCACTTGAATTGTGTGGAAGTAGTGCTGAAGTCCCACTAAAGATATACTGAAGTACAATTGAAATGTGCTGAAGTTGAATTATTGCAAGAATACTTCAGGTACACTTCGAATATCTTGCATTTAGAGGCAAGATTATCTAAAGATCAGACAATCCTCATCAGTTCTGATATTAAAACACATTTTTAGGCTTAATGTTAAGAAATGTGCATTGTGCATAAGTAGTACTCCAAATGAAGTTTAATTATTATTTTTATATCAGTAAGTCCCAAGCATTTATTTTATGAAATAAATATATTTTAAATATATTTCATGTTTTTACTAGGGCAGTTTAGGGCCTGAACTCATTACATTCATTTCGCACTCAAGTATAAGTATATTGTATCCATAATAAGTACTCCTTTTAAAAATACGCTTAAGTGTTTTTTTCACAAAGGGAAGCTTTTTGTGTTACGGAGGGAAAAATTTGTTTTTGTCTTAGCAAAATGTTTTAAATTGTCATAATCATTGGCATCATATTGCTACTACTGCTGTTTTATACATATAAAAACAAGCAATTTAGCCATGGTAAAATCACTGAAATGTACAGCATTTGGTTGGCCCTTATTTGATCTTGTGTCTTTCTATCTAGAATGCAGTGGCTCTTGCTTCAGTGTCTCTCCCGGCGTCTCTATTTCCACCTAACGCTCCTCCTGACTGTAAGCTGCAGTTTGTGGCATTCCGCAATGGAAGATTCTTCCCATTTACCAGCAATTTCACAGGACATTCAGACCTTGCCCGGAGACGTGGTGTCAACACTCCAGTTATCTACGTTGGCCTTGGTGGGTTGCCTTCAGCTCGAACATTCAAGGAATTGAAAACATTCATTAAATTTTTACACTGCTCTGAGTAGCTGGTTGTATACTGATGTAGTACATGCATTTCGGGAGAAGACCAACATGATTCATCCTTGGACTCATCCATTGATTCTTAGAAATAAAAATTTACCTGAGCACAGATGTTAATTTTACTGCTTTCTCTCTCTCCTTCTTTTTCAGATGGTTGTAACATGTGGAATCAGTCCGATCCCATTATCGTGTCACTACGACACACATCACCTGGAAACGACCCTGTTGCTGCCCACTGGAGCTTGCAGGCGCTGGAGCATCATGGGAGTTGGAGTCTGGATGGCTGTCTGCTGGCCCATAGTGATGCTTCCACCTCTACACTTCGCTGCTCAGTGCTGAGCAATTACGCTGTACTTCAGGTAAAACCTTTATAAAATACAGATATGATATGACCTGCTTTGGGTATTGTAATTTTGATGCCTCTAAATGGATGTTTTTTCAAGGACAACATCTCACATATCCTTCATGGAGGATTCCAAAATACATTGCGCTGAGCTCTGTAGAAAACTACATCCAAGATGTCCAACAATGCAAGAGAAATGTCAATTGTATATTTCACATTTTAATATGATATTTCAGTCAGACATCAAAAATGTTAAATCACAAAATCAAAAAAAAATGGATGCTAACACCACACACCATTGGTTTCAATCAAGAGTCCAGTCTTCTGCACAAATCACTAAATGAGTGATATGTTGGGTTGCTTATTATGTCGTCAAGTATAAGGTTTTATGACCGTTATGATGTTGCCTTGAAATGTAGGAAACATCAAGGCAGCTTGATAGGTTTTGGAACCGAGCCATACAATGAAATGGAATGTCTAATATATCAGTGTTATTGGTTATTATTTATCCATTCTGCTGGGTAGTTGCTAACCAAGTGCAAAGTAGACAACTCGATTAATAGCCCAGTTTTGGTTGGTTTTATCTAGTTAATAAGATAACCTTCCCTGTCTACACTTAGAAGAGTATACTGTATAGTCAGTCCTTTACTTGAGAAGGATAGGTCTCCTCTTAAATTGATATTTTATGCAACATTTTTTTTTTCATCATGACAAAGGAATGTAAATGTTCAGCTAGGTCCAACACTGTTTTTGTTATTGAGGTAATTTGGTAATAGATGGGCTATCTTGGGCATTGGTTGAAACTTCTTGGCACTGAAGAACCTATAATTCACAGTACTGGCATCAGAGAAATTTGGTTAAATGTTTCATTCCATTTGTTTCTATTGATATCAGCAGTAGAAACCTTTTTCACTTTTAACTGTATAATAAATAAAAAAGCAAATGTATAGAATACAAAAAGATTAGAAAAGGTAGTGTTCGTTTTTTTTTAAAGAATAAAATTAAAATAGAATGTGTTAGAGGGTCAAATAAAGTTGGAAGAGGTGTTTTTAGCTGATTCGTGAAGATGGCTAAGGACTCAGCTGCTGGGATTGAGTTGGCAGGTCATTCCACCAGGAGGGAACATTTAATTTACAAGTCTGTGAAACTGATTCGCCTCTTTGGGATGCACAATAAAGCGACGTTCATTTTGTAGAACACAAGCTTCTAGAGGGCACATAAGTCTTAAGTAATTAATTTAGGTAAAGGGGTCCAAGAGCTTGAACAAGGAGTTGTGAAGCATGTAGAAGATGGCATCTAAACCAAAAAAGTGGTATTTCTTACACTTATTCTTTATAGGTTAGGTGTCCTAGAATTACAGCTCGGCTATACAGTCATATGTTTAATTTTTTAAAGATTCTCTCCATTTTCCCTGTCAATGTTTCAGGAGATGCCAGATTTCCCAGGTTCACTTTTGATTCCAGTGGAAGTGCTCCATCCAGTGATCTACACCTGTACTGCAGTGCTGCTCCTCTGTCTCTTCACCATCATCATCACCTATATATTGCATCACAGGTATTTGTCTCACTTTGTTAAAACGTGACAATTCTGAGATTGAAAACATACACTACATTGCCAAATGTATGTCAATACACCCCAGAATTTAAAAAATCAAAAACTAAAAGCAAAAACAAACAAATGCAAACTGTAGCTACAAGGTAATACAGTTATGTCATTGCATCATTTGTTATTACTCTTGAATAGCCAAACATGTTAACTTAGAAGTGGACATCCATATGAAATTTGCTTTTCTTTTTCTGCAATCAGCTCTATCAGAATCACAAGGAAGAGTTGGCACACCCTCCTGAACACTAGTTTCCACATCGCAATGACGTCGGCAGTATTTGCTGGAGGCATCACTCTGACAGGCTACCCAGTTGTATGCCAGGCAGTAAGTCCCCATTTCTCTTACAGGAATAATAATGATTTATTTTATTAAAATGAAAATTAAACTTTTATTTTTTATTTACTCCACTTTAATTTGTTTCATACCTGAATGACTTGCTTTCTTCTGTTAAACACAAAAAATATTTTGAAGAATGTTCCCAACCAAAAAGTTGCTGGTAGCCATTGACTTGCATAGAATGGAAAAAAAAAAAATACAGTGGAAGACAATGGCTACCATCAACTGTCTGGTTACCCACATTCTTTAAAATATCTTCTTTTCTTGTTTTACAGAAGAAAGCAAGTCATAAAGGTTTAGAAAATCTTGAGGGTGAATAAATGAATTAGTTTTAAACAATTTTCGTTCTTTCTTTCGTTCTGTCTTTCTTTCTTTCTTAATTTATTTTAGCGAACTATCCCTTTAAGCACCTTTCAAAGCTTTTAAAGGTTATTTCACAAGCAAACAATGCGTTAAAGTACAAAACAAATGCAAAACAGTAAAGAAAAATAATAATAAAGACGAAATCCATAAACTTTTATTTAGCATTCTACTAAAAAAAATACATCAGCTACAGATTAAAATACTATCTGATATTTTCTTTTCTATGCACTAATGTATATTTACTCTACATGTGTTAATTGTTTTACTCATGTATTTATGTTTGTGTCAGGTGGGGATTGTTCTTCACTACTCTTCTCTGTCCACTTTGTTATGGATCGGAGTTAGTGCCAGAGTCATCTATAAAGAAGCCTTATTAACGACTCCACAGCAACTAGAAGGAGAGTCTGCTGTACAACAAACCCAGCGGCCCATGCTCAGGTCAGTTGAGTCATAATGGATTGCTGCAACCGTTAGATGATTAATAACAGGTGTTTTTCGAAATGTATCTTTCTCACTCTTAGATACCTGATTCTTTTTCTATAATATGGCCCCAGTGCCCATAAAACCCTCACAGAACAAAAAGTATTTGTAATTCAATCAATAGGCATATCTGGACTGTATTTGTTTTACATAGGGAAATTAGATAAAACAGGTTGGCATTTTTTATTGCCGTCCAAATGAGAGATGTGATTGTTTTTGTCCAAACAACTAAGTAATCATTCTAGGCAGGATTGAAACACCGCTGCAGTCAGAAGTTTCACTTATCCTTCGATTAGCAATGTAACAGTTTAGCATACTAGCTTAGCATAATGATAATTGGTTTAAAAAAGCTCTTTTATATTACTGTGCACACTATATTTTTGAGGAAGGCGGAAATGATTCAGTGGGGGATGGGATCTGAAACTGGTTTCGTCACACAACAGAATCCCTTGTCCTTGCATCTGAATATGTGCGTTTTATAAGACAGGTCATGGAAATATCCCTTTTACATTCAGAGTTCATTCTTCAGAGACAATACCGTTTGAAAGTCTATAAGTTGTAATGGTGTGAACATCACATTTGATGACGACATCAAAAGTTTCTTGTCATCATTTTAAAAGGAAGCGTTTGCAGTATTCAGAGCTTTTGCAGTTTCAGAGCGGCTGTCACATTTCTCAAATCAGTCTGAAACATTGACATTTTTATGGGCAGATGTCTTATTGAATTAGCACTTCCTGAGTAGAAACTATTGATAGGCATGTACAGGAGCAAAATGGGCTTTTGAGAGAAACTGAATGGACCACCATGATGTAAAAACTAATCAAAGACCTCCATTGTCCAGATAAAAGCTGATTCCCATCTGCTGTTATGGAGAGTCAGACATAGGAAAAAGAGAGCAAATGGGGGCAATGGAAAAAGATTAAAGTGGACAGAGAAGTTGTAAATCAAACGAGGGATAGGACTAGTTAAGGCTAACTTTCACATGTCCTTAGAGACATGTATGCAAATATATTCATTCCCTCTAGTCTGTGTTCTCTGTTTTTACCCTAGACCTCCGTGCTCTCCACATCCCCTGGGGAGGTCTGGCCAGATCCCACGCCTGCCTCCTGGGATAAATCCTGTTATGTTTCCCCTCTCTCCTACACTGTCTGGAGCCCAGACATGGCTCTTCATTGACAGACAGTGACACAGAACTGCCTAATGTATAGACCACACAAATTTCTTTATGCCAAGCAAAAGGCAAAGGCCAGAGAGAACATCTGTAGCAAATATAACAGACAGTAGCATTACACAACATTTTTGAGAATTTTTTTTGTATCTCTTCTTTTAATGTATTGACAACACAACATTAAAAGGCTAGGCTATCCATTATTTCTATCTTTGCAGAACTTTTTAATATCTTTAAAATGTTAACATGGTTAGCACTTGACCACTAACAGTTTTCTTTCCTCTATCTCTGTTTCCCTCAATAGATTTTATTTGATAGCTGGCGGGGTCCCACTCATCATATGTGGTATCACTGCAGCTGTAAACATCAATAACTATGGAGACAACATTCCTTAGTGAGTACGGAGTTTTAAAACATTTTAAAACTGAGTTAGGAAAACTAGTTTGCTCTTGTCTAGCTTTAAATGTTTATATGATCAACAACCTACATAATGCTAACATTAAATCACTGATTTTTGATATATAGGTCAAAGAACATTCCACAGGTTTACCTGTCATTACTTTAGCAACAAAAGCAAATTTTCTATTTATATTTACAGTAGATATCATTATACAGTTTCATTTATATGTATTTGGGATCATTATGATTTTTTATGTTTTTAATGGAGTCTCTTGTGCTCATCAAGGCTGTATTTATTTGATTAAAAAAAAACAGAAAAAAAAACAGTCATATTGTGAAATATAATTTCAATTTCTAATATTGGTATGCTGCTTTAATATGCCTCAAAATATAATTTATTTCTGTAATGCTGAATTTTCGGCATCATTACTCCAGTCTTCAGTGTTACATAATCCTTCAGAAATCATTTAAAAAGTAGTGTATATACATACACATACACATACACATACTGTACACATACATACTTTTTTTATATACAAAAAAATATTTTCTATTGCATATGTATTTTAGTAAATATGTTGACATGCATTCTGACTTTTTGAAACATAATGAGTGATAAGCAAAACATGAATTTCATGAGACAAATTTGGGAAAGATAAACCCAAATTTAATTTCAGTGTTTGACATTTACGAGGCAGTACTGCAAATCATACAGTTATTAGGCATTTTTTCACAATGATATTGTTGTTAGAAATGGTATGGTGTTTTTGTCACATTACAGTCTTACTGGCGACACTTAATATAAAATAAAATTATCTGAGCTCATACTTTGAGTTTTTATTAGCTTCCGTTCTTTCACTAACTGTCTGATACTTGTTGCAGATTTATTACACAAGCTGGGCTGCTCCCTTACAGGCTTTTTAAAAATTGTCCGTTTTGTACAGAGTTTGCATTGTTTCTTGTCCTATTACCGCCTTTGCCCTCTCTGACATTTTTCACTGCTCTTGACCTTTCGGCAGCTGCTGGTTGGTGTGGCAGTCCAGTTTCGGAGCTTTCTACATTCCAGCTGGATTGATCATTCTTGTGACCTGGATCTACTTCCTGTGCACTGCTTTCTGCCTGAGGCGCCGAAATTTCCAAGAGTCCAAAGATCCTCCTTGTTCCACCTCCGAGCCTTTAACCTTGCCTGAGAGCCAACCAGCAATCAGTGGCAGCACCAGCCTGCTCTCGACGGACTCTGTGGCGGGCCCGGTGCATGCTGGGATGACGGTGGAGGACCAGTACTCATTGAAGGTCCAGTGTTTGGCGCTGGTGGCAACGCAGTTTGTGTTTGTGGGGCTGTGGTGCTGCGGCGCTATGGCCGTTTGGCATGTAGATAGAGAGCGGAAACTCTTCAGCTGCCTGTATGGAGGAATGGCTACCGGATTAGGGATCTTCTTGGTGCTCCATCACTGTTTCAAGCGTTTGGATGTCCAGGCAGCATGGCTAAATTGTTGCCCCGGGTACCATCGCTCCCAACCCATGCCAGCTTATTCCCACCCTTGCACTGCCACCGTAGGCGTCCAGAGTGCCTCGGAAAGGGGCTCCCAATTTTTTATAGGATGCCATCTGCCGACGGACACCAACAATTTATCTTCTTCTGCCAGGTCATCTTCTACTCAAAGTGGAACGACGAGCATTGCCGCCGGGCCTTGCAAACTCACCAACCTCCATCAAGTGACACAGGACAATGTGAATAACGCTGCCCGAGTTCCAACGGGAACCAATACCAACACAAGCACGAGCACGGAGAACAACAAGCCGGCCAACAATCTGCCACCCAGTCTACTGCCCATCCAGCAGCCTCAAAGAAGGAAGGCTTGCAGTAGAACAAGGGGTGGCAATGCCCAATACCATCACAGAGGGGATGGGAGAGGGCATTACCGCCTCAAAGCACTTAGAGCAGGTGGAGGAGGTAGCATGGGTGCTTTGGGACCTTCCGGGACAGAGCAATCAAACATCCACCATCTACACAAACACGCTTCCAGTGAGAATGGAAGTCTAAGGAATAGCCATTCAGAGGGTCAGAACGGCCTTCTGACCAATGGGCGGCACAGAGGGGAGGGACTAGCGACGAGCCCTTCGGAAGGTAGCGATGGAGGTAGCAGTGGAAGTAGAAAACCTTTTCCCCTGTTGCCTTCAGTGGCAAACAGGTCCACCACACAGCAGAACGCCCAACGGCGCAGTGCTAGCAAAGACAATCTTAAACTGGCAATCACGGCTGAGAGAGAGTCCAAGCGGAGCTCGTTCCCTCTGAACATGGCATCAAATGTCACTGCGACAGCCTCGTTGACGACAGTTTCAGCACCAAATGGAACACTAAAGGGATCCGTGGTGGAATTGGACACTAGTGGAACTGACCAATCACAGGGTTCGGTTGGTATGAAAAGCAGGGTATGGAAGAGCGAGACCACTGTATAATAGTTGAAAGACTTTGAAGGTTTCTTGAAGGTGTGACCTGTATGCCAGGAGCCAAAGCATGGATTTCTTTCTCCACAACCCTGCTGAAAAATATACCTTAAACCAGTCTAAGATGGTTTGAGGGCTCAGTTGCTCTCTGGGCTGGTTTTGGAAACTTATCAGCCAAGCTAAACATCCGTTTGGCTTGGCTGCGAGACCGGCTAAACCAGCTAAGACCAGGAAACCAGCCTCGAAGTGTTGTAGAACTTAAGACTAGACGACTGCCTTCATATTTTGATGGTTTTTCTTTGGATTCTGATCTCAAGTACTACATGAGTTACTAATACTGCGGATACATTTGTAGTCTGTGCACACTCATACATACTGTACCTGGAAACCTTGCTGCATTCAAGATCCTCTTCAGGTCATTGTCTTAACTCAGACTCAGACACAAGACAGATTTCAGAGTCCTGTTTCCTCCAGTTTCAAGTATCACAACACTGGAGCTTAGGCTGGTTCAATCAGGGTTTTTTTCTGAACAGGAAAGAGACTTCTTTTGTAATGAACCACATATGCTTGTACGTTTTGAAGGTGTTTGAACCGTCCAACATGCTAAGAGCTAATGCTAAGCATGCTAATAAGGAGAAGTTGTGTGAGGCTGTTTTATACGGAAAAAAACAAGGGGTGTGTATGCAAAATCTGACTCCTTTAAAGACAGTGGTGGAGGAGTTGTTTTGACAAAATATGCAAAATAATTTTGATTACTTGTGTTTTCCTGTAATACCACTTAACCTAACAAACTGTTTGAGCATACGCCAATGGATCTGAACCTAAAGTTTAACCATTTAGCTGTGTTGATCTTTGTTTCCGACTATGCATATTGATCAGGATGGAGGACTGTCTGCTTGTTACCTAAGTTTTCTTGTTCAGTCCCTTTGTGTTTTTGTATTTGTGTTCATATGTTTTTATTTACACTATTTCATTTGCATGTCTGTAAGAATGTACATTGTGTTATGTATGTATTGTTTGACCATTACAGTGTTAATTCAACTCTCTGGCACTAATAAGCAGCTTTTGACATCAGTCCCACACAAATGTAGAAAACGAAGACTTGCCATTGATGCATCCGTCCCCAACATTTCCATCCATCGTTAACTGCTGCTGGGAATGTCGTTTGTATTTTCCTGATGTCGTTCAGCAGAAAGTGAACTATTGCATGCAGTTTTTAGCGAATAGGAACCATTTGGAAAAATGTTGCTTAACAATGCCCTCTATTGGGCCATTCCTGCCATTGTTTAAATGCACTGATAATGAATGCTGTTGATGGACAAATGATATCAACAAAGTGACAGCTGCTTCGGATGTCACTCCAGATTTACCAAGGGATTGATAATGAAGGGCAAGTGTTTGTCCATACATGTTCTGTTGTAGTTCCATGTGTAACATGGGCTTTTTTAGCACTTGGTTCAGGTTATGAAGAGAGCATTTGGCATATTCTTATAAATAATAATAAGATATTTATATTATACATATCAGTATTAATATTGATGTAATTGTAATTGTCATTTTGCAATATTATGATATCAGTATTTTACAGAGGATCGGCCTAATCAGTTTTATAAACTCTGTTTTAGTCTAAAAGCACAATAGCAATCAAAGCTAGATCTCCTATGCTTTTTTCTTCAGATTATTACCATACATAGAGTAAGTTTTGTTTATTAAAGAGCACTGTTCTTCCCACAAATGGTAAGCAAGAAGAACTACTAATAAACCTGGAATTGTTAGTACTCCTTAAGCTTATGCAAAGTTCTGAGGAACAAATAATTTGGGATAACAAATAACTATTTTCAATAGGTCTTTTGTTTTTCAAGAGTGTCAAAATGTATTGTTCTCATGAAAGCAAAGACTGGACAATCCCAACCAAAAGCAAAAGGGGAATTCAGATCTTTGCACTGACTATTTTTTTCCAAGGCCCACAAGCTATCAGATACTGACTGTAGTGCCATTATTTTTAGATCACATTTAGATCACAAGCTTTGCCTGTTTTTAGCTTTAGCTACACTTTGATTAAAATAAAATTATTTTAAAGTGTGTTCAGGGATATTTGCATGCCAAAGAAGCTGGAGCTTATTTGATATTGTGTAGCCTCCCATTTGTCTTTTGCCCCTTCAAGCCAGAAATCTCCCTAAACATTGTTAAACATTCAAAGACCAAATTTTGCTAAAGAACTTAAGTCCTTCCCTTTCCCAAATCAAAAACCATATAACATCATGATGACCAGTGTGATTCATGTAAGTTAAAATATCAGTTATGAAGGCTTATAATCACCATCATGTCAATACAGATTGCATATTCTATATAAATTTGGTTGTATACAATTTCAGGAGTCCTTGGTGAAAAGTGTCATTTGAAACTACAACAACAAAGAATGTAGTCCAATACTACATGGAATTTGTGGCCTGCTCAAAGTCTGCAATGTGTATGTAATACTTTTTTTTTTTTTTTTTTAAAGATTGACATTTGAAATGGCTTATTTGAGCATAATGGTTTCACGTGACATTGTGATATTTTTCCTGAACAATTTCTTTGCCTCTGGGTAGGCCTAGGGCTTCTGATGGTCAGTATGAATTCAGTGTTATCCTAAATAATGTTTTGATTGCCATCTCAGAGTTTAAAAGGGAGATTTCAATAACAACATGAATATTTATATTTTTTGTCACTCACTTCAATATGAAAATGATAGCAACATTTTTTGTATCGATTTCAGTAATATATTTCCAATAAATGTTAAGATTGTGCCTTATCAATGACCTGATGCAAAAAAATAAAGGTTTGGAAAAATGCCATAAAATCAAAGTTACTTCACTAGTATTTTTATTTGTCCTAGATGTGATTTTATGAGAAAAACCTAAGTCCACGTTTTGCATTGGGCAATTACGTAACTTCTGTTCCTATATAATATGTAAATCTACATCCGCCACAAGAAATAAAGCCTATCAAAAGCGAGCCTTGGATTATTGACACATGCGTTATCCTATCAGAGAGCGGTACTCTAGGGAGTGGGCGGGACAAACACTGAAACGCTCACTCAAAACAAAGAAATGAATGAACATCGCGCTAGCTACTGGTACACTGACCTCGGCTCGGTGGCGCAGTGGAGGCGGTTTACAACCAAATAGACGAATACAGTGATTTACAGATAGCTGGAAACCGAGCCAGTCTGATGACTAATCGGCTTCAAAACTACTAATAATTACTCATACTGTTTTTTTTTTTTTTTTGGTCCTGCTGTATGGCCTGTTATCTGAGCTCTACAGTGATACACTTGACCTTAATAAAGTCTGAGGAAGTAAATTGAGGAAACGAAAATGAGGAAATTCTTCATCAAAGATATTCTGAGAATAGTTTTTAAAATCCCCATCAAGGAAACCTAACTGTGACTACAAATGCACGAATATTTAATAAGGTAATCGCCGAGTCAGTTTTCTGATTTGTTGTCTGTTGCTCACCAATTGGCCGATACATTTTAGCAACCACGTCGAATACTGTGTACACCTTTAGCATCTTAATTCGCGGTTAAATTATGACTACAGGTTAAAAGCGGCGGGAACGTATTGGTGGCCTAATAGGCATTTACCCGTGAATTAAAACCGTTACCACAGGGTTGTAAGTATATGTTACTATCAAAAGCTCTGCTTTAAATATTGTAACGCAAGAATGAAGCGATACCTGCATCACCTGAGCGCTGGGTACACCGTGTACGTAATGGGTGAGGGGCGGGGCTTATGAGATCTCCCAAGCAGTACACTCAGGAGCTAGAGCGACGCACGGCAGACATCCAGCGGGCTAGACCGAGAGAACGAATATACTTTTCGTCCTGGTTGCTTTCACTGAGAATGTCTTTGGGTGACCAGCAGTGGTATCCCACTAGCGTTCAGGTAACGGTACTCAAAGCGCGAAACCTGCGGATTAAGGGCAAGAATGGCACGAACGACGCCTATGCCATCATGCAGGTGGGCAAGGACAAGTTTTCCACCTCGGTAGCGGAGAAATGCGTCTCGCCCGAATGGAAGGAGGAGGCGACCTTCGATCTGCCGCTGAACTATCAGGGGGACGCGGAGCGGTGCACGCTCTACATCATCGCCATGCACAGAGCCCTGGTGGGGCTGGACAAGTTTTTGGGACAGGCTGTCATCAACTTAGTGGATCTCCACGCCAACAGATCACGCAAAAAAACCGAGTGAGTGTCATTTTGTTCTATGGGGAGATGGAGTTGTGTCATAAAAAAATATTATATTATGACTCTAAAGTGATAAGCTCCCAAACAGTTAATCATAGTATGTTTTGGTGTATTTTGCATGGACTGGTTTCAGTACTCCGCCCGTGTGAAACAATATTGAGCAAACAAAAGTATGCTTCTCCTGGGAGTTCCTAATATAATAACTATTTCCTTCATAAAACGGGTGATGGTGTTTAGTAAAAACAGAGGGGTTAAAATATAAAGGAGTTATTTTTAACTAAGCTGTTCCAAGTTTAAAGTTATGTTTGGGTGCAGTCTCCTTTAGTTGTTTGTTTTACTTTAAGTTTTACTTTTTTGGGAAAAAAGAGAGAGTTTTTCCCACTCGGTATATTAAGGATGAATAGGGGCAGAAAGAATGAGCCAGATATGGATTGTAAATATTTACAAATTTCACACTTCAGTGGATGAATGAATGAACATATCAGGATGGTTCCAAACGTATTTTTTCATTGAATTCACAAATACTAATGTTTTTGCTTTTCTTGACCTTATAACAAATTCTAAAAACAAAAAATATAATTTTCAATATCCGTGACATAGTAGTTGTGATTAAGGAAATGAAAATTGTGATAAGATTTATTTTAATAAATAATCTAACGGCAGGGAAAGTCATGAAATGGTTTGTCCCATGTGTAAATAATCAGTGGCAGAAATATACACTAGTCAACATTTGAAGTGGATCAAAATCTTTCATCAAAGTTGTCCTAAAACATAAAACCAAAATGCATTCTTGTCTTAGGACAACTTAACTTTTTGATCCACTTCAAATGTTGACTACAGTGTGTGTGTGTGTACATATATGCATATATATGTATAATATTTTCCCATGGAATAGTTTTTCTCTCTGATTGAATATACTTTATTTATGTTGAATGTCATGAATGTATTATGATTTTTTCTGAACATGATTGACTCCATCAGCCATCAATACAGCTACAGCAGATAAATGTATACTTTGTTTCTGTAATGCAGTTGCATTATTCCCAGTGCTCTCTTTTCATATTAATATTGTGTTGTATGGTGTTCTTTGATCTCCTTCCAAGAACAAACTACACATGTCTACTGGACTGCTTTAGAGGCATCTGTCTAGCCTGCTTAGAGCTGTCATGAGGACTTCATTCATTCATTCATTCATTTAGTTAGTTATTGTTTTATTGCATAAAAGTTGTTTATTTATTTATAAAGAAAAATCATTCTCCCTAACCCTGATTAATACTGTTATGTGCGAATGTTAGATCTAGACTTTAAATCATAAAATCTATTTCCATGGAAAACTTCTAAATAGGCATACATTTTGGTAGGAAACCACACAAACTTTGTACAGGTTTATTTTTTTTATTTTATTTTTTTAGTGTTGGGCTATAGTGTTAAAGAGAAATTAAATGAAAATGTGATGTTTATTTGCTTACCCTCAGGCCATCAGAGATCTTGGTGATTTTGTTTCTTCAGTAGAAAACAAACCAAGATTTGTAACTGAAACCGTTGCAGTCTGTCAGTCTTACAATGTAAGTGGATGGGAATCACGGCTTAAACATACAATAAAACAAAAACATACACAAACAAAACCAAATTACCCCTGCAGCTCGTGATATTACATTGATGTGTAAAGACACAAAATGATCAGTCTGTGCAAGAATTTGAACAGTATTTATTTGGGCTGCACGGTTAATCACATGTGATTGTCATACGTGTCTCGTCAGTAAAGCTGGTTCTGTGATTAGCGGTTAATGTCCATCACCTGCTTTCAAATGGAGCCGCACTTACTACACTATGTCTCTGTATATGAAGTGCCGCTTCAGTTGAAAGCAGGTGATGGATTTTTAGTACTAATCACAGAACCAGCTTTACTGATGAGACACATATGACAATCGCATGCGTTTAATCGTGCAGCCCTAGTATTGTTTTTTTTTTTACCTCTGATTCCCGCAATGTCTGAACTGTTTGAACTCTACTGAGCACATTCTCTAATGCGTTTTCTCAGCAGCAGGAGCATGAGGCGTCGGCGTCTTCTTGCTTTTTTTTTTTTTTTTAATTTGGATTTTGTTTTAGCTGTGATTCCCATCCACTTACATTGTAAAACTGACAGACTGCAACAGTTTGAGCTAAAAATCTCAGTTTGTGTTCTACTGAAGAAAGTAACCTACATCTCTGATGCCCTGAGGATACGCAGATAAACATCACATTTTCATTTTTGGGGGAACTATCCCTTTAATTTAGAAGTTGCTTGAGCTTAATTTTTCTGAAGCTCTTTGGGAATGAGTGCTGCTCATATTCAAAAACAGAAGGTGTGTGAGTTTTACTTGATTTGCATATCAGGCCGGCTTGCTGTTTTGTCCAGTCGACTTTCTGTTCTGGCCTTTGAGAGAGAGGAAGGAAAGTGTAAAAGCTGTGTTTTTGCTTTGGGGGCATTTTACGGTTTGGTAGCTGTGGCCTTCAGTGTTCGAAGTTCTGCCGTTTGTCCTTGTTGTGTGGCATTACTGCTTCATATTGTTGGGTTAGTTTGATTCATTGATCCATCAGGGTCTACGTGTTTGGACTTTTTATTGTTCCACTCATACTCATTCTGATTGGGCTAGTGGATCACACACACGACTTGACCATGTTTGGTTTACTTGTTTTGCATTTGAATGCTTTGAAAAGCCCCCTCAAGAGCAGAAATAGTTCAGTATAAAATAACGTGTTGTTTTATTAGAATTATCGTTGTTGTTGTTGTTGTTGTTTTTACTATTATTACTTGAATCACAAGACCCATCATGGTCATGTGATTTAAAAAATGCCGGCATTGATGAGCGTGAGTTTAACTTCATGCATTTTTTTTTCTTAATCTAGGATTAATACTATCATAATTAGGCTGAGATAAAAATATGTGTCCCATGAGCCCTTTTAAGTCATTATAGTTTTATTTATAACCACTGCAGAACAATTATTAATATCAGGAGCAACTGGTTATTAACTTCATCAGATGATCCTTTACTTTTTCTCGTGTCAGTTCATGTTTTTTTTTTTTTCTCGGATGTGTTTTTCTGACTAACTTCTGAGTAAAACGGTCCAGCACAATCTCACATAACCAGTCTAACTGTATTACAAATAATGATGTCTTTACATTCCTCTCCACCCATCCCAGCCCAGTGTAACAAAACTTTACTAGTCACTAACTGACAGGCATGAGTGACACCCAAGGTTTGGCTAATGGTGTTTCCTTAACCTATAAGAATAATATGTGTGTGTGTGTGTGAGAGAGAGAGCGAGAGATAGAAAGAGAAAGAGTACACCATGTTCCTTTCCTTTGGTAGATCGGGTTTATGCAGTTTAGTATCTGAAATCGCAGTAAACACTGAAGATTAGGGCTGCACGATTAGTCGCCACAAGCTACGCAATATGGCGTTCATAACCGAATGCGATTCATCTGCGAACTACTGCTCTGTATATTAAATGCCGCTCCATTTGAAAGCAGGTGATGGATATTTAGTACTAATCACAGAACCAGCTTTACTAAAGACACATGCATGACAATCACATGCGATTAATCGTGCAGCCCTACTGAAGATACAAGTCAACTCACCTTTATTTATTTTGTGTTTTTTAAAAGTGCTTTTAACAGTACAGATTGAGTTAAAGCAGCTTCACAGTATTTAATAGAATATTAGAAAATAGTGTGTCAGTTAAAGGCAGTTCATCATTGAATTCAGTTCATACACAGTCAAATTAAAACCAAAAGCATATTATGTCCTCTAGCAAAGAAAAGGTGTTCAAAATAATTGTTTAAATGAAGCTTGTTTTCACTACCGAATGAAAAATCAAAACGGTAATCGTGATTTTTTTTTTTTAACGGACAATTCAGAATTTATATCTTGCAATTCTTAAAAAAAAAAAAAATAGAATTTGTGAAAAAATAGAATTGTGAGATATAAAATCTCAAATTATACATTATTATTTTTCAAAGCTTATAGCTTTGCAGTGTATAAGAGTGAGTAAATTATGACAGAAATTTGTAACAACTGTGAAAAATCCAATGTTCAATATAATAATGCATTAACGTATTATGTTAAGATATTATATATAATTGTTTTTTTTTGTGTGTTTGTACTCCAATGAAAATGAGGGCTGCTCTTTATTCAAATACAGAGCCTATTATTTGCCTTTTAGTTTGACTTCCTATTAGAGAGAAAGCGATATGTAATACCTGTCTATTTGCCTTGGGTTTGCCCCAGTTTTCATGGTTGTCATTTCAAGCAGGTGTGTACTGTGCCGAGACTCATGTAATTGTGAAGTATGTTAATGGTTATGTGACGTGACTTTAAACCTATTTGCATACACTCAAAGAAAGTAAAAGTGGAATGCAGAGCTTCATTATATAATGGTATAATGTAAATAATGAATGGGATTAATGCAAACACTTAATATGAGTGATTATTTCAAGCAGGTGTTTTTGGATGCAGGTCTTTGCTGAAGTATCGCTGAATGTCTTAGTTTATTGTCTCCCATAGGTCTGATCAGACTATCAGTAATGTGTTAGTGCTTGTGTGTCCTGAAGGTTTTGTTCTTTCTTTTCCTGCCGTTTCTGTCTGTCTTTGTGATCCAAACTAAATTTCTCAAATATGCATACAAAGAATTATACATAATGTATATTTGCCGTTTTATTTTCATGAAGATTGATATCTTTGGTGCTAATAGGTATGTGAATTTTGAATTGTGCTTGAGAGGCTTAAAGCCAAAAATGCAAATTTGCTGAAAATGTACTCCCCTTCAGGCCATCCAGTATGTAGATGAGTTTGTTTTTCCTATAGAACATATTTGAAGAAATTTTGTTACATCATTTGCTCACCAATGGATCCTCTGCAGTGAATGGGTGCCGTCAGAATGAGAGTCCAAACAGCTGATAAAAAACATCACAATAATCCACAAGTAACCACTTAAGGTCTTGTTTGACTTTAAGCTGTCACTTTTGGTCAACATTTGAGTCAGTAATCCATGATAATGTTTCCTCCAGTGAAAAAGTCCATCCCCTGTTGTCCTCTCACGTCAGAATCCACTGACATATTTGTTTAGAACTGTTTTCATGTAAGCAGCCCTTGATTTGTGCTGATTTTTCTCCTGATTCAGACAATAAGACTTTTTCACTGGAGAAAGGTCTTATTTTTAAAGGTTTGAAATTGTGTCGTTATCTGGATTATTATGTTTTTATCAGCTGTTTGGACTCTTATTCTGACGGCACCCATTCAGTGCAGAGGAGCAAATGTGAAGATGCTGTATTGCTAATTTTCTCCAAATCTGAGAGTAGGTACATTTTAAGCAAATTAGCATTTTTGTGTGAACTGTTACTTTAAAAAGTGCCTAGGTATCAGATAATACTGACAGTCTGATGTGTTGGTACTGGAATCATTATAATATTGTGCGCTGCAAGCAGTTTGTAATGTTTTGCACATAAAACAAAAGGCATTTCTCTGTCTTTGTCGTTCTTTCTCCCTCTCATATACGTTGACACGAGGGATTGGATTTTGCCTCCTTTTTCTTGGAGCTTGCTGGTGTCGTGTTACTGTCCTACTTCAGGGTAATGGTGATATGGCAGCTTTGACACTGAGCTGGGCGCCAGCTGATCACGGTCTAATAGAGTATTAATAGAAATACTATATTATCCTAAGTCTGTCACGTTTTTGCACCTCTCCAGTTTTTGACTCTCTGATATCAATTACGGAACCCATATTTTTTCGTATTAGTCCAGGTCCATGTGGACTAAGGTGTGGTTAATTTCTTTACCTCTGTGGATCAGTTTTCTAATTATTTAGCTGTGCCTTTATCTAGGCTGTCTTTGACCTCTAAATCCCTTTATTAAATCAATTGTTATCCCATAAATAAACGAGAAGATGAAACTTACTGCACCAGTTTGTTTTGCAGTCTTAGAGTGGCTGGGTGCGTGGTTTAGTGTTTCTCTGTAAACCTGGTTTTGTGTACCTGATACAAAACAAAGGAATCGGTGAGAACTCATGGTTCCTTTTAACCCCTGTTCTCAATTCACACCCAGGTTAGGCTAGTTTAATTAAAATAATAATACTAATTTAAATTTAAACCATCATTAAGTCATTAAGTATTAAGAGGAATCTTTGAGTTTTTTTTTCTTCTCACAATTGAAATTTCTCACAAGTTTGCATCTCAACCTCTAATTTATTTTCTTTCTTTTTTCTTCTGCCAGTGCATTAAAAAAGTACCAGTTAATTGTGACTTTTTAAATCACAATAATTCATTATAAACTTGTTAGTTAATTTTTTTTATATTCAACTCTGTTTGATTGTTGATTATTATACCTAAATATGAATTACATTTGGACTCTGTTGTTAATTTTAATATTTAATAGTAATGTATGGTTTCATGTATTGAAACTGAATTCTGACCCCTAGTAACCTTGCTGATAATAGATAAGTGTTTATTTCTGAGGAATAGCAGGCTGTTCCTGATGGTTCCCTTCTCTGACGGCTTTAATGATTGCAGCTGATGTCGGATTAAGAGCAGCACTTGTTTAAGTTTGTTTTTCTCTGTGTGAAGAGATGAAGCCTCAAGCGTTGGCATGTGTGAGGGTGTTAGCGTAGCTCAGAGGAATGCGTAGGATGAAGCCCATTCATCAAGATTTTAAACGTCGCCTCTGCTAACTGAGAACTCTCAGGCATGACCATTTGAATCGATTCCTGAGAGCTGGGAGAGAATGATGGATTAAAGATATTACTGCATGTCAATGTGACTATAAAATAGCTTTTAGGTGACCTATTAAACGATTTAGGTCAAATTGTAGTTTTAGATGAGATGTTCTGTACGGAGTTTGCCAGGCGTCTGTGGTTCTAAGAAACTTCAGAGCAGAAGATAATGTAAAGAGACCTGAGATATCTTGAAATAACTTTCCTTATCTATTCCCTTGAGCTTCGATTGCTGATAGTCTTCCTCCACCTTGAAACTACAGATTTAAGTTTCCTGCTGTAAGGTCCACTAACAGACTGATAGTCTGTGTTTCCTGGCCTTGGGCTTCCCAGTCTCTCCCATTTTGATGTGGTTCCAAGCATCCTAATAACAGTTTTTTATTATTTTTTTATTATTATTATTTTATTTTTTTAACTACAGTTAGTGCTGGTCTTTTAGAAACTGCACTTTAAGATTGAAAATTCCCACATTCTGGGAATTATTAATTTATAACATTTCATTTTTGAGTGAACTATATTCGGAAATGCAACAAAATAAATGCTGTCTTAAAAGCCATTCACTTATTCATTAGGTTAAATAATATAATATTTAAATCTAAGCTAAGTTTTGTTTTATTCTGCAAGTTCTAAATGGCAAGAATTATTATTTTTTTACCAAATTAGATAAAAAAAAAAAAAGAAAGAAAATTAATTCATTAATAAAAACCTTTGGAACAGATTTTACTCAGAAATTGTTACATACATATTATTGTGTTATATTTCATTAAATGTAAATGTTTTTCTTCACTTTTTCTTTACAAAGATAAAATTGTCATTCTTTACAAATAATAAAAAAACCACAACATTGCAACATGCTGGAAATTATGCAGCTATAATATAACTCCATGAATGTATAAACACACTTTGGTTGGAAAATAATTGCATATAGTGCACAACCAAAGGGGGAAAATGCTTTCATGAGTTTTTCATTAAAATTGTAGTAGAAGTCTGTCCAAAAGTTTCATCTGTGGGGGTCCAAACAGAAATGCTTGGAATTCTTCTGCAGCCGCTTGCTCTGATCACATTCCACGTTTAATCAGATTGGTCTGTGGGAGCCGCTGTACACTACCCATGATCCCTGTGTTCAGGAGTCTATTATGACAACAGTATGTTCATGATCACACACTGAACTCCAGAACTCTCCCAACCTGCCGCTCTGCTGAACAAGAGGGGACGAGCAAACGCTGCTTCATCAGTAGGCAGGTTTCTGTGTTTTATATCATTTACTGCTACAGGGTTCAGTTCCCGAGTGGAATTCCAGCCTTTCTATTCATACAGTAATTTAGTTTTGAACCTGCTGCTATTTGAAACATTGAATGAAACTGATGTCTTTTTTTTATCCGTTTTTAACAAGAGCAAACTATTGTGAAACTACAAAAGGCATCATACCCTTTACCCCTTTAATCACACATTTGGGGGAAAGTTAGATTTATGTATTACATGACTCTCTAAGAATATTTAGATCTAAACTGACAATGGCAGCATTGTGTTTTTTTTTATATATATTCTCACATAATAATCTGTCTATTTACTTGTTTGGGAAGTAGCCATGCAATAATCTACAACCAGCCAATGATTACAGGGGTATTCTACATTTTTTTTTTTTATGGTCCACAAAAATTATTTAGTATACTTTTTTATACTGTACAGTTTTATAATGTATTTATTAATATTTTGAATTGACTGTTTTATATTTTCAGTATTTATTTTCAGTTTAGTGTGTGTTTTAGTAATTGTATTTTGCGCTTTCATCTTTATTATTTTTTTATATTCCTATTTAGCTTTATTTACCGTAGTTAGTTTCCAAAGCAACATTAATTTTTTTAAAGATAGTTTTAAAGTATTAAATCCTCATCTAATATTTATATTTTATTTAATTTTATCTTAATTTCAATAAAACAGTTTGGCATAAATTAATATTAAAATAATTGTGTTGAAAGTAAGGCTTTGAATATTAATTAATTAAATAAGCATAAAATAGGTGATTCTCCTTAACAAAAACAGTCATGCAATCTAATGAGAAGGTTTGGTTCTCCTTGCAGCTGGTACAAGCTTGTGGATAAGAACGGGAAACAGGAGAAGGACCGAGGGGAAGTTCTTTTGGACATTCAGTTCATGCGGAATAACCTGACAGCCAGCATGTTTGACCTCTCCATGGCAGACAAACCTCGCTCTGGCATTGGCAAACTCAAGGATAAAATTCGTGGTAAGAAGAAGGAAGGCCTGTCAGATTCTGCCTCTGCGATCGTGCCCTCTTCAGTGGGAATGGACAGTGAAGAGGAAGGAGAGGGCGGTTCAGACAATCCAAAGAAGAAATCAAAATTCAAATCCTTGTTTGGACCAAAGACAAACCTCCACAGGAATGTGTCCCAGTCGATGTCAACCCTGGGCACCCTGCCTGAGAAGAACAGTTCACTCAGCAGCAGCAGATCATCTGGCCTTAATGTGGACTCTCCTGATGGTAAGGTCATAGGTCATCTTGTTGTAGTACAAATATACCCTACAAAAATTCTCTCTCTCTCTCTCTCTCTCTCTCTCTCTCTCTCTCTCTCTCTCTCTCTCTCTCTCTCTCTCTCTATATATATATATATATATATATATATATATATAGATATCTTTTTTTTTTTTTTTTTTTGGGCTGTCAGTTTAACACATTATTTATGAAAACACCGCACTGGCTCCACCCCCAGACCTGTACATCATCTTACATTTCATACAGTTCACTGCTGACAAATATGATGCAGAGCAGCCACTGCATAGATTAAGCCCTAAAATTCAATATATTGGGGCAAAAAATGCCACGTATGAGTTTTTGTCTCATTTTTACTGTATATCATATGATAAGGGATATCACACGAGCAGCGAGAGCAAAATCACACGAGTGCTGTTTTTGTCGCGAATATAGCGAGTTAAAATGTGATTTTATACAATAGTTCAGAAAATAAGAAGTTATTATTAATTATATTTTATTATATTTTAAACAATATTTTCTGTTTTTGTTCAGTTTTGCCAACAAAAATAGGCTATTACCTATAAAGCCACATCAGAACTGGCTGTCTCCGAGGAACACCGCAGTGTTTTCTATAATTTCTATAATTGATTATATATAATTATTCATTTTTAAGTGCATTTTTTTTTACGTTTGTACAGATTTTTGATAAGTAGTACTAGTTATTGCTCTAAAGGGTCTGCTATGACAAGTTTGAATACATTTTTTGCTTATGTATAAAAAGTGTAAGAAGTAGCTGTAGTTAATATTCACCTTGACACATCAAAAAGTCAACAAACAAAAGTCCCTTAAAATCCTTTTTTTATTATTATTTTTTTTTTATATAAAACTTAGGTTAGTGCCTTAGGTTTCAGACAGTGTTCAAATATATTTTGGCCCTAATCTACATTGCAGTTTTAACACATATTGTCCTCTTCTCTTGCAGTGAAAAAGAAGTTTAAAATACTTGGACACAAGCGCACCGAGAGCTCCGATAGCAAAGTGTCTCTTGGCCCGTTTTCTCTTCTGAGCCGCTCTAAGCAAAACATCCAGGAGCAGAATAACCTCTGTATCAACGGCAGCCATGTTTATGAAGAGGAGCAAGAACCTAAAGCTAATTTTGGCTCCACACTCAGTCTGAACAGCTCAGGAAAGGGTTCAGTAGAGGATGTTCGTAAATACCACCAACGAAACACATCCGACATCTCCATCGACTCACTGAAAGGCCTGAGTATCCCCTCATACAAACCTGAAGTGCAAGACAAAGCTTCTCTTGTCCCACAGCGCCCTCTAGAGGACAGGAGTCATGTAGAGGTGGAGGAGAAGGGTAAGAAACACGGAGGAAGAAGCCTGCAAGAGGTGCTGGACCGACAGGAAGAACAAGAGCAGAGGAGGCAACAGGAACGAGAGAGAAAACAAGAGGAAGAGAGGAAAAGCAGACTTGAAGAGCAGGAGAGGAAGCGCAAGGAAGAGGAAGAGCTGCAGAGGAAGCGGCGTGAGGAGGAGACGCAGCGAGCTGAGGAGCAGCTGCACCAGGAGGAGACCAGAGTGACCGAACGACTCTCTTCTCTCTTTGGCATTGGAAAGAAGAAGGAGGAGAAGAGAGAGGAAGCTTTGAATGAACCCAAACATCTGGATGTGCCAGCCTCTACAAAACCATTCGAAGACATTCCCCTCACCCCTGATACTCCGTCTTCTATCCCAGAAGAGAGGTCCACGGACCCACGGAGGAGTGTCAGGGCCACCCTAACCCCCACGCCACCCGCTAGTGCTTTCCCCAACCGCACCCCAAAAGTGTCCGCGGTCAAGCCAAGGTGAGTGCTCTTGTGCTTGAATAACTTCCTCTATACAAGATTGTATGCTGTTTAGGGCTGGAAGATTTTTTTGCATATTTACTTTATTATTAGCACAGATTTTGCTAGTAATGTTGTGATTGATTTTTATCCACATTTGATTGACAAATACATTTCCTGTAGAGTGTTGTAGACTTGTTTTACTAGAGTACTGCATGGGTTTTGTTTGGTATCCGTAGGGCTGGGCGATATATCTAACGATATGATCATGCGCATCTAGTCAGTAAATCTGGTTCCGTGATTAGCGCTAAATTGCCATCACCTGCTTTTAAATGGAGTGACACTTAATAAACAGAACCATAGATTACTGACAAGCCACGCAATATCACGTTCATTATCGAAGATGAATCGCCTTCGATAATGAACGCGATATTGCGTAGCTTGTCAGTGATCTACGGCGCTGTCTATTAAGTGCCACTCCATTTAAAAGCAGGTGATGGCAATTTAGCGCTAATCACGGAACCAGATTTACTGACTAAATGTGCATGATCATATTGTTAGATATATCGCCCAGCCCTAGTAATTGCCCAACCACGCTATCTATCAGAACACCTGAGCTGTTTATCCAAAGCAACATTAAATTAATAATTCATCCCATAATGAAAATTTGCTGTTAATTTTAGGGGAGTTTGTTCTACAGTAGAACAGTAAAGAAGATTTTTAGCTGAAACTGTGGTCCTTGGTGATTCATAAAATGCAAGTCAGTGGCTGCCGTCAATTTGAGAGTTAAAAAAAGCAGGAAATGCAAAATGAATACCTGGTGCTCCTGATCATATTTAGTTCTTATGAAGTGTAGCAATCAGTCTGTTCAAGGAACTTATTTACTACATTACCTGTAATCTGTAACTTTAATTTAATTCTGTAGCCAAATTGTTTAAAAACACAAAGGCTGCAATCCAAACCACATCCACATTAAAAAAAAAATCTAAAAACTGATATCAGCAAGGAAGTTTTGGAGCGCTACTGCCAAGCCTGGCCATTATGTGGGTCATTATGGCACGCAGAAGTGACGTGTATAAAGTAATATGAACAACGAATATTATTTGAGATTCAAAATTAGTCATGGCTATTTAACCCTCAGTGCATCTGTGTCTGTTGATTCAGTCCTTGTAATAACAAATTCGGAAGCAAAAAAAAAAAAAAAAGGCATAAGAGCTGGTAAGTTTGATTTCATTAAAATAAATATGAGTAGATAAATAATTTGTTTCATAACTGTGCATTATATTGGTGCCTATAAAATTATTATATATATTTGACCTTTTATTCAAGAAAATAAAAAAAAAACAACAACAACTATTATTACTGAAGACTATTGTCTTCAGTTATGTATATATTGGTTATTTCAACCAGCTCTAATGCTTCCCCAGGGAAATATCTGAGCAATGAGCTATCCTTGAAATCCAAGTTTGTTGCTTTACTTTTAAGCATTGTAATTTGTAGCATTCTTATTCAGGATAACGCTAAAGAACTAAAGTAGAGGTTTGTTAGCTGCATTGTATTCAGCATAATTCATGCTGAGGCCGCATGCTAAATGATAAGTCAGGCTGCTCTGTAATGCAGTCAGCATCTGGCCACCTGAGAGCTGAGGAATACCCAGGCTGAAACTTGACTCCTCTCACCTCTGTCTGCTCCACTGCTCTTAAAGGGGAACTCCTTTATTTAGACAAAGCCTCCTTGGAAAAGTTGTTCCAGCAGATAGTTAATAACAGAAGAGCTTAAATAAATTGCGAACACTTACAGGTCAGAAGAATAAATGCACAAAAATTGCTACATTTTCCACACTGAGGTCATTACGGAAAGTGTTGCACATTCAAATCTCCATTAGCTATTAGTATTTTCGTTCTCATCTCTCAGCTCAACTGTATCCCATTGTGAAAATGTGTGTGTGGGATGGGGTGGAGTGGGTGTCTGTCAGGATGGGATGAGATCATTGTTTTTCTACTAGACATGGGAGTTCAGGTATCGCTTACTTTTATATCCTTGGGTGAAAGTGGAACATGTTGAATCACAGTAATTTTAGTCTGTCTTTAATGTTAAATTGGTCTGGCCATCATTTATTCACTTTTCTAACAGCAGTTTATACCTCTTTGATTCGTAAGGGAACTTACAAATTAACTGCTCTTCTTTCAGTCTTTAGTTGAGTGTTCATAAAGTGAACGAAAATAGGCAAAGTAGACAGATTATGCAGAATTTCACCTGATCCACATTCTTCAAATACATATTAGATATAGCCTATTATATAATTACTTTAGTTTTTTGTTTTTTTCTTTTCATAAAGTGTACTCTGGATATGTTTTATTGTATTGAATGGTTTGCATTTTTGACCTCATGCAACTTACTTAACTTGTTTGGCCGAAGGCATATGATTGGTTAATGGAGGAAGGAATGTGGACTGGATCGTTAAGTGCTGATCTTCTGGTTTAGTAAAACAAGTTGTAAAAGATGATGATCTTGTAGTCTTCCAGACAGTGACTAAGCAACATTGTCTTAGGAAACAAGTTGTTGGATCACCTTTTTTTGTACTGGGAGTTTTGGAACTGAGGATTTTAGGAACTTCTGTCTTATGATTAAATAATATGGTGAGTAACTTATTTTCCAAAAGCTGAGAATAAAAAGAGACAGGAATATGTTTTAGTTGTGTTTGTGTGCATAGAAGTTAAGGGTACATTTTCTTCTATCAAGCTGTGTTTAAAGACTTTTTTTAACAGCCTCTTTTTTTTGTCACAAGATTTTAAGAAATTCTTAAAGTAACCAAGCAAAATTATGACCTTTTTGATGTAGTTTAATAGCAATAAAGATATTGTTTCTATTATGCGATGAATGCTCAGTTGTACATATAAAGTTTGAAGGTCAGGCATTAAGTTAAGATAATATATTTTTAGGCAGGGGAGTCATGTGCTGTTTGTGTTAAATGGGTTTTAGTTGCATGTAATGCCCAGCAGAAGTATATTTGAAAACATATTGGATTGTAAGCTCTGTTTTAGCCGTAAGTTGATAATTTTATGTTTTTGCTCTTTGGCAGATTGGCTCTGAGTGTACTGCCTGAAACCGATAATAGCCATTTCCAATCCCCCTCAGACTCTATATACACACAGACCACTTCTCACCTTTCCCCATCCCTCTCTACTGATCCGTTTAAGTCTTTTGATATGTTTTCTGATCTTCATTTTTCTCTGGCACCTGCTAAACCTCCGAGAACTTTCAGTGAGTCCAGCATGGAAAACCTCTCAGCTTCCAAATCTGACAAGAAGCGAAAGGCTCCTCTTCCCCCTGGTCATCTAGGGGGCTCATCTAAGTCTGAAGACAATCCTGATAATGGGGGACAAGTGCATACCCAAAACTCCAAAGATAGGCCTGTTCTTCCTCTCCCAGACTATGAAACCCTCTTTCCTAAGAAGAGGCATGGGGTGATGGGTCAAACACGTTGGGACCATCTTGTTGCAGAGGTAAACCAAAGAAACTGGGATTTCTCAGAAGAAATGAGTGTAGATGGACATGAGAGGCTGATGCCAAATAAATCTGCAATCTTAAAAAACAGAACCTCTGTGAACCTTAACCAGCACCCAAATAATCATGAGGCAACTCTCTCTGCCCCCGCAAGACACAAAGAGGCACTCCTTCCACCCAGAGCTCCTGTGACCCCAGAACCATCGGTCGAGACTAATGTCCAATATGGTCATATCAAAGAGTCTTTATATGCCACTGTCAATAAGCCTAGACACTCTGCTTCCAAGAACTTGGAAAACAATCCACCTCCAGCTGTCCATAGTAGACATGTACCTCAGGAGATTGAAAGGAAGTCTCTGACTCCGGATGCCCTTAACCATCAACTCTCCCAGTCAAAAGAGAAGCCTACACCAGCTGCCAGATCCATACAAAGTATTAATTCAACGATTGATGGTGTGGTTCAAGAGATGCCTGTTGTCAAACCCAGACAAGAGTCATTAGTAAAGGACCCAGTCAGACAAGTCCAACCAGACAAGCAGGCAACCAATCAACCCCTGACATCAGAAAACAACAAAACTGAGAAACAGCACAAGGGCCAAAATAGAAGCATTTCCACAGATGGGTTTGTTGATGTAGACCTCCTCAAAGCTGCTGAAAGTCCAGAAGAACTGCATTTGGGGAAACCGGCTTATGAATTTGAGGGGAGGGGAATGATTGCTCTTGACCCATTTCCAAGTGATAACCTGCTATCTAAAGATCCCTGGGCTTTACCAGAGCAGACCACCAATGAAGATGACCTGTTCCCTAGGGGCCCAAAGCAAATGGGAAATCTTGAAGATCATACTTCCACCTTTGATAAGAAAGATAAGTCTGCAAACAAAGGAACAAATGATCCATTCACAAAGTCTTCCGAGAAAAGCAAATCACCGAAATCAGAGAGTGGTAACCAATCACCCAGCTTCACTGAACAAGCCAGAGCCTCATTTAAAAGAAATTTTTCGCTTAGAAAGAAAAATTCATCTCGCCAATACACAACTACTGTAAAAGCTGGTACAGAGAATACAAGTTTGGCTAGATCAGTTTCTCAGTCTTCACAAGATGCAGAAGATGTTGAGCTGACTGTAACCAGTGTTGCTCCACCAAGCAGAACTGATTCCACTGTAGTAACATCTGAATCCCCTATAGGGGGCAAGGCGACTTTTCGCGCTTGGGTCCCATCATCAGAGGCTCAGACAGTTGCTCTGCAGAATGGTAGTGGAAGTGCGGGTTCTAATTCAAGAAGGTGAGAAACATTCTCCCGATCCCTACTAACCACTCCTTGAACTCATCTAATAGTCTGTCACCTCTGTTGTGTTAAACCCATCGGCTTTCAAATCAACAGCTGCTGTTTACCCTGAAACTACCTGAATTCATCTCTGGTCTTGCTAGTTTAAAGGGATACTCCACCGTGTTTTCATATTAAACTATGTTTTTCCCTTAACTAAGACGAGTTGATACATACCTCTCTCTTCTCAGTGCGTGCACTCAATCGCTTTTGGCGCGCAGTGACACTTTGAAAGCACTTAGCTTAGCCCATTCATTCAATATGGGCCAAGCAGAGAAGCTACCAAACACCTCCACGTTTTCCCTATTTAAATACAGTTACTCGCGTAGTGTAACTCGACCTAGGACGGTAACACAAAACAAAATGTTGCGCTTTTCTAACCATGTAAAATGGATAACTATATTGTATGGCGGAATACCATGGCAAGTCCTTGTAAGCACTTCATCTTGGCGAAGTGAAAAATCCACTCACCGGCCCCCGCTCCGTCTAGTGAAGATATTACTGCGATGGTGTTCCGCCACACAATATAGTTATCCATTTTACACGCTTAGAAAAGCGCAACGTTTTGTTTTGAGTTACCGTCCTAGGTCGAGTTACACTACGTGAATAACTGTATTTAAATAGGGAAAACATGGAGGTGTCTGGTAGCATCTCTGCTTGGCCCATATTGAATGAATGGGCTAAGCTAAGTGCTTTCAAAGTGTCACCACGCAACAAAGCGATTGAGTGCACGCACTGAGACGAGAGAGGTATGTATCTTAGGTAAGGGAAAAACAGTTTAATATGAAAACACGGTGGAGTATCCCTTTAAATGGAATAACATTTGTTTGTTTGGTTGCTTTATGGTTGGTTACTCCTTCATGGGATCTTGAGGGTCGGGTTTGTAGGCTTGGGGTTTTGCTACTGATTGCTGGTCTTGGTTGTTCAAAATGTCATGGTCTTGAAGGACTTGTGTAAATGGAACAAAGGCAGTATCTCAAATAATACAGGGGTTTTGTAATTGTTGGCCATATTAGATTGTCTTCACAATTTTCAAAAACTGGTTCCATATGAGAGTCTGTTGATGTGGGATTTAATGACATACATATTATAATTTATATACATTTAATGTAAACACGACTAGTTCCATGTTCAAGACATGAGTGGTAGGCATGAGTTTGAGTTTTTTTCCAGAGATCATGTTGTTTTGTGGGATATTTGCATTATACATGATTCTTGATTGCTTTGCCACAGGTGCTTGTGTTTGGGTTTTACATGTTATTTCTCTGCTGTACTGTTATTGATCTTTTGGTTTTGCTTTGGAATTACACATTGGGTGAGTTTGGAATGGTTCATTAACTCATGCTGGTGGAATGACCTCAATTCGAACAGCTTAGTCTTTACTTATTTTCAAAAATACATCTAAAGACTCATCTTTTTCGCCAGCACTTAACCAATACTAGCACTTACCTTTTCTTTTCTTGTCTATCATATTCTTAAAAAAAAAAAAAAAAAACTAGCTACGTGTCCTGTGCTAGACTAACTGAGACTTGTCATGGCACTTGTATACTGTTGTTGTTGTTCTCTTGTTGGTCTGATTGCTTCTATTGTTCTCATTTGTAAGTCGCTATGGATAAAATAATCTACTAAATGATTAATGTAAATGTAAATGTGATGCCTAGAACTGCTTACTGCTTATCAGAGAGAGTACAAAATATGCAACATTTAAAAAAATAATTTAAAACACACTTCATAATATTTTACATTTGTTTTATGACATTGATTTTATCACTACATCACGTTTACATCAGCAAGAGGCGTCTAGTCATCAATCAGGTAAAATACATTGGTTTGACATATTTTTTCACCTTAAAATGCCCTTTGGCCCTCATGTGTCAATGTAAGCTCTCATAGTCAAACACATTATATTGTGGAATGCAGTATACTATGCATTTTGCTCTGGTTGTATACTGTACCTTTTTCCAAATGTAGATCCAGAAATTTGCATACACAGTACTGAATTTCTAGTATGAGTTGAATAATAAGGTATGCCTTTCCAAACATACCCATGTCTCCTTAATCGAATACTATCTTCAAGGGCCCTTGTTCACTTCATTCGAGCATTTTCTAATGGTTTGTTTTATTGTTAAAAGTGTGCAGTTCATCCTCCTTTTGGATTAAGGAACATACTATTGCCAGCAGTCAAGTGTTATGTTCATTGCAGTAATATGCACATCTCTTGCCTTTCTCAGGCCTCACCCAGTGAAACCCATGAGCACCGAGAGCCAGTCTTCCAGTGTTATCGCTGTGGGGAAAGACCCAAAGACTATCACCATCAAGGAAATGGCTGAGATGTCAAAGGTACAGTATTTTCCTACTTATTTCCTAAAGTTTTTTTTTTTTTTTTTTTTTGCACATTGAAGAGTTGAAAGTAAATTTACGAAGTAACGCATTTGTAGGCATAATTTATGTCAACTCCAATTTTTTAAAAGCTAGTACTGACTAATATTGGATATAAGTCATGCATGCTTATTTCCTCCTATTTTTATTTTTAGATTAGATTTAGCAAGACACTTTCCAAGGCGTTTAATATTTTTAAAATATGGTAATAATCTATTAATGCTGAAAAATGGATATTCATGTTACATTGTATTTTAGTTTACTTTTACTCTTTTATTTTCTACTTATGTAGACAAAATGGTACAGGATTTTAATATTGGCTCATCCATAGTTCATCCAAAGATCATGAAAAGCATCCATTAAGTGTATCCAGACTTCTCATAGGTACTGTACATGAGTTGACAACTTTTTTTTCTCTCTTCCTTCATTTCACTGCATATTATCCAGAATGTAGATAGCGGCCCGTACACTCAGCTCACACAGGAGGAACTGATCACACTGGTGGTAAAGCAACAGGCCGAACTCTCCAAAAAAGATGCCAGGATCATGGAGTTAGAGGACTATATTGATAACCTGCTAGTTCGCGTCATGGAGGAGAAGCCAGCCATCCTGTTTTCACTTCAATCCAAGTGTTAGGGTTTAATCCTAACATCTGAATAACTGTGATCGCTATACTGAGACGCTTCAATATTGTAGGACTTGGCCGATGTAGCCAAAAGGATTGTAAACGCAATATCACATCTCATAATCAGTTGATTTGCTTGACTATATAACGCATGTAAAGTTGCTGTGCACACAACTGGATGCTGGGATATTGTTTTTTGTTTTGTTGGATCATGCTACAATCTCCTCCTGAGAAGCTTCCCATCATATTTATTGATAATCTCGTCAATTTTTGTGCATCTTTCCATTTAAGAGAAGGCTTTTTAATGCATTATTTATTGCAGTCTTAAGCTTGTATTTGAAGATTTCCCTTCCTCCTAAAGCGATTTGTGTTTAGATCCTGACTGCTGCCTTGAGTCTTGATCAGAACGCTTCATTAGTGTTAATGCAGCCTTGTGTCTTTTGCGGCTCAAATCAAGGGAATGATCCTCTTACTTTTTAGAAATGACAACAATAAGCACTTTTTACTTGTACCGGGTGTTTCATTTATTAAAGATAGTGTTTTTTATATTAAGTAATTCTCTAAAATACCCTGTAGAATTACCTCTAATGAAGAAATCTTTGCCTGTTACGCACACTTCTGCATATGTAAAGCTCTGCTGGTGTTCCAACACTGGAATTCTTTGATATTTCCCTGGTCAATATTGACTACATGTTTCTTTTTGCCAGCTCTTGAATCAGGCAAAATATTTCAAGCTACATGTCAAACTGCATGTTTGTTTTATATTGTAGCGGTTTAGACCAAGGATTATTAAGCGTTCTTTGAAGCACAATGTACATACTGGGACTTTCTGCAGTTCTGTGACGGACTAGCAATAACTTTTTCGCAGGATTTAGTTTCCTGAACGGCAGGTAATGCAGTACTTTCATCAAACCGGGATCTTTTGCAACGTATCATGTAGCCTGTTGAGGTCAGTGTTTGTCTGTTGTAAAACCAAAGATCTGTGATGTAAACCTGAAGTCTTACCTGACAGTACTCAAAACCTTCTCATGGTTTTAATCAGTGAGTAAACCGTTTTGTTTAACCATTTTAATGCCTATGGCGAGAGAATAAGTCCCTATGACAAGGATGGAGGAATTAACTGTATGTCTTGTTGAATCTGTTGTCAGTCTCAGTTTTCTGTGTTGCGGTTACATATTCAGTCATGAGAACCTTCAGAAGAGCTTCGGCTGTGTTCATTCAAGCATTGTCAATCAGTTTGAGTGAGTTTCACTGTCATTAGGTTCTGCAGACTCTAAACACTCCTTTATATCTGGATTTGAATGAAAAGCCTTATTAATTATTGCTGATGCTATGCATATATGCACAAGATATATTTTCTAGACCTGTGCCTTCTCTATGACATTAAGACATGAATATATTGGTTTGTTCCTTTACTTCAATACTCACAGAAATGTAATTTTGTTTATGCCTCAATTCATTTAATAAACTTGGCCGAACCCATATACAGTAGCATGTGATCTTTTTTGTTTGTGATTTTTTTTGTTGTTGTTAATATAATGTTAAAAAAGTCGTAGTTCATGCACAAGGCTTCATGGCAATTCTATTGTAATGTGCATTAATAGGGATAGTTCTAAATTCTGTCGTCATTTATTATGTTCCAAAAACCTGTAGTTGAGTTTTGTCCAGTAGATGGCAGTGGGATCCAGCACACTATGCTCACTATTGGCAGCTCAAGAGGATGTCATGGCCTTCATCATTATATGTGCGCTGTGTTGAAATGGTACATGGCTGCTATTTTAATTGTCTTTTATATGCAAACAGTATGAGCCTCGTGTCATTCACAACAATTATCAAAATATCTTTAGCTAATTATATTGCCTTATTCAATGATTAAAGGCTATGCTGTCTACAGTATCTACAGTTGGCTAATTAGTAGCTTGAAACGAGATAATTAGTGGACATGAAAAACTGAGATTGACAGATTTGTGTCCTCAGTAAATCCAAATTCAGTCAAAGTGGAGTTTAATGCATGCACAATTAATGAGCAGATAATATAAAAATGCATGATTCCTAGTTTCGTGCTGACATATTTTTGACGTGTGAATATACTGTGCATGTGCAGTGCTGTTATATTTTGTGTATAATTAAAAATTGTGTAAAACCAAAGTAATTGGGGATTATTATTATTATTATTATTATTTAAATTGCAATCTTTCTTGTAGAGCATGTTGCATTCAACGATTTACTTCGATACACGGAATGCCCAGGAAGCTGAAAATTTTACATTTGGCCTTATTTGTATAATGAATTTCTGTGATTTGGTTTTAATATTCAATTCATTTCTTCCTAAAACAACTTCCTGTAGCCTACTGTAGCTTTCAGTTTTCCAGCACAGTAGGAAGCAGCTTTGAGGGTAATAACCCATGAGGATGAATACACATGAGAGCAGCAAACGTGGAGCACTGCTGCTGACCACCTCTGTCAGATACAATGAAAAAAGCACACTTAATAGAAAACAATCCACACACAAAAGAGCTGCTTTCATTCCATGCTGTTATTTCAACTCACAATCAGGAATATTCTGACTTATCTGCTCTAATCTGTTGTCTATCAGCATTCACACATTTTCAGTCAACAATTGCTTAACAATGCTTTTCTTTCAGTTGAATTCATTCAGAGATCTATTTATTTTTTTATCTTTATCTTGCTAAATAGGAAGGGGTCTTCGACAGGAGGTCTGCTATAGTGCAGGGAGTCCACTAATTATTGTTTCTTAGAAAAATAATTCACTTTAAAAGATAAATAATTCACTCTTAAAGTGAATGTGAAGTTATTCTGTAATTCTGTTCTTGCTAAACCAGCAAGATCAAACAGTCAAGACTGCTGTTATGAATACAGTTATTGTGGTGTGTTTGTGTTTTTTTTTTACAATTCAATGAACAGGAAATTAATAATCCGTAACTTACATTTTAGACACATTATTACTAGACTATTTTGCTCCACTAAGGACAATAGTTCCAAATTAATCAAGTAATGGTTGCATTTCGCAGTAATGGTTTCATTCCTGAATTAATTGTGTCTGCGCACATTGGTTGAGTGAATAATTCAATGAATGACTCATGTAGACAGTCACATATTTTGTAGCTAAATGAAAGCAACACAATCTTTCCGCAATTCATAGCTACATTATTATCCATTTTGGCAAATTGGTGGGTAATTTGTATGAATTTGCATGATCTGCTAATGCCCCATCTCCTTATTGTTACAGTAGGTTTAACCTAAGCTCATGTTTTTTCTTTTTCTAAAAATTCACATCAATCACATCATACAAAATAAGCATCTTGTAAATTAGTTACCTTTTCTCATGAGATTGGGGTGAATTAATTCATTTTTGAATGAACTGGTTGAATTAAAGGTGCAATAGGAGATATTGGAAAATGCTAACATCAGCCTGATAGCACTGAAAATGAGCGTCCCACCCTCCCTGTAATCGCTGTCCAAAGCCACACCACCTGAATGCATTTATGCTCACAGACCAGAATACCAGAGACAACATTACTACAATAGGCTACATCAGTGGTTCCCAATTCCAGTCTATGTTCCAAAGTGAAGTAAAGCCTTTAAAAGTACTACAATACCAGAAAGGAAAACCAGGTTGTTGATGTTTGTCTGCCATTCTAGCTCTGTCTGCACAGCGTGCGTGAATGTGCTAATGATGCATTCTGTCTGAGCGAACAGGGTGCGCAGAGGAATGCAGATACATATGTTGACAGGCAGGTAAGCTATGACGGAGTGTTTTGATTGGATGTACATTTCTTGGTTCTACACCTTCCACAGAATTTATAAATACAGATTAATACATTTAAACCACTTAATGATTGCTATCCGGATGTGAAGAGACTTTCAACCAGTATAACAAAAAATGTTTCTGAAGACAATCACCTGTTGCACCTTTAGTGATTCAGCGACTCACTTTTCACCACCTATTGGCGATGTAACCTATAGAAAGAGATACTGAAAACCCCCCAGCGCTAATACACTATTATACAGAGACAAGAGGTGTGTTAGAAACACTGCCTGTAAATGCTGCTCAACCTGTTGAATGTGAGGACTGAAAACAATTTTTGAATAATGAATTTGACACAAATGGAAATTATTTCTTTGCAGTACACGTCATTAACCAGTGTTATTTCAATATCATTTAGATACTATTATAATATTTTGTATTAGTTTCTTTTTATAAAATGTTTTACTTAAATGTAATTTTTTATTATAATAATAATAATACATTACATTTATATAGCCGTTTTCTGCTGTTCTAAGCACTCAAAGCGTTCTACATAGTGAGGGTGATTCTCCTCGTCCACCAATATTATTTTAATGTCTTTTATATATATATATATATATATATATATATATATATATATATATATATATATATATATATATATATATACATATATATATTTTAATTTTATTTCTAATTATTTTAGTACATCAAGTCAAACTAAAAGAAAATGAGAAGAACTGGCAACTAGCTGAAGTATATATTTATTTCATCTTCAAGTTTGTATGGTTTTTGTTTGAGTTACAATAACCCTGTTATGAACTCATTTTTATTCAGTGTGTAACGGGGTCTCTGCTCCGTCACTTGGCCTAAAAGAAAGTTCGAAGACCCATAAAGACATCCATCTCCATATAATAAACCTTGTAGCCTGGCAGTCCCCTTAACATTAGAAAGAAAAGATAGTTGATCAATCAAGTCATTTTCAGTCCAGGTGTAATACTGCCCTGGCAGTGTGTCTGCGGACTGAGCAGCATATTCTATTATGTTTGCACAATAGATCTGAGACTTTGAGCTTAACCTGGGTCTACAGCCTGCAGCTTGAGGAAAGTGTGTTAGTTACTCATTTGTTGGGTGCAGCTCGTTTGTCTTTCACATTTCTGTCATCCTCCTTGTGAATCACTGGCCTATTATCGAAGCTGTGTTTGTGTAGTTGCTGTCTTTGATGTATTAGGATGGCAGACCGTTGAAAACATGACTATCCATCATAGAAAGAGATTTAGTGGAGAGGGGGGAGAAAGAGAAAAACTCAAACGATGTACTGAGTTGGTCACCATAGAAACGCTTCCTCCTTTTTCATTGGTTTGTGTTTTGTTGATGTAGCTCATTTTCATTTTGGACTGTTGTGTTGAGGATATTAACATGCCAAGACCATTTCAAAGGTTACTGACTGAAGTCGCTTCATCTATTCATCAGGTTATTTTTCTATTGTCCATATGCATTGATGTTTCTTTGAATTAGCGAACATACTGGTGGAATCTTTAGCACTTTAAATTAAAGTTAGCGGTAATATGATGCCGTTAACTAGATTTTAGTGGTATTTGTTTATGCAAATATTTATTTTCATGCGTTGACATGTGAAATAATTATATATTATTTTATATAAAGTGTGTATAAAGTAGGGATGCACCGATCATGATTTATAATGGCCGATTCCGATACCGATTTTTTACAAGCAAACTGGCCGATTCCAATAACGATTTCCGTTTTTTTTTTTTTTTCGTTTTAGTTACAATTATTTTAGTACATCAAGTCAAACTAAAAGAAAACGAGAAGAACTGGAAACTAGCTGACGTGTATATATATATATATATATATATATATATATATATATATATATATATATATATATTTCATCTTCAAGTTTGTATGGTTTTTGTTTGAGTTACAATAACCCTGTTATGAACTCATTTTTATTCAGTGTGTAACGGGGTCTCCACTTGGCCTAAAAGAAAGTTCGAAGACCCATAAAGACATCAGTCAGGTGTAATACTGCTATGGCAGTGTGTCTGCGGACTGAGCAGCATATTCTATTATGTTTGCAGAATTGCAGCTGTTCGCTTCCTGCTATCTGTGCCTCAGACATGAAGCTCTGCATTTCCAGTACTGATCGGCTGCCTGTGTCCTGCGCACAGATTTCGAAATACTCTTCCACACAAATGACATAGCGAACGATTACAATGTAGTCTGTGCATGCGAGCGCACTTCCGGAAAAATCGGCCCGAAAAAAGACCAAAAACCGGCCGTTTGTCGATCGCGTATTTTAAGCAAAAAACGTCCGGTTCCGATTTATGGCCGGTCAACCGGTGCATCCCTAGTATATAGATGTACTTAAAGGGATAGTTCACCCAAAAATGTCTGTCATTAATTACTCACCCTCATGTCTTTCCAAACCGTAAGACCTTTCTGATATTTCTGATAATTTCCAAAAGCCCTCTTACCCATAGACAGCAGGAACCCTACAATGTTTTCATTTTTGGGTGAAGTATCCCTTTAAGTCCTACTTATGTTGGTCGAAAACACTCTTAATCTCGCTATTTGCATTTAATATCAATTTTAATATATTACATTTACATATGATTGTAAATTACATGCACTTGTTTTCAAAACATGACATTCTGTGCTTCACTTCATTTACAGCACTATTAGCACAAACAGTAATATCTGGAGGTTTGTACAGATCATTAAACCAATGTTTGAGCAATAATCCTTGGTTTGGTCTTGGAAAACATAATGTTACAGAGATATTCACACTGTACGCATTTACCTGAACAACAAGAAGTTGAAATGGTTTTGTTTACCAAGTAATATATCTTTGTGTATAAAACATCCGCCAGTCCAGACACTGTTTATTAATGCAACATTATGAAACGTTACATGAATTTATACAAAATTGTACAGCTATAATCACACGAATGAGACTTTCTGTCACATGACACATTTTGGCACTTTCAGAACAGAGAATATACTGGATTTTTGGTTCAATAATGAACAAATTCAACTACAAAACAACATCCAGAGTCATATTATTGGCTGTAAAATAAAAATAATGTTTTGCCTGTGCAGACAAAACATTTTTTTGTATATAATGACATTATAGGCCTGAAAAGTTTAGAAAATATTTAATTAGTAAAGGTTTTGATATCTCATACAGTATTTCTAGGCCATGTGCTCTTTTTGAATATTTTCTCTGTTTGATGTTAATATATATTCAGTGACATCTTGTATAAACACATGCAATTAAAAAAAAAATTAATCCTAAAGTCTGAAAGGCATTAAAATAAGCTGCAATTCACTTTTAAAGCTAAAGCATTTGCTTTCTGAAAGCTAGGTATCTGTATGTTTCTGTTGCAGTATTTTAGCGACCGTTTCTCTGTAATGTGACCAACATGCATTTTCCTTCCTAGAAAATCCATATCCAAATCACAGACAGCATGGTGAAATCTTGTGGCTAAATCCAACAGCTTTCTCACATGGCTTGTACATCCAAGAAATACCATCTGTGTCCATCTAAAACGAGATGCATGTGGGAGAACCTTACAGATGGTAGAGTTCCAGCCAGGACCAATGTGAACACTTTCTCTTTTCCAAAAGTATGTGACCCAAGTGTTCTTCTAGCCTCAGTAGTCTTTGAACTAACTAGATGCCCTCTTTTTCTGTCAGAGAACCACACTAGCAGTGGCGCAGTTGTGTGCAGGAATCCCGATGGCAATCCGTCGATGGCAGGTGAACATCTTGCGCAATTCCGCCCTGAAACGATCGTGCAGCCATGCATATAAAAACGGGTTACAACAAGAGGAACTCATTCCACACAAATGACACAATAGCTGGATCAGCAGGAAGTAGCGCTTGTCGATCAGGTCTATATCAATATCCCGGAGAACATTGAAGACACTTATCGGCAGCCAGCAGATCCCAAAAGCAGCGACGACTAAAGACACCAGACGAAACGTCTTGCGTTTCCGAGCCCGCTGGGCTTCCGCTTGGCTCTGGGTGCGATGACCTGGCACCACACAATTGCGAAGCTTCACTGAAATACACAAGTAGGAGATGCAAAGTGCGGACAGAGGAAGAACATAGGTGATGAAGAGTGTGCTGTAAGCATAGGCTAGACGCTCTTTCTCCTGCCCCATCCAGAACTCCTCGCAGATGGTGAAACCTTCCTCCTTGAACTCCACATGGTACGTGTGGGCCACAGCCGGAGCCACCAGACCACACGACAGAATCCAGATCCCTGACAGAAGATATGTGCAGGCCAGAACTGAGATGCGCTTCTTCAGCGGATGAACCGTAGCATAGTATCTAGAAGTTAAAATGACAGCTTTAGGCAACAAGTTACAGTAGTGATCACACACCTGTATCAAGTAAATGTTGAGACAATTATAATCTTTGGGTGGAGTATCCCTTTAAAATGCGTTTTGACTGAAAACTTGTCAAGGTGATACGTACATACAGTATTAATGAAGAACAAATCTTAAAATGAGGAACTGCTTGAAAAGAAAACATTAATTGTAATAAATATAGTTCCGCTAAAATGTCATTGATTACAAGTCTTAGAATTTAGTCTCGATTTCATAAGGAATCGATCCTTCAGTTCTGAGGGAATCAAGCACTGAAAAGAGCCATTTAGTTCGGTAGCGGCGCTAACATGCTATTTGATCTTTCCCAAATGCTAATGAGTAACAAAGAGATCTGTTTACAAAGCGCAACTGAATGTCAAAAAGTAAAAGGTCTTCTTGATCTTATAAAAGTTAAATTTGAGTCTTTTAAAAACATGTTGATCACGTCAAGCCTAGCACATGTTTACAAAACTGTAACGAAGGCCATGGAAACCAAAATCACATTCTGTGTGAACAAGCCCATACAGTTTTAAGCCAGTTTAGTTTAAAGGATTTGATTGGTCAAGGTTTATGTACTGTCTTGCTTAAAATTATTCTCTATCGGACTGATTTATTATTAGAATTGACACTATCATTTGAAATTGGTCATCTTTTTAAGCACAAAATGTACAAACCTAAAGATGGTATAGAAAACATAGTTTCATATTAAACTATTTATAGGAAAGTGCTTCAAGCTAGGATTTTAAAAGAAGCTCTTGTATGTCATTGACCTTGGAGATGCCAGATGACTAGTGGCCCCAATTTGAGTTTGAGAACTATGTGTTAAGATATAAAGACAACGTTAAGCTGAAGCAAATGCAAAATGTTGCATGCTGATTTTGTTGAGATATAATCAGTGGGCTATAAGAAATTGGATCAAAACAAGACCTGTAAATGAACTCTTTTCATTCGCTTTAAGGTGAGAGAAACCTTTGGGATCTTTTGATGCAAAAGCTTGCTCATCAATTGATGCACATTTCCTTGCCTCCGATCCAGCCTAGATGAATGGGTCTGCATCCAAACACCTACGATAATATCAAAAGCTTTTAAAGACAGTATTCATGTAGGCTCCATCACGTGTAAAAGCACAGGAGATGAACCACAAGATGATGTACAGGAGATGTCGGCCTTTACTGTAAGGTAAATGGATTCTTAATGCACCTATTATAAACCAGCAATTTTTCATTTTCTTTGACTATAGCTCAGCACCATCATCCATCACTGACTCACATGCCTACGCAAGGAGGGAAGTGTGAAGGTTAAAGGCTGTACGAAGCCACAAAGTTAAACAGAGAAGATCCACTTTGAATTTCTTTTCAGATTTGGGGATTAGAAGTCCTGGTTTATTTTTGATGTCCTTGGTATTTTACATATGGCAGTATGTTGACATTACTTTAGCCTTCCAGCTTTCTGTAGAATGTATCATTATACAATTGTGTAACATAATAGCATTGCTTTTTTGTGTAACATAAGAACTTACAGGCTCGTCTGGCCCCCAGAAAAAGAGCCGTTTATATTACTCTTGATTATGATTTCACTTTGTTATCTATTTTAAAGGTGGCATATCATGGGAATGTACATTTTTCCGTGTTTAAGTGCCATAATCGGTTCCCCAGTGCACGTACTAACCCAGAAAATGTGAAAAGAATGAACCAGTTATTTTGTTTTTGGTACGCCTTTCTCTGCAAGCTTATGAAAAGCAAGCTGCTCAGATTTCACTCCCCCGTGATGTAGAAAAGGGAATTTATTATAATATTACCTCCCCTTAATCTGCAAGTTTCCACCCATGGCGACACCATGTTTTAGCAGGTAATGGCGAAAAATTGAGCAATACATGCTAACAGTTACCGTTCTGTTTTATGCTGCACAGATGAGCACAGAAAACTATTTAGAGTCCCAGTCTCAGAGGACACAACAGAGCAGTGGATTTATAAATTTATTTACTGTATAAATCTACACAGATCTAATATAAACATGCAATTTCTTTCCCAGTGGTTTACCTTCACAGACATGACAGACCATTTTTGTAACTCAGGTGTGTTTTTTAACATAAACTGTTTGACAGTTTGAGTGGAATAAGAGATGAAAAAGAACTCAGTTTAGTACTGTGTGACAGCTGCTTTCTGTGCGTGCGCTCAGAAAACCCTATATATAGGGTATATATCAAAAGTGTAAACTGATATGGCTTTAAAATGCATGATTTCAACACAATAAGCATGGTAATTCAAATCAAATAGATGTTTTTAGCAGAGTATCTGAGGAAGGAGCTGTTAAGGACAGCTAAAACATAAAGGCATGGTGAAAAGTTTGAAATCTGTTCAAACAAAAATCTGTTAAAGAAATGTTCAAGCTAAATACTATACAGCAGTGGCAAGTTTGAAGGAAGTCGAATTGCTAGTAGATCAGAACAAATTTTTCATTTTAAACATTTAAAGAAATAATGATTCCAGTCATCATATTATCACCTATGCGAAGTGAATGACACGAGGCAGTAACTTCTATATCCCACATAGATTTTTGTTGCGCTACACTGTACATGTAAGGATATGTTTACAAAAACCTGTTACACAGACAAATTTAAACACTATATACTCATACTAACACTATATGTACACTATATACACTATACGTACACTAAAAACACTATACTTAGGCTATATGTACACTATATACACTATACTTACACTATATGTGACACTATAGATCACTATATACTTAAACATACATATACTCTACTATTCAAAATTTGGGGTTAATAAGATTGTTTTTGTTTTTTTTCAAAGAAATGAATACCTTTATTCAGCAAGGATGCATTAACTTTTTTTATATAAAAAAAGGTGACCTTGCAAATGTTACAAAATATATTTTTATTTCAAATAAATGCTTTTAAAATATTTGAGAATAAAAAAGTTATTTATTTAAATTGTAATAATGTTTCACATCACATTTTTGTAAAGAAATGAATATAAGAGACTTTTTGAAACTACGTGATGAATCCACTGAATCAATCTGTTACGTAACCATGCTTCACAAAAGCCCCAAAATGCTAATAAAACTCTGATGCAATGATGAATTGGTCACACTGTCAAGAGACACAACGCTCGCATGCATCACTCACCTGTCCACCCCAATAGCTGTCAGTGTGAAAACCGACACGTACACAGTCACAGGCTGAATGAGGAACACCAGGTAGCACATGAATCTTCCAAAAACCCACCCGCGAGGGTTAAAAGCATATGCCAGGGTAAAGGGCACGCAGGTAGCACACATCAGCATGTCAGAAAACGCCAAGTTACCGATGAAGAAGTTGGTCACGTTGTGCATTTTTTTGGTGTGGCAGATGACGTAAAGCAGCAGATAGTTCCCGAAAACTCCAACCAGGACCACGAGAGCGTAGCACGGGATGATGAGGGGTTTAAAGGACTGAAGGAGCTCCACACCAACAAACTGGGGATTATGTTTAGTCGTGTTCGTCGACTGCAGGACGACTTCATAGATTTGGCCCCTGCTGGAATTCTCCATGGTGAAGTTTTCCAGGCAAGATGAGGGCACTTGAGTGCTGAGCCATTCGCCACTACTGCCATCCATGCTCACGGCTGGTATACTGCTCGTAGAGACCTAAACAGTAGCTGTTTTGGCATAATAACAAGGAAAGAGATACACTTTGGTTAGCTTTCTTCATAACTCAACTCATTAGCTGAATTTTAAACCATGAACAGATGTTTGAAGAAGAAGCGAGCCAGTTGAGTGCGTCCTGTGGAGGCGTGTGCTACCAAACATGCAGTTGGCAATATATAGGTGCTAGGTTGTCTTGAAAGTTCAGCTGGCTCATATAATGAAGTGACTTTTTCAAACTCTAATGAGCACAGCTACAATTTCCTTCAAAGATCCTGTTCTCTATACCGAACCACTTTCTGCACAGCAGTACTTCTGAACATTAGTGATGCAGGAGTCACATCGAAAAGCTCTTCATTACAGCCTTGACTTACTTTAGATGGCTGGTTTCCGTAGCAGGTTATTCATAAAAGAATCAGCAGGACTTGAGATCTGCATGTTCCTTTCTGTGTATGCTCTGTCAATTCAAACAGCAGTAAACAGAAACTTGTAAGGACACTAATGAAAGCCAGCATGATTTGAGTCAAAGATGCGTCTCGGCTGCAGTCAGACATGACCGTTGCTGTTGAGCCTCATTCACTCACGTCCTCTAATTAAGTAAGAAAAGTGTTCATAGATTTAGAATAAATGCTCTTTGGTCTTTACTCTAAAAAAACTACAGTGATTGTGTTTTCTGTTTTTGGTCTCTTTACCAATCAGTCAGGTGTTGCAAAAGCAGTAGCAACTGCTTAATTTATTTTGTCATCATCCTTATTATCAATCGGAGTTTTTCTTTTTTTTTTTTTTTTGACATTTAAAAATACTTATTGTCAGGTATCAGTTGTGGTCCTTGATTTTTACATGCATCAGATAAATGAAGCACCAATTTCTCTTCACAGATTGTTTTTAAATTGTTTTTATGGACAACGCGGTTCTAAAGATGGCCATAAGTTCAGTTCAGTTGACTTTATATAAACAGAAGGATGAGCTGAATGCCAGAGACAACTTATTTAATTAGCTCAAATCTTCCTTAAGCACATTCAAAGACCAGACTGAATAAACATCCCCAGGGTGTCGACTAGGTTAGATGAATGATAAATTAACAAGCCCTCACTGGATGAGAAATTAAATATTTACAATGCATTTTCAATATCTGAATTTAATTAAATGTGATCATCACAGTAACTTGAAGTGACAGTTTAAGTTTTCTAAAGACAGTTTTAATATGCTAGTTTTACACTCTTTCTTCTTATCTTGCGACTTGTTTGACAGTGTTGAAAAACGTTACCATGGAGGTTTTCTTTTTTTAAACCACTGTAGCAAAACTGGAGATTGCTTTGAAAGGCTTATTTTCAGTAATTAATTTAATGTTTTGTAAAGCACAAGGTCCACCATTTTGCATCATTACTTATAACTGTCCACATAGGTCTCTGCATGGCATTTTTGTTCTTTTTGCAAAAATAAATAAAACCTTTGCTTTATGCCTTGATTGTTTTTCTGAGAAGACTAAAAATAAATGAATTTAATTGTGAGATATGCATTATGAGAGACAGAGTTAACAAAAAATATAATTGTGAAAAATGTAACTATATCATCCAGCTCTTTATTGTAACTTGTTGCTTTATGCAACACTTCGAATAAAGTCCAAGAAGTCCTTTCTAATAAATAAGGAGAAACCACCAACAAAGATTCAATACTGGCCTTGAGCTAAGAGAAACTAAGGGTTTAAATACACAGGGAATGTAATAGGGGAGGGGGGTGGGAACTAATTAATCAAAAACTATGGAAAGTAACCTGAAAGAACATGGTGGAGCTGGAGCATCGGAGGACAAAAGCAGAGCTAGGAGGAAGGAGGAGCCAGACAGAGCCCGAAGGATAGAGGGACAAGGCAAAGCTGGAGGAATGGAATTCCCTGGCAGAGCCAGTGGGATGAGGGAGCCCAGTGGAGCTGATCGGTTGAAGGGCATAGGTGGAGTCTGGGGTTCAGAAGCAGGAGGCAGAGGATCCTCAAGCCTAGATGGAGCAGGTGACTGGAAGGCCTGAAGCAGACTGAGGATGAGCCAAGAGACTATAGGTATGTTGAACTTGAAACAGCACTGTGCAGACCAATCGGCGAGAATAGTGCTTGCAGGACATGCAGTGAATCTGGCCAACCATGAAATAGCAGTGTTGTCATTAGAGCTCCTGCAAGCACTCTGGAGAAACTGTGCCGGCTGAGTCAGCCAGGTGCTCTCCGGGGGTGTTATCGAGGTACTTTGATGCCACACATGACAGTGACGTGGCGTCAGTACCATCTCAAGACGGACAAAATTTATAACTGGCATGCACTGCTTCAAGTCAGATGCTGATTGGTCTGCGCACCGACTGCTGCCTCTCAAAACAATGCATTCTGGTTGGAAAATTTGTCAGACTTTGATTGTTGCTGCAGCAAAACAAGACCACCAGCCTAGATCAGCCACTGCAGTTGCTCAAACTCAGCTGCGAAAGCCTTGATGATGACACACCTTATTCTCATTGGTCAGATTCTGTGATGACAAGGACTGCATGTGTTGCATGCTTATTCTAACATTTCGGTTCCAATAATGCTCACAAATCTGTGTTTTTATAACAGTAAACTTTTTGTTTACTGTAGTCGCGCTGTTATATTGAGTCAACAATGATAAAAGCCAATTTACCCCCACTTTATTGGGATTTATAGTATACTGTATGTATTTGTTGAACTTTATTCTTGTACAGATGGCGCTGTATTAAGCAGTATATAAAAAGTGTTTCTGTTGCTCACGAAAACATGTCTGAAATATCTGTGTATTTGACAAATATTGCATTTAATTCACTTTATCTGTTATAGAGTATGGAAACAACACGCGAGTGTCACTACCGGGAGCAAAGAGTGTCTAACTAAACGCTTCCACTTTCACTTCCACACTCAATTCCGGTGGCTGGCTAGTGAAGTTCATCTTTAACAAGTTTACTGACTGGAGCCATCAGAGATGAGGAATAGACAGATTCCTGAAGAGGAGGTGGGAGAGGGAGGCTGGGTGGGGGTTCGGGGCTGGTGAAACCAATGGAGAAGAGAAACAGGGGATCAAACTCTTCGAGAATATTATAAAAAAGGCTCATAAACCAGCAAAAGCTCACTCGCAGTAACCGGAATGTGGGTGGGTCTACATTCCTTGCTCTTGTATTCTACTATAACTCCCTCTGGCACATGAAGTGTTGCTGGCTCACACACCTGGTCAGATGTGTTGTGAGGCTCTGGGGCGATGATAAGTTCAGGAACTTCCTTTTTGTGCTGGCTCGTGACTCGAGGAAGGCTCTGGCTCGCCGTCCGTCAGGGGCTCTAGCAGGGAAGGGCGAGCCACAGCTCACCAATACTCACTCCACATACTGTAGGCAGTGAAGCTCCCTTAATGACTGTACTGCTTAGCCTAGTCCTTGGCAAGTCTGACAGTGAAAAGTATACAGGCAGCTGTCTGGGTAATGTGTAAGGTATGCAAGATTTAAAAAATCCCTTGTGTTGTCCTTGATGAATCAATTCCCCTGCTTGAGCAAAAAGAGTTGCACACTGGGAAAGTCCATAAAAACAGTGTGAAGAAAAACAATTCTGCAAATAATTTAGCTGTATTTGGTCCAGTATTCTGTAATTGTGTTACTGTATAATAAAGCACACGAGGAAGGAATCGAGTCCAAGAGGAGAAACCACCCAATACAATTCAAACAACAAACAATACTAAGCCATGAGCCGAGGGAAACTGAGGGCTTAAATACATGGGGAACACAATCAGGGAGAAAAAGAACAGGTGTGGGAACTAACTCATCAAAAAGTATGCAAACTAGGAAATTCAGGCAGGTGAACAGGAACAGCCAGAAAACATCTCAATTATGTATTTGTTTATTACAGTTATGCAGCTTTTCCCTATACAAGTTAATTGATGGACTGGAGTCACATGGATTATTTTGAGGTTTTTAATCGACTGTTTGGACCAATCCAGAGGATCAATCTGTTTTGATGAAGAAATAATTGTCTAGACATACTGGATATACCCGATCATTTTTGGGCAAACTATTCCTTTGAGCTATTTTAGACCTAATATCATGATGTGTGTTGAATGTTGGAAAAACTCTCGTTGTGGACTCTCTTTTTTTTGTTTTCTATGTACATGCTTGCTTTTGAATTGCACCCAAACTAAACAGCTTTTTATATTTATGTAATAAGTAAACACGCATTATGAGGTATGTGTTATTGTCAGCCTCCAGAATACTGTGAGTTTCTTTAAACCGGGTGATAGAGTCCCCTTCCTCTGGGTGCTTTAATTATGCTCAGCCGGTAAAAACACAGACTAATGGAACTATTGAGGTGCTTTTTAGTGCTTACGTTAGAGCGAGAGCCCAGGTGAACAGAACTGAATCAGTGTCCCTGCGGTTAGCCGTAGAATGCTGTCAAAAAGATTTTTATGTATAAAATAACTCAAAACAAGCCAAAAATAGCTGAAACAACCTAAATAAAACTAGGACTGGGCCATATACCTAAAGTTTTATATCGAAATATTTTCCAAATTTTGATTATATATAATCGATATGTATCTTTATATTTTTCATTTACTCTAAACGCATAAAAAAAAAAAACAAAAAAAAAAAACATGATTTTATAAAAACACCTATTAGTTCAAAGCACATTTTCAAAATGTTTAGTGCAAAAACAAAGTTCAAAATTTCGACCACATGCAACTTCTACTGACCACTTGCTTCTTTTAATTAAAATTTGCACATACAAATGTAACTGTATGGATAAAAATAGTGTAAAATGGTTAACAGACATTTCTTTACAGCAATATAATTCACATACTCGATTTTACACAGTGCAGCCTTAGCTAAGAACGTAGGTCTGTCAATGGTTTCTGGTTTAAGAGATGCTCTGTGGCATGACCATATGCTCCCACCGGCACTAAAACGCTTTCAGATCGGGAACTAGTTGATGGAACACATAAGCACTTCTTTGCTAGTTAACAGGAGTGAAATTGCCTATTGGTGCTGTCTCTGATATTCACTATCAATATTTTATATTTTTACTCAATTTTATATTGATTATGCAATTATTTCAATGGTATCTCTAAAATTCAATATATTACCTTTCCCTAAATATAACTGCAATTAAAAAGAGAATGAAACAAAACACACACACACAAAATTTATTAGGAAACTTGTTCCTAATTTTGCTGATAGTAACTGTCAAAATCACAATAAACTGTGACCAATCACTGCAGCTAGAAGCTGTTCACATCAAGGTTGTTAGATGCTCTTTGAAGAGAGAGCACTTTAAAACAAGAAATCTGAGGCCCTATTAAATATCTTTATTAAAATAGGGCTATAACATAAAAAAAAATCACAACGAGAACATTTCATCAAGGTGTGATGCCTTCATTTTGCACTAGCATGTAACAGTGTTATAGCAATATTTTAATAACATTTATATATCTTAGGTAATTAGTATTTTGCACACACACACACACACACACACACACACACACACACACACACACACACACACACACACACACACACACACACACACATTTTAAGTTTAAGTTTTTTTTCTATCTTTTGCTGGAATGTGTCTGTAGGAAATATCAGTTTACATTTACAAACATTTCTTTTGCCATTATTTGAAATAATCCATTGGGATTTTTGAATGCACAAGGAGTCTCCACACAGAGATCTGATCTCACCATCATCCAGTCTGTCTGGAATAACATGAAGGAACAGAACAAACTGAGACAGACTCAATCCTGATGAACTGTGGCAATGTCTCCAAGACGCTTTAATTAAGACACAGCTATAGCCTAAAGCTAAAAAAATCTGAGTTTGAGCCTCAGTACAATATGTCATTTCTACACAAAATCTATTGAATATAACTGCCCAAAATCCACAGACTACTTCATACTTTAGCCAACTAGTGTTGACTACTGTTGAGTCCAGACTGGAAAGAAAGGTACTTAACAAGAAGGCCATTTTGCATGATTTCATACAATGTGAATAAAATGAAAACATACAAGTTTGAGGGGAAAAAATAACCCTGAAGTTCCAACCATAAATATAACTTGCCACTGGGATGCATGAAAATTAAGTGAATTATTGGGTAGCTTGTATGAATTTATGTGATCTCATGCATACAAATTAGCCACCAAATTGTGTAAAATAGTTATGAAATGCCATGAGATTGTTATGGAAAATCTGCATAAGTCACAGTGTATTCCAGTCTTAAAGGTGTCATGAACTGATAAACTAAAATTCTCTTGATCTTTTGACATATAAGAGGTCATTAAAAACATCCTGTAGGTTTCAGGGGAATATATATGTCAAACATACACAACTGTTAGCCAATCATAGCAGTGGGCGTTTACTTCAGAGCCTACAATCCGACACAGAGCGTTCTGATGAGGGGGTTCAAAACATGACAAAACGTCTTGATAACATTATAAGTGGACCTCAGAGAACAGTACAAAATAAAAAAACAAAGGCAGTTTACAACTCCTTTAAAATGCTTACAAAGAAGCCCAGGAAGAAAGCGCTGTAGATCTGAAGTGTATATTGGGTGAATCCATTCCTACACATCAGTACATTAACTGGATTTCTCAGAGAATGTATTACTTGTTTCATATCAAGCACTGTGATGCTGCTATACACTGAAGTCAAATGTAAAAGACAACCTACCGTCAAAAATGAGCAAGTGATATGGTTTGAAATGACATAAGCGTGTGAATTTTGTGTGAACTCTTCTTGTAACCTCTATAACATAGTTCTGACAGAGCTGTTAAAACTTTCTGTGAAAACACTTTTCTTCCTAAAGTGACACCTTTCCTATAGCCTCACACATCTGCTGCACAACAGCTGCAGGAAGTGAGATGTGTGGCCATGATCAAATATATTACAGCATGCATTATTCATGCAACAGTTCTCTTTCTCAGAATAACTTTTGTTTTACCTTTAAATCCAAATTAAAATGATGAATCAATCTAGCGTCAGAAAATACCCTTTGTCAAGCTGAACACATTCAGATCTATTTCAACAGCACCTACAGTATTTGCCGTGAATCAGTCTTAAGGCTTTGCCTAAGAAGGGGGGAGATTAAAAACAAGAATTATTTTGTTAACCAATATGAAGTTGATTAAATGGCGTTACAATATTTTGACTTTACTCAACAAAGTGACATGTTTGGCATGCATATATTAATCAGATGAACAAAAATCTTTGCAATGCCATTTCCCATCAAAACAGAATGCATAAGACATGTTTTCCCCCAAATGTCTATGTGCAGTAATGCCTTAACTCAGCCTGCTTATCTCCTATGGAAGGTGAGTAGAAACAGCAAAGATTAATCTCTAGAAGTCACTTAATTCAGCTGTCGATTTTTTTGCCATTGTGTTTAATCATTTCAATTTCTTTACAAGCCACCTGCTCTCAAATACTCTCATTAAAACATATTGTCAATCCAGGTCGGAAATCTACAATCCTTGCCCTGCCAGGTGTAAAGCTTTTCATTTGATTCATGTTCACAGGCGAACTATAGCTCTCTGACACACACTCTTTCTCTCTCATAAACACACTTAATAATGATTTTTTATCTTCTTCAGCAAATTTAAAGTCGTAACTTACAATATAGGCCTAATAGACACTTTATTAATGAAACTTTGATAATTAATAACTACATAGTCATGTGGATTTTATTGGAATGTTGGAGTAGCCAATTTAATAATATGCACGCGGGGTGTCAAAAAAAAAAAAAAAAAAAAAAAAAAAAAAATTCAGATTCGGATTTCCACAAAAACACAAAGTCAAAACACAAATGCTGATTCAATGTATGAATCAATGTAGCAATCAAAGTGTGTGAGCCATATACTTTTATCAGTCGATGGGGAACTGAATCCATTCAGTTGCAGGCTTGAACTAGTTAATCCAAAAATTAATTTGTATTAAAATCTTGTAATTACTTATCTCTAAGTGATGAGATTGCAGTACTCCACTTCTGAATAAAATGGGCTACATTCGTATAATATAATATTCACATACTAAAGTATTGTATTGCAAATATTAACTAAACGTCTAATTACAATATTACTCATGTTTTGTTTTTGTGGATGCGTCTTAATTTTTGTCTAATCCACTACTTTAAACTGACTATAAACAGTCACAGAATCTTGAGAAATACATGAGAGAACTGAATTATTCTGAGCAATAAGACTATAAAATGAGATGACTCACCTTTCAAACAGGGATGAGGTTAGTAGACTCCTCGTGGATGCGCAGTTTCTCAATCTGAGGACTCGCGCGCGTTCGTTTATAATGAGATGCGCTACCGGACCTGAGTGAGAGCACCAGACTAGTGTTTCCCGCTGGAGAGGCGGGGTCAAGTGTGTGTGTGTGTGTGTGGGAGAGAGAGAGAGAGAGATAGAGAGTGAGAGAGAGAGAGAGAGAGAGATAGAGAGAGCTTTTGGGTAGAGTTAATGTCACAAGGGTGCCAGAGAATGTTTAATGTGTGCACTATCAGTGAGCCAGGAATGTTTCAGTATAGTCCATTTTGTATATGCTTATGAATCATCATCATGTAGTGTTTTCATATATATTCGTGTTTATTTTTCATATATTCATATATATTCATGTATAAATCTAAACTCTGTCTTAACTCTCTCATATTTTCCCTACAAGAAATAGTTGAAATTAATTCTTGGAAATGAATTACAGCAGTTCATGACCTCAGCTGTCAATATCCAAAGAGGACAAAAATACAGGTGCTTCTCAATAAATTAGAATGTCGTGGAAAAGTTCATTTATTTCAGTAATTATTAATTTCAGTAATTAGTATTTCAACTCAAATAGTGAGACTCGTGTTTTAATTAAATTAACAGATTGCACACAGATTGAAGTAGGTTAAGTCTTTGGTTCTTTTAATTGTGATTATTTTGGCTCACATTTAACAAAAAGCCACCAATACACTATCTCAACAAAATAGAATACATCATCATAAAAAAAAAAAAAGAAAACTTTCAGTGAATTTTTGGCCTTCTGTAAAGTATGTTCATTTACTGTACATGTACTTAATACTTGGTAGGGGCACCTTTTGCTTTAATTACTGCCTCAGTTTGGTGTCGCATGGAGTTGATCAGTTTGTGGCACGGCTGAGGTGGTGTGGAAGCCCAGGTTTCTTTGACAGTGGCCTTCAGCTCATCTGCATTTGTTAGTCTCTTTTTTCTCATTTGTTTCTCATTTTCCTCTTGACAAAACTGGGGTTCAGGTCTGGTGAGTTTTTTGGCCATCAAGCACACCAACACCATGGTCTTTTAACCAACTTTTGGTGCTTTTAGCAGAGTGGGCAAGTGCCAAATCATGGTAAATCATTCTTGGTAAACGGGTGCAGTGACTTTGGTTTTCCACACTTTTCCCTTCCACTCAACTTTCTGTTAACATGCTTGGATACAGCACTCTGTGAACAGCCAACTTCTTTGGCAAATAATATTGCAGTGAAGGGTGTCATTGATTGTCTTCTGGACAACTGTCAGATCAGCAGTCTTCCCCATGATTGCGTAGCCTAGTGACCCAGACTGGGAGACCATTTTGAAGGCTCAGGCAACCTTTTTATGTGTTTTTAGTTGATTAGCAGATTGGCATGTCATCATATTCTAATTTGTTGAGGTGGGTTTTTGTTAAATGTGAGCCACAAATCATCACAATTATAAGAACCAAAGACTTAAAGGGTTAGTTCACCGAAAAATTAATATTATGTCGTTAATAACTCACCCTCATGTTCCAAACGTTCCAAAACCCGTAAGACATCCGTTCATCTTCGGAAAACACAGTTTAATATATTTTAGATTTAATCTGAGAGCTTTCTGTCCCTCCATTAAAAAATGTATGTCCTGTATAATGTCCATGTCCAGAAAGGTAATAAAAACATCATCAAGTAGTCCATGTGACATCAGAAGGTCAGTTAAAATTTATTGAAGCATCGAAAAGTACATTTTGGTCCAAAAATAACAAAAACTATGACTTTATTCAGCATTATCCTCTCTTCCGTGTCTGTTGTGAGTGCGTTCACAACACTGCAGTTTAGTGATATCCGGTTCGCGAATGAATGATTCGATTTAACCAGTTCTTCTTGAACCAGTTAACCAAATCGAACTGAATCGCTTGAAATGGTTCGCGTCTCCAATAAGCATTAATCCACAAATTACTGAAGCTAATAAGATGAACGAAGGTCTTACGGGTTTGGAACGACATGAGGGTGAGTCATTAATGACATAATTTTAACTTTTCGGTGAACTAACTCTCTAAACTACTTCAGCCTGTGTGCACTGAATTTATTTAAAGGGGGGTTGAAATGCTATTTCATGCATACTGAGTTTTTATACTGTTAAAGAGTTGGATTCCCATGCTAAACATGGACAAAGTTTCAAAAATTAAGTTGTACGTTTGAAGGAGTATTTTTGTTCCAAAGATACCTCTTCTGGTTTGTCACAAGTTTCGGAAAGTTTTTTTCGAGTATGGGTCTGTGTGACGTTAGATGGAGCGGAATTTCCTTATATGGGTCCTAAGGTCACTTCTCCCATATAGCAGAGCAGAGGAGGAGAGACATTCACTGATCAGAGCGAGAGACCGAAATGCCACAAAAGAAGTATGTTTTTGGTTGCCAGGGCAAGACAACCCTGCACAAAAAAAAAACAGCATTAAGGGACCAGTGGATGGAGTTTAATTTTAAAGAGCATCAACGGAGTTGTGCAAGTGTTTTTGTTTGTTCCCTGCATTTCGAAGATGCTTGTTTTACAAACAAGGCCCAGTTTGACGACGGATTTGCATATAGTTTATTTCTTAAGGATAATGCAGTCCCAACGAAAAAGGGTCACGATCGTGTGTTGGAACCGCAGGCGGTGAGTAAAACTGCTTCAAATATCTCTGTGTTGTTAACTTAGCTATCAGCGCGTAAGCACATCAAGTAAACAACATGCGATGTTGTCATCAAACTGCACTTTCCACATGTACAGCTTAAAAAAAAAAAACACATATAGTGGAACTTAGTCATTTTCCAAAACCGCTAAGCAAATATATACAGTTTCAATACATACCACATAGAGACGTCGTTGCTGATGCTGCTCTTGTTAAATTTCAGCCTCTGGATAAAAATACGCTGAATCTGACTGTTAGCCATGGTTTGTTTTGGATGATGTTTTTTTCCTCACGGTAATGTCACAGCTTCCAAACGCTCTCAACGCAAAAGCCTACTCGCGCTCGTGATTCTTTAGCTCCGCCCACACTTCATGCCTCCAGACGCTTGTGTTTTTCCGGGAAAAATTGGTACAGACTATCTTTCTCTTATAAATATAATAAAACTAAAGACTTTTTGGAGTTATGAAGGATGCAGTACTACTCTATAGGTACTCAAGATTAACAGGATATTGAGTGAAAACAAGCATTTCACCCCCCTTTTATACACGAGTTTCACAATTTGAGTTGAATTACTGAAATAAATTAACTTTTTCACGACATTCTAATTCATTGAGATGCACCTGTACAAACACCATAAAAATATGGTCAAGTCTCCTGAAATAGTATTATGCTTTATGTGAAGGACAGACACATGTAGGCTACTGTAATTTATTTTTTTACATTTTGTTTTTGATGTCCGTATCCAGATTCCAGAAGGCTGATCTTGTTGTAATGTAATATGGTCATGTCAATTTGAGTCTGCTTAATATAATTTTAATTTAAGGGCCTTTTGACCCATTTTGATTATACAGTTCTGCATATTCTAAAATTACAGGCTCCTTTTCGTTTGTCAGTCAGTCAGAATACTGACTGGTTAATGATTTCAATATAATGCGTTATTATACTGTACCGTATGTTGGGTGGTATATTTAACATCAATGTTATTTAAGCAGTATAAAAGCTGTGCTGTAAAGCTCAAGCAGTGTTGCTATGAACAGTTACCAGTCCATCTAAAGATTTGATGTTCTGTGCTTCTGGTCTCCTGTAGTCAAGGTTAAGTATGTTTATCTGATGGTTTATTGGATGCAAACACACGCAGTGCTCTACTCTTTGACCACATCTCTCCCAAGCTGAGTTGCAGTTGAGAGACTCAGATGTGAGCTGAACTCGATGCTCAAAGAATAATTTAGATGAATACGATATATTTTCTTTGATCTTTGCACTTGATCTTTTGTATCGTTCGTTTACTGCAATATTTGACTCTGGCAATTCTATTGTCCTCTTTGAGTTACCAGTTAACAAGGACAAAATTTAATCAGTAAGACCAGGAAGGGAAAAGAGTGGAAAAAAAAAAATTTATTTAGCTCAAAATGACATATCTCTACAGATTATTGTAGTGCAGACTGGTGTTGAGGGATCAAGGTTTGGCTGAAGTATTCATTCTTAAGATATTATGAACATTTTTGGAGTTTGTGGTCAGTTTTGAAGGCCTTGGGATTGGAACGTAAAGCAGCTTTCACTTTGTGATTAAATACTGATGCGCTGTAGACTTTCACCTGATGAATGTGGGAGGCAATCCAGTCAATCACAGCATACGAAAATCCTCTGCTGACAGAATTATTTTGACACCATAAACACACAGTCTGCTAACTTGGAAGGACTTGGTTGCTTGCCATGCAAGATAAAAATGACTATTGATTAGAACAATTACTCTCAAAGTGATTTACACAAAGGATGGATGGACAAAGACCTTGTTATGGAGGATGGTAACTGTGGTGACAAGATTATTGTGGTTTGTAAAACTGCCCTTGCATGAGAGATCAGTGGTAGTTCAACTTGCACTGGTGTTCAGTTGTATGGTTTATGTAACAGAAAAAAACAGAACAAATATACTTTATCTAATCGCTATAATCACTGCATGCATTTGTGAATGACTTTCTGTGCATTTGTGGATTGCTGCACACATTTGTGGATTTTGAAACATTTCTAGCATCAAGACGTGCTGACATGTCCACAAACAGATAGACTGTCTGTGTGTTTAGTTCCCGTTAGATAACTGCTCGTATACATAATTTAAACAGCTCGACTGAAAAACTCTGTTGACTGTTGTATGCTGGAAATTTAACCTAGGCTATATACAAACTCAAATGTTTATCATGAGGTTGAGTCCAGTTATTAGTCACTTATTGATTCTTTTCTTTCCATCTTGAATAACATGACACTTTCTTAACATGTCTGTATCCAGTATAGTGCTCTTCCCATAGCCAGGATTTAAAGAGCTGCTTCTCTGGCATTTTCAAAAGCAAGCAAAATAATTCTGTAGCTTGGTTTGACACAAAGTCTAATGGTATAAAGAAACCAATTTTAAACATCTTCTACTGTTCAAATTTTAATGGCCCTTATATTTCCTATTTGAGCCAATACAGATGAGCAAAGCTATTTCATGACAAGACTGCCCTGAATGTAAAGCAAAACATGATGGCTATTAGCGATAATGTGCTATGATTGGTCAACTAAATGTGGCTGTTATCTGATTGGCTTGAGTAGACGATGGGTGGAGTCTACCTATTTGTGGATTTGTCAGCACCTCTTTGCTAGATACAGTATGTTTCAAAATCCACAAATGCGTGCAGTGATCCACAAATGCACAGAAATCCATACAATCAAATGTTTGTATGATATAAAGATATTTGTAAATGTTTTTTATTAGTAAATTCCATTTTATATATTTGTGAATTTAGTTAATGTTTTAGAAAATTGCTTTGTCAGTATGTATATTTTTTTGGAAATCTCTTTTCATTTATTTGTGGATCATAAACTTTTTATTTTTTTTTATTTTTTATTTTTTTTAATTATTATGCAAGAAAGCGATTTCCATATCTTTAGAGGTGTTTTTGTATTATTCAACGCAAATGAATTTGCCATAAAAAAAAGTTCTCTTTTTTTTTTATATTAATGCTAAATAATTCTAAAATAACATTGGCATACACTATCAGACAGTCTAAATATATTTTTTATTCAGGCTATGAATGGATTTACAATGTGCAGACACCCAGAAACACAAATGCATGGACATAAAATGCCCACACATTCAAAGAAAATATTTAATAAATTTGTCTCTTGGGCAACATGTACAAATAACATTTTAATCGTGACTGTACTGTTATTAATTATAATTCTGGAAAAACAGAATACACAATGTTACAACTCATAAAGAAATAAATGATTCTGCAAAACGGGGAATTAATTATTCCACATAAACACATAGATATAGAAAAAATGCAGATATGTTCTGATGTGTGAGTGCTGAGACAGCTGTGGATAAATATTCATGGCCCTTCCACTAAATCCTGACTCAACAAACAGTCAGAGCTCACAGTTTGATGCCCTGCGTTTGTGTTCAGGCACTTCAGCAGTGGGAATTCACAGAATTTCTCAGCGTAAGGTTGAGTTACAAGATCAGCTTATGCAAGTCAGGCAATGTCAGATTTTTACTCTCTAGATAGATAGACGGATGGATGAAGGGACAGACGGATGGGCAGATAGATATATAGATATATAGATAGATAGATAGATAGATAGATAGATAGATAGATAGATAGATAGATAGATAGGGAGGAGTGCAAGGCATCTATTAAGGCATTCATGTTAATCTCTGTCAAATTATTATGCAAAATGTTATACTGTTATTCCTCTTTGAAATTACTAGTTAAATTGATTTCACATATACAGTATTTATAGTTTTATTTGATTAAAATACAGTAATACTACAACAAAAAAGAGGATAAAAAATGAAGGTAGCAGAGATATAGATTTGAGGAACATTTATGAGAAACAATAATCAGGAAACATGGACAGCAAGACATTGGAAGGCTAAACATTCAATCACCAGCAAAGTCAAAGAGTGTGTGTGCTGCTTTTAAATCCCTTCTAATGTGAGACATCTGTGAACTGATGATGAGATCTGATGAAAGACAGGTGATTGCAACTGATGATACGTCCAGGCAGAGGATTATGGGAAATTGAGTGAGTGGTAAAGGGTACAGGATGGGTTGCCCTCTAGATGGGTTCATGGGAACTCTAGCAAGAGATATTGACAATTTGTATTTATTTATTTATTTTTATTATTACACGATTCTTTAATAGTTCAGAAAAAAGGTCTTTATTGTCACTTTTGATCAATTTAATTCATCCTTACTAAAATAAAAAATTCTAATATAAGTAAAAAAAAAATTAAATGGTAGTATTTGAATGGCATTACAATATAATTATTTTATGAGTCAAGGCTTTTAACGCATTTCAAAATGATTTCTTCCACTTTGCTTCCAGCGATTATTTTATCTTTGGGGAATTACACGGTACATTTGAAGGGCCATTAATATGCAAGAAATAGAGTCTGTGTGTAATTATGGGTAAACTTAAATTGGTCATACACGAAAGTGTTTCACTAACAAAAAGCAGTATTTTCTATCCCTGTTACTGGAGTCACAATCAACAGAACACATTTTGGATTCATACAAAAGTTTTACTATCTGAAAAAAAAAAAATCCATGTTGCTCTTTTCCATACTACGAAAGTGTATAGTGACTAAGCTATCAAGTAAGATTTGAAAATCAAGATGAATATTCAGTCAATAATGACATGACTTCAGAAGATATGGAATATAGCAGATAAGTCATATAAACTACTACCCATCCAATTTAATTGAAAAAGTGCACCATGAACATTGATCAAATCTTTAAAATCATTTGTTTTTCAGTACTGTAAGAACATCATACTGCCTAGGAACGACATGATGGTGACTACCCCCACGTCTATAGGGATAGTAAAACAAGACTACACAGAGAATAATAAAACTGGGTTATGGTGATAGAGAAAAGGAAGGAAACATTAAAACCTAATTGAACAACAAAACAAAAATAAAAATTATTTCCCTAACTAAAAACAAAGCCCAAACTATCCAGCCAAAATAAATAGGCAAGACACCCCTACTCTCCACATTCTTAGAACATAATGTTTAAAACAAACAAACATGATCAACAGGTTTTACACTTCAGTTGAGTTTAACAAATTTGATCAGATCATCGGCTGGAAGAGGGATCCAGGAGCTATCAAACCGAACACGGCTGAACCAACAATGAGCTCCTCGCTGAATGCCAGTGGCGTCCTTATGAAGATCACGCCTCATCTGACCACCAATGTCATTCATACACCGCCTACTTGGAAAACCTATCAGAGACCAGAAAGAACGAGGAGGAGGAGAAAGAACTCAACACAACACAGCAGATACCAAGGACACCGATTATAACAGTGAGTATATGATGAAAGTTTTTTTTTTTTTTTTTATAAAATACCTTTTTAGTAGAAGAAATAGCAGACAGGAAAGACAGCACAACCCCATTATCAAAGCTCCTGTGTTCAAATGCCATCAGTCTGACCTTCTAATTACAACTGACAATGATAAATGGCATTAAAATATCTAACCTTTGTGTTATCTGAACACCCCTCTCTACTTGGAAGCACAGATGCACATTAAAACATACTCCATTTGGAAACAGTAATTCGCAAAGCTTCAGACACACTGAGTCATATTGCTTATGTGGGTGTCGCAGGATCGAGTTCAGCCTGCAACATTCAAAATTCCAGTTGTTTTCACTACATGCTGTGTCTTTTGAATAAAGTAAAGAAAACAATGTCAACTTCAGCACATCAAATGCCTCGAGCCAACTTTCTCAACTCTTTTTGTGAACTCAGCTTGTTTTCCCCTTAGGTCTGTCTCTCATGCAGAAAATACCCTCCAATCCCATCATTGACAAAAGCTACCTGTAGTTCTCACTAGACAAAGCAGGCAACCGCTGTGCTTTTTCTATCTGGACACCAGTAACCTCTGCCTCCTTCTCAGCGTTCACTGTCCAGATAGATGGCTTCTGAGATTTCCGGTAATGAATGCCTCTGGTACAGAGGTCAGATATATATATATATATATATACCGTATACATCCCAAAATCTTTTGAGAGGAACAGTGTGACACAAATGAAGTTCATGAGCACATGTGAAGGTTAGCAAAAGGTGTTGTTTTTAATTAATATCTTGAATGTCCCATGGGAGAGTTTTTTAATTATTTTAAATTATTTTTTAAATAAATTTCTGTATAAATGAATATATTTCAGTCTTGACTTCAGAAAGGCTATTTTCATATTTCTACTGTCATTTGCTAGAATATAGGGAGGAAACAAAATGGTTGTGTCAGTTGATGAAGAGAGAGAGAAAGAATACAAACAAATAAAAACTAACCCCAAAGGGCAGCGACAGGAAGGGTTAATGGTAGACATAGGAGGTAATTGGTATTGACTCATCAAAATTTTCGGATAAAAAAATATTATGCATGTTTTATGTCTCTTTCCATGTGAAATGTCCAGTGAGTGGTGTGGCGGAGCTGAAAACTCCAATATCAAAAATTGTAATTATTAATATTGTCTCCGGCCATTTTCGTTTACCAAATGAGGAAAAAGGAAATGAGGTAATCTAATAAAAGGAGGAATTAAACTGAAGGAGGAGAGGAGTAGGTGTCGGAAGAAACGTGGAGTGTTGTTGTTAGTGCGCTGTGGAGATGAGAACCGGAAAGCCTCAACGGAAGCCGAACGCCATCTAAAAATATACCCAACAAACGAATTTGTGGTAATATAGTTAAACGCTATTAGGAAGTACCCAATAAATGAACTGCTGGCTGGTAGTTGGACGGGAAAAATTAAGGGAGAAGGAAGGTGTCTACACTTACCTGTGTGGCGGTGACGTAATCCTCGGAGGGAGAGCGCTGTGCCTTTGCTGGAGTGGATGCTAGAGAGTGGACCGCTCTCCATGACGATGTCTTCAGCGCAGAGCGTTTAAAAAGTCCCGATCGAGCTGTTAACGACCGTCTGGATCCTGGCTGTTTTCGTTTACCACCAACACAAGTTCACCAATTACTGAAGGCGGCTTGTTGGATACGTGGCTGGTCTTATCCCAAAACGCTCACACCATTCATCTCTGCACTTTCCACACCCACATTTAACCCAGTTCCTCTCAAACTGCAGTGAGTAAAATATAAATATATATATGATGTTATCTTTATTTTATTTGTATTCTCTTTACTGAACCTCGACTCATAATTTAAAGGTTTATTTTATTTTTCTGTTCTTGTCACTGATAATTGAAAGTGGTGTTTTTCTGTTCTTGTGAGAAATACAGTTGTCTAAATGGAATCCTATGACGTTTGTGCTTTATTTCTTGGAATGTGAGTTTATATATGTAACTGGTGGTATTTATGCTATCTGGGATATTTGTTTTCTTAAACATTTGACAGGGTTACTCCTGTCTGGCGCCCGAATTTAAGTTTAACCTAAAGAGAAAATCATTGGTTTGAGTTTCTTAAATTATTATCGGGTCACCACCGTTACAGAGTGGCGCCCGAACAGGGACATGAAACATAAAACTTGAAACATGAAATTTGTAGTCTGAAAACTTGAATACATTACTGTATCTTTTGAACTGTTTTGTTTTGGGTTTCTTTTTCTCTTGTGATTATCAACATTTTTGCTCGTAGAACTGTTTTGTTGTTAGAGTGGACATTTCACACTTTATGATAGTTTTTTTTTTTTTGTGAATTGAACTTCGATATAACCAGCAGACTATTGAAAACGTTTGGGCCAAAGTGTGTGTGTGTTTAAAAAAAAAAAAAAAAAAAAAAAAATCTGTTAAGTACTCTGTAGTTGTTATTTTTGTGCACATTTGACCAAAATATTTTGACACCGGTTGTATAGTATTTTCTTTTCTGAATTTTGCAAGTGTACCCACCCTGTAGTTTGTTTTGGTTCCTTATGTTGCCCAAAGAAACTGAAACGGGCTGAATAGTGTTCTCATTTTTTATTTTTTACATTTCACAATTGACCATTGCATTCCCACACTCACACATACATTCCAATCATGGCCCATACCCCTCAGTCACCATCCACTTTTGTGGCAATTGATCCTCCAGATATTGCAACCCCCAACTGGCCCCTGATGCAACCAACTCTGCAGCAACCCAGACAACCGCCTCCTGTTCCCACTTTCTGCTCCACTCCTACACAGTTAAACCCTCTTACTCCAAGAACCCATGTACGATTTTCCCCTCCACCACCACCAGGAGAAGGGGCTCCTCGTCCACCGACTAGTGACATGCAGTTGTGCACTTCCCCGGAACTTACACCTCCTTCAGAAACACAGCACGACTTGCCTGGATTTCTCCCGACCCCTGGCAGAGGAATGTATCAATTATCGGAGCAAGTACAAGGGAACTGGGATATCCTTTTTAACTGCCTCAAACAGCAGGACACAGTTTTGAAAGTACTCACCCAGGAACTTGCAACTACCACTTCACAGCATGATGCCAAGATTGAAACCTTGACTGCTAAGATTAAAACCAACCACCAGCAAATTCAGGCCTCAATCACTGATAAAAAACGACATGATGAAGAGGACACTGATCAGCTGACAAAAGCCATGAAGGTGATGGTGACAGGAGAACTGCAGAAAAGTGAGCACACCGTTATCTCTGAAGTCCGGTTTATGGTGGAACAATTGCAACTAGAGGTGCAGAAAGACATCCAGGAAATGCAGCACAGTACTCAAAAGGATCGTGGCCAACTCTTCCAGGAAATCAGTCAATGTAGCTTCCAATTGAATACCTTAAGCGACTCCTTGAAAGAGCTGAAATCAGAAATAAGCAGTTACTTCAAATTTCCTGGGAAAACAGTGACTGACTTTCCCTCAAGGACACGAAAATCACCTCATCATTCCACTGCTGCAGAAGTTGAAACGTCAACACCCCACACATTCGTGTCCGCACATCCACCTCCTTTGCACCCAATAACTGTGGTCAAGAGTGATCATTTGAAACTAACCTTCCCCACCTTTGGCAGATCTTCAGATGATAGTGACCCTCTGTTATATTTAACTAGATGTCATGACTTTCTGGCATTACACCCCTTAGAGGATACAGACATCCTGGCAACTTTTCGCACTGTCCTTTATGGAACAGCACGGGACTGGTGGGAGGTGGCCAGATCCTCTGTTCGGACCTGGAATGAGTTTGAATCCGCATTTCTTGCAGCGTTTCTTTCAGAGGATTATGAAGACGAGCTAGCTGAGCGTGTCCGCACCCGAATTCAAGGGGAAAAGGAGTCCATTAGAGATTTCGCTTTCACTTACAGAGCTCTATGCAAGCGCTGGAAACCTTCCCTGACAGAGTATGAGTTAGTCAAATTGATAATAAAAAACATCAAACCATACCTTGCCAGTCAACTTCGCAGCAGAGTAAGTACAGTGGATGAACTGGTAAAACTTGGGAATCAATTAGAAAAAGACTATGTTCATCAGCTACATTATGAAGGGCGGACAATGACTTCACTTATACCACAAAAACCTACCTCTAACCGCCAAGGTGAAAGACCCACTGTCCAATGCTGGAGATGTAAAGGTCAGCATCCGCCTGGAAACTGTCCACAATACTCCACTTTACCTCACACATCGCCTCAAAGTCCTTTTCAACCTGCAGGAAACAAGCGAAATTTCCTAGCACAAAAAACAGGAGGCGCACCATCAAATAACGCCCTGTCTGTTACACCTCCATCCCAACCATCTGTTGTAACTGCATCTTTTACTTCTAAACATGAGTCTATACCTCAACAGTTGGTCGTCCCGATTGCCATTGGCAGATGGACAGGAAAGGCTATAGTTGACACCGGGGCAAGCTATACTCTTTTACACGAAAGTTTATGGACGGAGCTTGGGTTCTCTGATTCTCTCCGGACTTGGGCTCTTGGTCCACTCTACTTGGCAAATGGTGAGACCGCTATACCGGTAGGATGGACAAACATCGAAATAACTCTCCATAACCAAGTTTTTTTTTACCGGTAGCCATCCTGTCTACCAAAGCTCTAGCATACTCTGTGGTTTTAGGATTGGATTTTATATTTACCAGTGGTCTCCAGATTAATGTTGCTGATGGGAACTATTCTTTCAAGTCACTTCCTAACCAGAATTATCCTTTTCAGCCTGGACAAGCTAGTACTCCCATTAGATGTATCCAGCATCTGAAAAAGAAAGCACAACATATAAATTCAGAGCAAACTCTCACATTGTTCAGTTCTGTTCCTCCACAGCAAATGTCACAGGTGGTGTCTCAATCCCCAGATAATCTGGATGAGAAAACTTTATTGAAAACCCTGGTAGACTCTGCACACTTACCACCCGAGGAAAAGAGCCACCTGCTCCACCTCTTGGAGAACAATCCACAAGTTTGTACCCTCCAGCTCGGAAGAACAACAGTCCTCCAACATTGTCTTTATACTGTCCATCCTGTAACCATCAAACAGCGTCCATACAGATTAACACCAGAGAAACAAGATATGGTAAAAGAACAAGTTAAAGACATGTTGAAGAATGGTATCATCGAACCATCACACTCTGCTTGGGCCTCCCCTATTGTCCTGGTCCCAAAGAAGGATGGTAGCCAGAGATTCTGTGTGGACTATAGGAGGGTCAATGCTATCACTGAGCGAGATGCCTATCCTCTGCCTAATATCACAGAGATCTTGGAATCCCTCTCCGGTGCAGGTATTTTCTCCAGCATTGATCTCAACAGTGGGTACTGGCAGGTGACCATGGAACCTGAGAGCAAGTCCAAGACTGCATTCATCGCCCCATCTGGTTTATATCAATTTAATGTCATGCCGTTTGGGCTGAAAAATGCTCCAGCGACATTTCAGCGGTTAATGGAGACTGTCCTAGGTGAGCTGCGAGGAAGAATTTGTTTTGTGTATATCGACGATATAATAATTTATTCACCCTCTGTCACCCAACACTTCAAGGATCTTCAGACGGTCTTTGACCGACTGCACACAGCTGGTTTAACCATAAACCTAAAAAAGAGTAAATTCTGCCTTCATGAGTTAACCTTTCTGGGACATGTGGTAAACACAAAAGGCATCTCGGCTGACCCCAGCAAAATAGAGGCTATTCGCTCCTACCCTGTTCCCAAGAACGTTAAAGAAGTTCAACGATTTCTCGGCTTGGCAGGGTGGTACCATCGGTTTGTGCCAAATTTCTCTCTGATCGCTGAACCTATAAATGCTTTGAAGAAAAAGGGACGCCAGTTCCAGTGGTCACCCCAGTGTCAACAATCATTTGAGAAATTGAAGACCTGTCTTACCACACCCCCCATCCTGGGTCATCCAGACCTACAACTTCCTTTTGTTGTCTACACTGATGCCAGTGACTCAGGACTTGGTGCTGTGTTGACACAAAGAAAAATGCATGATTTGGAAGAAGTCATAGCCTATGGGAGCCGAACGCTAACCAAAGCAGAGATTAATTATTCAGCTACAGAGAAAGAGTGTCTGGCAATAGTATGGGCGCTAGAAAAATGGCAATATTACCTTGAACCAAAACTCTTCACAGTAGTCACAGATCATTCAGCTCTACAGTGGGTCATGAATTCCACAAAAACCACGGGACGTCTCATCCGTTGGGCACTCCGACTGCAAAAATTCAACTTTGTGGTGGAGTATCGGAAGGGAAAACTCAATGAAGCACCAGATGCGTTATCCCGAATGTATTCTGTACCTGGATGCCATTTATACTCCAATCAGAAGGAAGACTTTGCATTTCCAATTTCAGCAGTAGACATCTGGGAAGAGCAGCACAAAGACCCAGTAATTACCAAATTATTTCAGTCACTAGCAGACAATGATTCCTCTATCCAAGACCAATATGAAGTAGTTGAAGACAAGCTGTACCATCGAACTCATCTGACTGATGAGCAAACGTATTACAGAATCTATGTCCCAGCCACCCTTGTCCAAAATCTACTACATCATTACCATGCACATCCCTTAAGTGGTCATCTAGGAATTTACAAAACTTACCAGAGAGTGCGTCAGGTCGCTTTCTGGCCCTCCATGTGGACATCTGTAAAACAGTATGTAAAAAGATGCATGAAATGCCAGACCTTGAAAAATGAGAACCGCAAACCTGCTGGGAAAATTCAACAGACCACCACCAGTCATCCAAACGAGATGTTGGGAGTAGATATCATGGGTCCACTGCCTCGCAGCTCCCACCAACACGAATATCTACTAGTGTTCGTGGATTATTATTCCCGATGGGTAGAACTGTTCCCTTTGCGAAAGGCAAATTCTCAAACTGTTGCTTCACACCTCAGAGAAGAAATATTCACTCGATGGGGGGTACCTGATTTCATCCTGTCTGATCGAGGCACACAGTTCACATCAGCTGTCTTTCAGGACATCTGTGCCAAATGGAAAGTCACCCAGAAGATGACTACAGCATACCACCCTCAGACAAACCTAACTGAACGAGTGAATAGAACATTAAAACAGATGATTTCAGCATATGTGGATGACAATCATAAAAAATGGGACCAACACCTACCTGAACTACGGTTCGCCATTAATTCAGCGGTACAGGAAACCATCGGTATGTCTCCAGCAGAGCTTCACCTAGGGAGAAAATTACAGGGGCCAATGGACAAGCTGCTACATGGGCAAAATCTTGCTCCAACTGCTCCATCTTACAATGTCACAGAACATCTGTCCCAGTTGCAAGCTAGAGCCAAAGAATGCACCAAGAAAGCCTCAGTAAGACAGCTCCGAAGCTACAACAAGAACCGAAGAGATGTCCTCTACAAAGAAAAAGATCGTGTCTGGGTGAGAAACTTCCCTCAATCAAGTGCCCTTCACCATTTTTGTGCTAAACTCGCCCACAAATGGAAAGGTCCCTACAGAGTAATAAAACAGCTGGGACCACTGAATTATCGTGTGGCATTGGAAGACACTGGTGAGGATGTGCGTACCGTTCATGTATGTAACTTGAAGCCATGTTTTCCTACCGCTGATGAGTTAAACCATCTGGAAAAAGTGAATCTCTTGGAAATATTCCACGAATCCCCGGACGAAGATGAAGAGTTCTTTGGGTTCTGAAAATGCTAATTTTTTTTTTTTTTTACAACCTGGGGTTGTTTATTTCCAGGGGGGAGGAGTGTGGCGGAGCTGAAAACTCCAATATCAAAAATTGTAATTATTAATATTGTCTCCGCCCATTTTCGTTTACCAAATGAGGAAAAAGGAAATGAGGTAATCTAATAAAAGGAGGAATTAAACTGAAGGAGGAGAGGAGTAGGTGTCGGAAGAAACGTGGAGTGTTGTTGTTAGTGCGCTGCGGAGATGAGAACCGGAAAGCCTCAACGGAAGCCGAACGCCATCTAAAAATATACCCAACAAACGAATTTGTGGTAATATAGTTAAACGCTATTAGGAAGTACCCAATAAATGAACTGCTGGCTGGTAGTTGGACGGGAAAAATTAAGGGAGAAGGAAGGTGTCTACACTTACCTGTGTGGCGGTGACGTAATCCTCGGAGGGAGAGCGCTGTGCCTTTGCTGGAGTGGATGCTAGAGAGTGGACCGCTCTCCATGACGATGTCTTCAGCGCAGAGCGTTTAAAAAGTCCCGATCGAGCTGTTAACGACCGTCTGGATCCTGGCTGTTTTCGTTTACCACCAACACAAGTTCACCAATTACTGAAGGCGGCTTGTTGGATACGTGGCTGGTCTTATCCCAAAACGCTCACACCATTCATCTCTGCACTTTCCACACCCACATTTAACCCAGTTCCTCTCAAACTGCAGTGAGTAAAATATAAATATATATATGATGTTATCTTTATTTTATTTGTATTCTCTTTACTGAACCTCGACTCATAATTTAAAGGTTTATTTTATTTTTCTGTTCTTGTCACTGATAATTGAAAGTGGTGTTTTTCTGTTCTTGTGAGAAATACAGTTGTCTAAATGGAATCCTATGACGTTTGTGCTTTATTTCTTGGAATGTGAGTTTATATATGTAACTGGTGGTATTTATGCTATCTGGGATATTTGTTTTCTTAAACATTTGACAGGGTTACTCCTGTCTGGCGCCCGAATTTAAGTTTAACCTAAAGAGAAAATCATTGGTTTGAGTTTCTTAAATTATTATCGGGTCACCACCGTTACAGTGGTATCCGAAAGAAATGAATGTGAATAAGGCTTGCCTGTTATTTGTGTAACGGCAGTTCAGAAATGAAATATCTGGTGAATTGTGCTAAAAGGTTAATGCTCTATCATTAAAAATAATGTACAACCTATAGTAAACCCTCTCCTAAACCTTACCAATAGTGTTATCAAAGCAATCATGAGAAAAAAATGTTGTTGCTGAAGCAACAGTAACATTTTAGCTAGCTTCTACAAGTCCTTAAGGTTCATTTTTAATCATGACTTCTGCTTTACTGCATTGCAAATGTAAAGCTGCACCATGGGTGTACTTAACAGCAAGTTTACTACACCCGGAAAGCCACACAAATGGAGGTGGTTGTACGATGCAAATGTCAAAATGTGTGTTTACAAATCATTCATATTTCATAAATGTTTTGAGGTAGTAAAACAATGTTGTGGGAGAAACTGAAACTAAAAACTGAAATTGTATAATATTGTATAGGTACAATTTAAAAGTTTACGCAAGTTTACACGTGATGATTTGCAAGTAGTTTATCGGTACAAACATTAAAATTATAGTTTTTGAACTGAAACATCCTTCCAATTAGCAAACGTTTGCATTACATTGAATTACATTTAGCTTTTAACCAAAGCACCTTACAAATGAGGACATTGGAAGCAATCAAAGCCAACAAAAAGCAATGATATGCAAGTGTTATGACAAGTCTCAGTTAAAGTAGTACACATAGCAAGTTTTTTAAATTATATAATACATAAAAAGAAAACAGACAGAATAGAAAAAGCCAGAAATAGCGCAAGCTAGAGTTAGAAGCTGTTTTTTTGCTTTTAAATAAATGTATAATAAATTAAAAAGAAAACAAATAGAATAGAAAAAAGAATAGAGAAGCTGCTGTTGTGTTTTTTTAAAGAAAACAAGCAGTTAGTAAAAGACTAGAGCACAATTCTAAAAGGGGCATTGTTTTATTTATTTATTTATTTATTTTAAGAATAATATTAGAATAGATAATGCTTAGAGTTAGAGTGTCAAATAAAGATGGAAGAGATGTGTTTTCAGCCAATTTGTGGAGATGGCTAAGGGCTGCTCTGATTGAGTTGGCAGGTCATTCCACCAGGAGGGAACATTAAATGTAAATGTCTGTGAAATCGATTTTGTGCCTGTTTGCGATGCACAATAAAGTGATGTTCACTTTCAGAATGCAAGCTTCTAGAGGCACATAAGTCTGAAGTAATGAATTTAGGTAAAGGGTTGAAGAGCCAGTGGTGGTTTTGTCTGAAAACATTAATGCCTTGAATTTTAATGCGAGCAGCTTTTGGTAGCCAGTGAAAATTGATAAACAGAGGTGTGATGTGCATTATTTGTGGCTTATTAAAAATAAATCTTGCTGCCGCGTGCTGGATTAATTGTAAATGTTTGATAGAAATGGCTGGAAGACCTGCCAAGAGAGCATTGCAATAGTCCAGCCTGGACAGAACAAGGAATTATAAAGCATGTCCTGAAAGAAAGGGCCTGATTTTCTTGATGTTACATAACGCACATCTGTAAGACTGGATAGTTTTAGCAATGTGGTCTGAGAAAGTCAGCTGGATGTTGAATTTGTGAATTTGTGATGAAATGATGGGTTTGCTAGAACCACAAGCAGTTATGTGTTATTTATTTCCTTGTTCTCTTGTAGGTTGCAGGGGAGATGAGGATCACCTGTTCCAATTAGGAAGCGGGAGATTAAGTATTCTGGTTGCCAGAATGAGAGAGAGGTGGAGAAGTGACATCATCTCCACCTGCTGTTGGATTGCCTCATTGATTGGATCTGTCAGTTGCGGTTTTTCTTGGACTTTTTCAAGTTGTGGTTTAATGTTGTGGTATATTATGTAAATTCACTAGAATTAAATAATACATTTGGGTGTTATTCTGAGATTTTTCGTGGATGCTTCCTTTGTTTGTTGCAGTCACGAGCCGACAGTAACATCAAGGCTGAGTTGAAGTTGATGGTCCTTTATCCAGCAAGAAATGACTGCACGGCAAGCTGAGATGTGAGCAACTATCATCAGATCATCAGGATAGAATGAGAGGTAGTGTTGAGTGTCATCAACATAACCATGGTATGAAAAGCCATGTTTCTGAATGACAGAACCTAATGATGCCATGCAGACAGAGAAGAGAAGTGGTCCAAGAACTGAGCCCGGAGGCACCCCAGTAGTTAGATGTTGCGACTTGGACACCTTACCTCTCCAAGATACTTTGAAGGATCTATCTGATGAGGTAAGACTCAAACCACTGGAGTGCAGCTCATGAAATACCCTTTGCCAGTAGGTTTGACATGAGTTCTAGTGGTTAACCATGCCAAAAGCACTTGATATGATATCAATTATTTATCATTGTTATTTTTGATTAAATGCTTTATATACTATTTTATTTCATTCAAATGATTCATGATAAGTCATAATATTGAGCAATTGTCAATATATTCCTTTGATGAGATTCTCATGTTTGATCATCAGTGCCTTGACATGACCCTTGCCTTCATGTTTCACTATTGCTCACTATCTGAAAATGTTCTGGGCTTGTCTTAAAGCTATCAGTTCCTTGACTCTTATGCAATCATATGGAGCAGAGGATTGTAGTCAAATCAATGCATATTCTTCTTCTTGTAATGTGTTGTTGCTATGTTGCAGCATGCCCTCTACAATATGGTCACATCAGGCTAATCATATTGCAGCAGGTCGAGATAAATTAATAATAAGTGGAATGCATAATTATTAAGGAAAGGCTTTTGAATTTTTGTGGAAATTGTGGATCTATAATTAATTGATCTAAAGTAGCCTCTGGCACTCATTTAACTACACAGATATGGATTCAAATTGAATAGCATACTGTACATGATGAAGCTCTTTTTGAAACTGTGTGTCCAAGGAAACATTAAAATGGAAATTGCACAAAAAAATGCAAAACTAGCTGGACTAGCAGAAAACAGCTGGAAATTAAATGGGGAAAAAAAGCTATTCTTCCAAGGTAGGAACTAGAACTTGGATTGGGAAAAGCAGTAATAAACCTGACTGTGTGAATATTATGCAGCTAGTTATCTTTCTGTCTTGGATTTGTCTTTTTGAATGAATTTTTAAATATTGCATATGCTGCATGAGTTATCAGTCAATCTTTGTTACTCTGGCAAAATCAAATATGGATTTTGGCTGGATAATCTTGAATTCCAATTTACGGGCACAGCTATAGAGTAAAAAAGCTCAAATGAAGTGAAGGCTAATCCATCTCTGATGTTCTCTCGGAAGAAACTCTCTCTTGTGGTGTTGCCTCGAGATATAGCGCATTAGACCTTTTTACAAAACGAATCATTAGCTCTCAGAGTGGGTTGACGGGTTTGAAGAGTCTCTTGTTGGAAATACATAGTTTAGATACCACTAGAATAGCATGATTTCTTTATGCGTGTATATGGAAGGAACAAATTCTATTCTTCCAGAGGCTTTCTCTTTTAATATTCACATAGATAATGCAGAAAACAAACAAAAGAAATGATAACGGTTCTAAACACTTTTGACCTGATTCAGCATGTGCATGGACCCACACACAAAGGTGGACTAACTCTAGATTTAATCATCTAGTAGGGGTCTAAACATTTCATCTATTTTTACCAAGGACATAGCACTATCTAATCATTCCTGTATTTTCTTTGATATATTGATCTCTGCTATCACCGAATCTAGATCTGTCTCTGTCAGAAGGAGATGCATAAACGAGAACACAAGTTTACTATTTATGGAGGCTATATCTTTAATACCAAGCATTTGCAGACTCTGTTGATCTTCTCCTTGATTCCTTCAGCACAAAAGTTAAGAATGTTATTGCTCCAATAATAGTCAGTAAGAAAACAAACAGACAGAAATCAGTAGGAGAAGATCAACAGCAGTTCAGACTTTGAAAGACAATGCAGAAAAGCTGAGTGGATGTGAAGGAAGACAAAACTTGAAATTCACTATAGCATTTATAAAGACAGTCTTCATGCTTTTAATGTGAAACTAGTCACAGCTAGACAGAATTTCTTCTCAGTCCTTATAAACAGTAACTTAAACAACACTCGTACACTTTGCCACTGTTGAGAGACTGACAAACAACCCAAGTCAGATTCCCAGTGAAATGCTCTCAGACAGCAAATGCAATGAGTTTGCTTCCTTATTTTCTGAGAAGATCATCAATATCAGGAAGGCGATTGGCAAATCCTCAAGCAATGCAGAGGTCAGACAGATTTGGCCACAATATCAAAAAGATACTATGTCTACTTTTGAAGCAATCGATAGCAAAATTTTGGAAGAAATAGTGCAGCACCTAAAATCATCAACCTGCTATCTTGACACACTTCCCACATATTTTTTTAAAAGTGTGCTTAATTGTTTAGAAACAAATCTCTTAGAAATGGTGAACACCTCACTTCTTTCTGGGACATTTCCAAACTCCCTGAAACCTGCAGTTGTTAAGCCCCTCCTGAAAAAGAGCAAAAAGAGCAAAAAGAGCAAAATTATAGAAAAGGTCGTTGTTAATCAACTGAACAAATACTTAAACTCAAATGGATACCTGGACAATTTTCAATCAGGTTTCCGACCACATCACAGCACAGAGACAGCACCCATTGAGATAATAAATGATATTCGCTTAAATCCTCACTCTGGCAAAATATCAGTGCTGGTATTACTAGATCTCAGTGCTTCATTTCACACTGCTGATAATAACGTACTACTAGAGAGACTGGAAAACTGGGTTGGGCTTTCTGGGATGGAACTCAAATGGTTCAGGTCATACTTAGAAGACAGAGGCTATTATGTGAGTCTAGGAGAGCATAAGTATAAGTGGATGTCCATGACATGTGGAGTCCCACAAGGCTCAATTCTTGCACCACTTTCGTTTAGCTTGTATATGCTCCCACTAAGTCAAATAATGAGGAAAAAAAACAACAACTTGCCTATCACAGCTATGCTGATGATACCCAGATTTACCTAGCCTTATCTCCAAATGACTACAGCCCCGTTGACTCCCTCTGCCAATGTACTGGGGAAATTAGTAGTTGGTTGTGCACATCTAAAAAAAGTTGGGACAAGGCCACTTTGTGGTAGTGTTGTCACGGTACCAAATTTCCAGTATTTGGTACCGTTCCTAGTGAAACGCCACAGTTCTCAGTACTAATTTCAGTACCAAAGCAAAACATATGCTAATAAAAAAAAAATAAATAAATAAAAAACCTTTTATCACTAAAAATTAAAACCAATGCCATCCTTTATACTTATTAACAATTGTGTTTAAAGTTTTTCTACAAGTAATATTATTATGGAAAACAGTAAACAAGGTTCACCCAAATTTAATTTGTCTTTTAAGTAATGAAATTTAAACACATCTTATTTTTTGGTAAATAAAGGGCATTTGCTATTAAAATTAAAACATGAAGGGAATATTGTGTGATTTATTTCTTTAAAAAATAAAGTTTTATTCAGTTTTTCAACAGTAGTAGCAGTATCACATACATTCTACTAAATAATAGTAATATTTCTAGCACAATGCCTTTATGTAATAATTAACCTTTATTTTGCAAACCTCTACTCACACCTTGGCAATTAATCGCCATTGGGTAGTACAGCACTGTCAGTAAAGCGACAGTGAGTAGTGCGGCCTTCACACAGAGTTTACAGAGCGTCAAATACAGGTGTACTGTGCTTCCATAGAGATGAACTGAAAAGTGCAGATCGCTTGGAGAGAGAACTCTGAAGCGCTCAGACAGTGTTCAGCAAGTGAAAAGGTGCTAATCTTATAATAGCCTTGAACACACACATTGGCTAGTAAAATCTAAGAATTTATTAGCCAATGGCTAACAGTAGACATAAGTTAGTCGCCCATAGTAAAATTTTGTCGCAGATGTGAGTGATTTACTCACAATGTAGAGGGTTGTTTTGACGAGTTGCCGTGAATACCTTTACATTGACACTGGTTTTATTCAAATGAAACGTTAAAATGCTTGTGAAGTGACTCAGAACAGTTCTGGTGATGTTTAAGTATTTATGTCCTTATTGAGATGGCAGATGCTGAAATTACTGCAAGCGACACGTTAATTCATTCACACAGAGACGCGCAGAACATGCAGGATTCAAATTTTAACCAACTTTTGCAGCTTAACATTTACAGATACTGGTCCATATGGAGATTTGATTTGATTAATGTATGCTAACTTTTACAAATTCTGTGACTGTCCATATTAAAATGTAAGTTTCTTTTTTTCATGACTGGATTTTGAGATTCCGTACGTGTTTTCTTCTTCGAGGAAATCATAGTGCTGTATGCATCAAGGACCGGGTACTCGGTACCACCGGTACTAAAAGAAATCTGGTACCCTTGACATTTTTTATTTTCTTTTTAGTAAAGACTTGGTACCGAAAGTACCTGGGGCCTCATGTACAAAGACTTGTGTTGAATTCATACTAAAACATTGCTTATGGACAAAGCTGTAAATGTGCGTAGCCTACGCACAAAAAAAACAGATGTATGAATCTCTGCGTACGAAGGATTCCACGCATATTCTCTTTGTACATCCCAATTAACGTAAAATTGAGCGCACATGCACGAGCACAACGCCCCACCCTGTCTTCTCCCCTAATTAAATCAATTTAAATATGGTAATGAGCCCACCATGGCAAAAGATAGCAGTAAGAAAATGGCTAAAGCAAACGGCAAGAAACTAAACTTTACGGAAAGTGAATTGGAGGTGCTACTATCGGAGGTAGAGACTAGAAAAAATATTTTATTTGGAACTTTGTCCTCCGGAATTAATAACAAACGGAAAAATATGAGTGGGAGAGTTTGGCTGAAGCCGTCAATGCGGTGGGATCTAAAAGTCGCACTGTAAATGACCTTACAAAGAAATGGTCTGATATAAAGGTGCACGTTAAACGGAGAACTGCTGCGATAACATTAGGAAAACTGGCTATCGCTGCAAATAGCATTTTAATGTTTGGCTGGTCAACTGCATCATATGGGAACCTTATATACCTGGTAGACATGCCGATGATCCTGTCCCATACTGCTGGCATTGCCCGGCTCAAAGACGACTGGCTTATTCCTGAGCGGTCTGCCAGTTCCCATTGGGAAGAACCAGTTGCCAGGAATCCAAGTGTTGTCAGCACCTGCAAGGGAACTGGTATTGCATGGCTCCTCATTGTCTCTCTCTCTAGATTCGGACCCAACTCAGCACAGAGCTCCAAGAGGATAGCCCTTGGAAATCTAAAACGTTTGATAAGCCAGTCATTATCCTTGGCCAGAAAATCAATGTGGTCCCTAAAAACTCGTTCTCGTCGGATTCTGCCATTAGCAATGTCCTCTAATAAGGCCAAAGCTGCCATTGCCATAGACTAAGGGTTGTATCAATTTGTATACTGCTATGCTTTTATATGTTCTTATTTAAGATATATATTTCAATATATGTCAATTATTTTATAAATTGCAAATTAATTGCAATGCTTCCCCCACAGATGGTGGTGCGATAGACTTGTAGAACAATTTTTTTTGTAATGTTTGCAACTTCACTTCATTGCCTGTAAGAGTAGATCATGGGCATCCAGTATGGTTTTCCAGCCTTCACCCTTACGCACAGAGATTGTTCCAGATTCTCTGCAATTTTGGAGGATATTATGCACTGTAGATGATGATAACTTCAAACTCTTTGCAATTTCTTTCTCTGAGAAACTCCTTTCTGATATTGCTCCACAATTTTTCATAGCAGCATTGGGGGAATTGGTGATCCTCTGCCAATCTTGACTTCTGACAGACAGTGCCACTCTGAGAGGCTCTTATTATACCCAATCATGTTGCCAATTGACCTAATAAGTTGCAAATTGGTCCTCCAGCTGTTCCTTATATGTAGATTCAACTTTTCCAGCCTCTTATTGCTACCTGTGCCAACTTTTTTGGAATGTGTAGCTCTCATGAAATCCAAAATGAGCCAATATTTGGCATGACATTTCAAAATGTCTAACTTTAAACATTTGATTTGTTATCTATATTCTATTGTGAGTAAAATATAAGTTTATGAGATTTGTAAATTATTCCATTCCTTTTTTACTCACAATTTGTACAGTGGCCCAACTTTTTTGGAATCATGTTTGTTTGTGTGTGTGTATATATATATATATATATATATATATATATATGTTCACTTAACCCTCTGATATCTAAGGTTATTTTGGGGGCCTGGAGAAGTTTTGTAATGCCCTGACATTTGTGATTTTTTCCGTTTCTTATAAACATAACCAACTGTTGGTGCATTCCAAACAGGATATATTGCCCTCAGAAGGGCCGCCATATTGGAGAGTTGTTCCATTCCAAAGTGCTCAATACTGCCTACTTCAAAAGACCCTTCGGAATGAAGGATTTTGAAGGGTACAACTGGTAGACATTTCGGGCTCCCCTAATCCTTTGTGCAGATTCTTTGCATGTTGACTGTGCCTCTGTGTGGGCATGTGATGATGACACAGAAGGGCACTTCAAGAAACAGTTGTTTGGTCCCAAACTAGTTATGGGAAGTTCAGATGATTTTACTGACTCAGACCTTTGAGTCTTGTTCAGGTAAATGAACAAACCTTTTTTTGAGTCATTTCGTTCATTTATTTCATTTTTATCAAAATATAATTTACATGTTACTTCCCTAACAGGTCTACTAGTACGTACTCAAACTTTTATCACACTACAAACAATAAAAAACTATAATGCTATAAGAAACAGAAAAGATTAATTCATTGTTTACCTGGGTCTTCATTCTATGATTAGCTCACCTCACCTCTTATCTGACAAGTCATAGGGTTTGAGTCATTCTTTTATCACACGACAGCCCCATAAGCTTTAACCATAGACTGTATAAAAGGCTTTAACCTATTGTTCGTTCTTTTGTCATGTGACATAACTGTAATGAGCAAGGTTTGGTTTCTCTCGTTTTGGGGTGTCTTTTTCCTCCCCTATTGTTTATTCCTCATTGGGTTCAGCTGTCTCCTGTTACTGCTGGCGTACGTGCAGCTGTGCATGCACCTGTTCTGTGTTTTCGCGCTGAATGCGTTGCCTACTTCTCCCTGTTCTTTGTTCTAGTCTGTGTCCGGGAATTGTTTGAGTGTGACGTGCTGCTCACTCTCTCACTTAATGCAGCTTGTATATGTGTGTGTTAGCAATGTTTTATCAGTATCTGAGTTCCAGTTCCAGTCCCTGACTCAGTCCCGTGCTCGACCGTGTCTCTGCTGTCCTGATCTGCCGTGCCGGGTCCTCTGTCTACAGGCGAGATTGCTGCTATCTGCCAGCCTGTACTACCTACGACAGCTTGATTCATTCCAGTTGGACCGCCCTTCGGTAGCCAATCGGTGACTCGGGAAACAACCGTATCATTCTAAGTTCTCCAGCTGCAGCATTTCCTCTTTACCATGCCTGGCAGTCTGTTTATCTTTTGGCCTGAATAAAGTGTGTAAACTTCCTTCACCTCTGGGTAATCTCAGGTCTCCTTGACAGAATTCCCAGACCAGATATGCACCCGGCAAAGGATGCAATGATTCACTCGGCGGTTGAGAACCTCGCTGGCCAGGTGTCAGATTTATCTCACCTCTTTCAATTTCTCTGCCATGAGTTTTCCGATTCCCCGCCTCCCAGCCAAGTCTTAGAACCGAGAGTGAACAACCCACCAAGATGTGCTGGTGAGCCCACTGAGTGCAAGGCCTTCCTAACTCAATGTGAAGTTGTCTTTTCTCTCCAACCTACTACTTATGCAACCGACCGTGCGAAGGCTGCATTTGTTGTCTCTCTGCTAAAAGCACGAGACTGGGCCAAGGCAGTCTGGGAGGCAGAGGCTATATAATGCCAGTCCTTCAGTTTGTTTCGGGAGGAGATGGTAAAGGTCTTTGACCGCTCAGTAAGCGCTCGCAAAGCATCCCACCAGCTCACGGTCTTGCGTCAGGGAGGGCGCTCCGTTTCGGATTTCTCCATAGAGTTCCGTACTCTTTCAGCCTCTTGTGGATGGAACGATCCCGCTATAACGGCACGTTTTTTGGAAGGATTATGCCCCGAGATCAAGGAGGAGATCTATGCGGCGAGAGGTTCCCGTAGTTTTTGATGAACTGGTTGAGTCGGCTATCTGTTTGGAGAAGCATGCTGACCTTCAGCGTCATCCCAGCGGTACCCAGCAAGCCCTGTCTCAACCTCTGCCTGGGCCAGCCACTGTATCATTCAAGGCCACCCAGTTTCCTCTTGTTATGCCCAATGTCTTGTGTCTGCTGTGTCTCCTGTCTCTTCTGTCTCTGTGATGCAGGAGGAGCCTGGTGATTTGTCAGGAGTGCCGGAGGAGTATCAGGATCTGTGGGAGGTTTTCAGTCGTTCCCAGGCTGCGACTCTTCCTCCTCACCGTCCTTATGACTGCAGTTTAGAACTATTTCCTGGTACCACTCCCGCGGTCGTTTATACGCTCTGTCTGCCCCTGAGCGTGAGGCTCTTGAGAAGTATTTATCTGAGGGTCTAGCCACTGGTACTATCATTCCGTCCACCTCTCACGCGCCAGCTGTCTTTCAAGCCTTAGTCAATGACGTTCTGAGAGACATGCTCAACATTTTTGTTTTCGTATACTTAGAAGACATCCTCATTTCTCCATCCCTGGCGGTGGATGTTCAGCACATTCGTTGTCTCCTGCAATGCCTACTAGAGAACAAGCTTTTTGTTAAGGCTGAGAAATTAGTGTTTCATGCCCAATCATTGTCTTTTCTAGGTTCGGTAATCATTGCTGACGGCATCAGCATGGATCCGAATAAGATACATGCAGTGTTAGAGTGGACCGTCCCAGACTCTCATATTGCTCTCCAGCGTTTTCTGGGATTCGAAAATTTTAGTCACATTGCTGTGCCTCTAACCATGCTCACCTCATCTAAGAGACATTTTGAATGGACTGAGGATGCCCAGTGCGCTTTTATTAGACTGAAGGAGCTGTTCACTTCAGCACCTATTTTCATCACGCCTGATCCAACGAGGCAATTCATTGTCGAGGTTGATGCCTCGGATATCACCGTGGGCACTGTCCTTTCCCAGCGCTCTGGTTAGAGGGTTCCTTTGTTCCATTCATTGTATGGACAGATCATAGGAACCTCGAATATATCCGGTTGGCTAAACGAATGAATGCACGAAAGGCTCGATGGGCACTTTTTTTGGACGTTTTGATTTCACCATTTCTTACAGACCCAGGTCTAAGAATGCTAAACCTGATGCTCTTTCTCGACAGTTCGGATCCGTTGGAGATGCCTCTTCCTCTGAACCTATCCCACTGGAGGGGTGCGTGGTAGACAAGTCAAGGCCGCTCTTACCTGCTCAGTTTTGATCATACAGATAAGAGCAATACATCAATCGAATCTGTAAAGGGTCTACTTTTTTGCATACAGACATAATGACAACAAAATATTGTACACTTATAAAATAATAATAACACAGAAGGTGTGCTGTCTGCAGCCTTTGTCTGCGCTGATCTTCATTTAGACACGCGTCATTAAAATGAACTGTAACTCGAATATGAATAGACATGAGAGAGATATCTAAAGAAAGCCTGACATGTCTAGTTTTGAATTAAACAAGTGCTGCCGAAAACAAATATTCTGTGATAAAGTAATCCTTATGGAAACAACGCAATGTCAGTTTTTCACCTTTCCCTTTATTATCATCTAATGCGACCACGCCCCCGCGTTAAGCGCGCTTTTCAGATTCTAATGTTTCACTGAAGAACACGGCTTGAATACGCCCACACAACAGAAGACAACGCAGCGAGACTGTTCTTCTAGTTTTTTTATTTTAATGTTTGCTTCGCGATGAGAGGAATAAGACATAATTCACCCCAAAAAGATGTGATGTGGTTGAGGATTTGAGATTTGGATTTCCACGAGTAAGTTTCTTTTTATTTATTTATATACTTGTACTAGTTTTCACATAACGTGTAAACATTTTACTAGTTATACTTTTTCCAAACTATAAATCACGACTAAATGTATAATCAAGTGAAATATTACGAAGTTTCAATAACAATATATAATACTATACCATTCAAAAGCTTGATGTAAATAATATAAATGTAACAAATAAATGTAACTGTAACAAATGTAACACAATGCTGTTCTTTCAATTTATCCCCCCCAAAAAACCTGAAAAAAATATTCTCAGCTCTTTTCAACATTAATAATAATAATAATAATAATAATAATAACAATAAAAGTTTTATATATAAAATATAAATATATTCTAAATAAACTACAAACATAAACTTACAGATTTATTTTGTCCTCACATTCTTTCTTGTAACTCCTGGCTCTCAGTGACACACAGCTGACTGAGAGCTCATTATGCAGCTCATTATGTGGGCCTTTGTTTTCTCAGGTGTAAATCACAATGATATTCATGATAGTTGACGCCTACTCGCATTTGACTTTTACCAACAAAAAGTGTCTTAGAAAATGTAAATCAATATATTGTTTTCTGTGAGTAAACAAGGTGATTTTCACATAATTTAGAAAGAAAAATTTTAAGCTACAAGCTCCAGTTCTCAAAAGTCCTGGGAACCAAGTGATTTGCACGGTCTCCCCACAGACATCGTCTCAGACAGGGGACCGCAATTTGATTCACGATTCTGGAGGAGAATTTTGCAGATTGATTGGTGCGAATGCCAGTTTATCTTCTGGGTTTTATGCCCAGATAAGTGGATAAGCAGAACGTCCTAACCAGATCCTAGGGCGAATGCTCCATACGATAGCTTTTCGCAGTCCAGCATCGTGGTCGAGCAACTTCCCTGAGTCGAGTACGCCCATAATTCTCTTCCCTCGTCAGACACTGGGTTAGCCCCGTTCCAGTCCTCGTTATGGTATCAGCTCCCTCTCTTTTCTTCTCAGGAGAGTGAGACTTCTGTTCCCTCAGTCCCAGCATTTATCTGTCGTTGCCAGTGTACCTGGAGAGCTGTTAGGTCTGCTCTATCTCGAAATAGAGAGTGAACTCGTCACGCTGCCAATCATCACCGCGTTAAGGCACCTAGATATATCTGTGGTTAAAGTATGGTTGTCCACCAGGGATATACCATTACAGGCCGAGTCACATAAACTGGCCATATGCTTCATTGGGCCTTTCCCCATAATCAAGGTTCTAAGTCCACGGGCCGCCAGACTCAGATTGCCTCCTAATTTGAGGCACGTCCACTCGGTTTTCCATGTTTCATGTATTAATCTGGTCATTCACGCTATCACCCGCCCTGCCCACTGTCCCACTCTTGTTGAGAGTTCTCCTGTTTTCAGGGTCAAGAGATTGATGGACATGGTCTTTTTCCTCCCCTATTGTTTATTCCTCATTGGGTTAAGCTGTCCCATTACCACTAGCGTGCGTGCAGCTGTGCACGCACCTTTTCTGTGTTTTAACGCTGATTGTGCTGCCTACTTCTCCCTGTTCTTTGGAGATGGAGGCCAGCCCAACACCACAGCTCAAGATGGCCGCCAGCTCAGCACCACGAGGCAAGATGGACGCCAGGCCAGCGCCACAGCACAAGATGGACGTCAGCCCAGAGCCACTGTGCAGAATGGCCGCTGGCCCAGCACCACTGCCCATGATGGCCGCAGGTCCAGCGACACTGCACAAGATGGCTGTCAGCCCGGCGCCACGAGGCAAGATGGACGCCAGCACAGCGCCACAGCACAAAGTGGTCACCAGCCCAGCGCCACAGTGCAAGATGGCCGCCAGCTCAGCGCCAACACCCAAGATGGCTGCTGAGGCGTTTTTGGATTATTTCTCCATGCTGGGCTTTCTGCCTCGACCACAAGGATGTGGTGGTCTTCTGCTCCGCCCTGGGGGGCTTCCGCCCTGACCACACGGTTGTGGTGTTCTTCTGCTCCGCCCTGGGGGGCGTCCGTCCCAACCACACGGTTATGGTGGTCTTCTGCTCCGTCCTGGGGGGCTTCCGCCTTGACTACATGGTTGTGGTGGTCTTCTGCTCCGTCCTGGGGGGCTTCCGCCCTGACCACATGGTTGTGGTGGTCTTCTGCTCCTCCCTGGTGGGCGTGACGTGATGTCCTTCTTTGGACTTGTGTTTTTGTGTTTATCTTTTTTTTTTTTTGTTCTTCTGTCTGTGTCTTTCTGTTTCCTGCTAACTTAATAACAGTTTGTTTATTATTATTATTATTATATAGTCTCTTTCCGACTCAGACTGCATAGGTTAAAGCTTATGGGTCTGTCAAGTGATGAACGAACGACTCAAAACACCCTAAGACTCAAGATATGAACTAATCCATTCTCTTTCTGGCTCAAGACTGCATTGGTTATGCTTATGGGTCTGTGAAGTGATGAACGAACGACACAAAAAACCCTAAGACTCAAGAAATGAACTAATCCATTCTCTTTCTGGCTCAAATTGCACTGACCGAAACAGGTGAAGTACTAGACTAACTCCAGTGCAGAGCCTATAGAATTTTGCGCATGTACAAATAAACGAATCACTCGCTGAGACGAGCCACATTAAAGATTTGTTCAAAATGAACAAATTATTCAAGAATGACCCATCACTATCCCCTATACCCTTTAATCCTTCGAAGCTCTCACTTCAGAGGGTAAACCCTTTGAAGGGATTAGGGAATAGGGATGAGCCCTTCCGAATGGAACACAGGTAATTTAGGTGAGATACTTCACACGATGGACATTTTGACAACTGTGTGTGCATTTGATGATTAACGCAAAAAAAAAAAAAAGAACTGATTGCAGAATTGGGATCAAACCTTCCTTCACTAGTTGCAAGCTAATCGATAGTGAATTGTGATTGGATGGTAATTTTGTTCTACAACAAGCTTAATTACCTTTTGATTAGGCTGTTCTTGCTTGACAGAACACTTATACTACTCGCTCTGATCACCCAGTCATAAAGACATTTTTAAAAATGGGTCAAAATAAGTCGGGACACTAAAAATAGGCTGAAACACATGACTGTCCTAGGAAAAACGGGACGTCTGGTCATCCTAGTTATGTCACTGTAGGTGGTTTTATTCAAAGAACACAGATGGAGAAATGTGAAAGAGAGAACTGATAAAAGATTCCTACTCCAAGCCCCCCCACCCCCCGCCCCTTTAATGGTACTTTAAGATAAATAACCAATTATTTAACTGAAATGTTAAAAGCTTTCTCAGATCACAGCTTGTTAGGATAGTGTATGACTTCCTTTCTTCTGTGGAGCACACAATGCATTAAGAAAACTTTTGAACAATATGAAGATGTCCAATTTTTTTCACATTGTTGACATACAGTATCATTTTTTCGATTTAGCACTACCCTAGATTAAAAATATGAGTGCGTGCTAAGAAGCATTTGAAAAGCTCACTTGTAATCTCAGAGGACAGTCGCTATTAAAAGCACCCTTAAATCTCTGTCTCATAAGGTCTAAAAAGTAACTTTTTTATGTAAAAATAATAATAATAATAATAATAATAATAAAAAACACTTCCATAGATTTTTTTATTATTAGTAAAAAAATAAATAAATAATAATAATAATACAATCTTTGTGCAAAGTGTCCAACTTTAAAAGAGCCCAATAGAGTGTATTGTTCATCTTGGATATTCATCTATATTTTTTATTGTCAGCTTTCTTACAGAAGGTATATTATACAGTCAAACATTTGCCACAAGTGATTACATCTCCAATCAAGCTGCCATTAAGGTGAGGCTGCATGCTGCTAACAAGTCTCGCTTGATTGTTGGCAAACAAAATTATAATGTTAAAAATAACAACACTTATTGCTTACACAGCTGGCAACATCGGATTGGTGAGAAGGGGCGGTATTTGGGCCTAATATGTTTATGCTGAGCATAGTCATAATTTGATGACAATATCCTTTCCAATTGAGAATCTAGTGCTGGATGGAATACCATTTCATACCGAATACAGGTGTTTATTTTTCTTATGATGTGATTTAAAAAAAAAAAAAAATACTGCTAAACCGGTGTCATTTAAATAAGGTACGGAATGTGTTTGAGAGGGGTCTCTTTTCACTGCTGCACTGTGGCACGGACACAGTTGTATGTTTTACTAAGCGTGAAAGTTCCGAAACCGAAGCTCTAGAATTAGTAGAATGTGATGACACTGAAGAACTCGTCCATGATATCCACTGACTGCCACACATATCCACCACCCGCTACCATCAGCTCCAGTGCCTCACAAACACGAGCGTGACTTCAGTGCTAGATTTAGCAACAATATTAATAATATCAATTACAATAATACTAAACATTAAGGGGGGGGGGGGGGTGAAATGCTATTTCATGCATACTGAGTTTTTTACACTGTTAAAGAGTTCGATTCCCATGCTACACATGGACAAAGTTTCAAAAATTAAGTTGTACGTTTGAAGGAGTATTTTTGTTCCAAAAATACCTCTTCCGGTTTGTCACAAGTTTCGGAAAGTTTTTTTCGAGTATGGGTCTGTGTGGTGTTAGATTGAGCGGAATTTCCTTATATGGGTCCTAAAGGCACTTTTGCCGGAAGAGCGCGCGCTCCCGTATAGCAGCGCACTGAGAGCACAAACATTCACTGATCAGAGCGAGAGCGAATTGTCACAAAAGAAGTGTGTTTTTGGTTGCCAGGGCAAGACAACCCTGCACAGATTACCAAAAAAAAAAAAAAAAAAACAGCATTAAGGGACCAATGGATGGAGTTTATTTTTACAGAGCATCAACAAAGTTGTGCAAGTGTTTTTGTTTGTTTCCTGCATTTCGAAGATGCTTGTTTTACAAACAAGGCCCAGTTTGACGCCGGGTTTGCACATCGTTTATTTCTTAAGGATAATGCAGTCCCAACGAAAAAGGGTCACGATCGTGTGTTGGAACTGCAGGCGGTGAGTAAAACTGCTTCAAATATCTCTGTGTTAACTTAGCTATCAGCGCATAAGCACATCAAGTAAACAACATGCGATGTCGGCATCAAACTGCACTTTCCACATGTACACTTTAAAAAAACAAAAAAAAACAACAAAAAAAGACGACATAAAGTGGAACTTAGTCATTTTCCAAAACCACTAAGCAAATATATACAGTTTCAATACATACAGTATTGTTCAAAATAATAGCAGTACAATGTGACTAACCAGAATAATCAAGGTTTTTAGTATATTTTTTATTGCTATGTGGCAAACAAGTTACCAGTAGGTTCAGTAGATTGTCAGAAAACAAACAAGACCCAGCATTCATGATATGCACGCTCTTAAGGCTGTGCAATTGGGCAATTAGTTGAAAGGGGTGTGTTCAAAAAAATAGCAGTGTCTACCTTTGACTGTACAAACTCAAAACTATTTTGTACAAACATTTTTTTTTTTCTGGGATTTAGCAATCCTGTGAATCACTAAACTAATATTTAGTTGTATGACCACAGTTTTTTAAAACTGCTTGACATCTGTGTGGCATGGAGTCAACCAACTTGTGGCACCTCTCAGCTGTTATTCCACTCCATGTTTCTTTAACAACATTCCACAATTCATTCACATTTCTTGGTTTTGCTTCAGAAACAGCATTTTTGATATCACCCCACAAGTTCTCAATTGGATTAAGGTCTGGAGATTGGGCTGGCCACTCCATAACATTAATTTTGTTGGTTTGGAACCAAGACTTTGCCCGTTTACTAGTGTGTTTTGGGTCATTGTCTTGTTGAAACAACCATTTCAAGGGCATGTCCTCTTCAGCATAGGGCAACATGACCTCTTCAAGTATTTTAACATATGCAAACTGATCCATGATCCCTGGTATGTGATAAATAGGCCCAACACCATAGTAAGAGAAACATGCCCATATCATGATGCTTGCACCTCCATGCTTCACTGTCTTCACTGTGTACTGTGGCTTGAATTCAGAGTTTGGGGGTCGTCTCACAAACTGCCTGTGGCCCTTGGACCCAAAAAGAACAATTTTACTCTCATCAGTCCACAAAATGTTCCTCCATTTCTCTTTAGGCCAGTTGATGTGTTCTTTGGCAAATTGTAACCTCTTCTGCACATGCCTTTTTTTTAACAGAGGGACTTTGCGGGGGATTCTTGAAAATAGATTAGCTTCACACAGACGTCTTCTAACTGTCACAGTACTTACAGGTAACTCCAGACTGTCTTTGATCATCCTGGAGGTGATCATTGGCTGAGCCTTTGTCATTCTGGTTATTCTTCTATCCATTTTGATGGTTGTCTTCCGTTTTCTTCCACGTCTCTCTGGTTTTGCTCTCCATTTTAAGGCATTGGAGATCATTTTAGCTGAACAGCCTATCATTTTTTGCACCTCTTTATAGGTTTTCCCCTCTCTAATCAACTTTTTAATCAAAGTACGCTGTTCTTCTGAACAATGTCTTGAACGACCCATTTTCCTCAGCTTTCAAATGCATGTTCAACAAGTGTTGGCTTCATCCTTAAATAGGGGCCACCTGATTCACACCTGTTTCTTCACAAAATTGATGACCTCAGTGATTGAATGCCACACTGCTATTTTTTTGAACACACCCCTTTCAACTAATTCAACTAATTGCCCAATTGCACAGCCTTAAGAGCGTGCATATCATGAATGCTGGGTCTCATTTGTTTTCTGAGAATCTACTGAACCTACTGGTAACTTGTTTGCCACGTAGCAATAAAAAAATATACGAAAAACCTTGATTATTCTGGTTAGTCACATTGTACTGCTATTATTTTGAACAATACTGTACCACATAGAGACGTCGTTGCTGATGCTGCTCTTGTTAAATTTCAGCCTCTGGATCTGATTCTGGATCATAAATATACGGCTGAATCTGACTGTTTGCCATGGTTTGTTTCAGATGATGTTTTTTCCTCACGGTAATGTCACAGTTTCTAGCGCTCTCAACCCAAAAGCTTACTCACGCTCGTGATTCTTTAGCTCCGCCCACACGTCATGCCTCCAGGCGCTCGTGTTTTTCCAGAAAAAATCGGTACAGACAATCTTTCTCTTATAAATATAATAAAACTAAAGACTTTTTGGAGTTATGAAGGATGCAGTACTACTCTATAGGTACTCAAGATTAACAGGATATTGAGTGAAAACGAGCATTTCACCCCCCCTTTAATCTAAAGTATTACTGTCTCTAAGCAGACATGGAACTGATTTGTCCAAGCATACACATTTATACACGTGTGTATGAAATTATCAATACATTAAAACATAAAAAAAAAAAAACATTATACAAAGATAAAACCGCATAAATGGTTAATATTATAAATAATACATGAGTTAGAATTGGTAAATATCCATCTCGAATAGCTAATTTAAAAGTCTAATATGGTCAGTGGGCACAACTGAGTTTCTGAAATGATTCAGAATACCTACAGTATTATGTATCAGCTACTAGAGGGAAAGATATTATGTTCTAAATATGGATTAGGTCAGATATTATATTTTGAACTTGCTTTAGTGCAGTCTTCCCAATGTATTGGGCCTCATGTATTAAACAGGAGCAGAATTCATTTCTATGCAATTAGTTCATAAAATCGTCCTTACTTAAATTCCTAAAAACTACTATTTACATACAAATGATTTTACACAATTTCCTGCCTGCATAGTTTCATGAATGAGACTCATTGCCTGGATGGAGGACATTATTCCTGCTATTATTTTTAAAATGCATTCTTAATCTTAGTCTAATAATTTATTTAACTTATACTTCAGTACCATTTTTGTCTTTTGCAGCATAAACAACATTGATTAATTAGTAAGTTAGCGGGTTGGCATATATTCTATTCTTACACAATAACTTTTCCAGATTCCACTTTTTCAGTCCTGTCTAGAGTCAAGAGGGCTAATTAATTCGTCCACCCAGTGCCAGGAACATTCGGAACGGCTTGCCTCGCAGTTTAATCAAAACAGTACAAACCCACGGTAAGAATCAGCTTCCCTGCTGTTTTCTGCTAATGAATGTCCCGTCGTCGTCAATTATGTAGGAGTTTGAAAAGGAGTAAATTCATCTCAGATGCGGCAATGTTTGGAAAAGAGCATTAATTAATACCATTCTGGAATCATTCGCAAGAACATAATTGTAATGGATTATTTTATGAGGTGACTGGAATATGTCTGTGAGGACGTTAGCTTAGCTTCGGTCCTCATGGCTTTTCTGAGGATTTAAGTATCTGACTCATTAATCCTTACTGCTAACAAAATGCGCAAATGTTTTCCATGACAGGCGATGATAAGGATGAAGGATGATTTCATTTGGCAAAATTACTTTATTTAGGTTTAGGCTAGAATGTTAATAAATATGTAGATGACTGTTTTGAGCTAATTCATGCTGTAAATTGCTTTGTCTGACATCAAGCCCCACTATAATCCATCCAGAGATTCGTTTTTAACACCTATGTGGTAGAAAAATGCCATGTTTACCCAAAGTGCACTGATAGATGAGTGTTTCTCTGAGTATGTTTTCCCATTTTTTTCTGTTTGACTTTGAAGTATGTGGTCAATTTTACCAAATTCATCTGTTTGATATGCTACACACCTACACAGGAAACTCGTGTGCAAAGACCACCACGTTAAATTCTCCTCTCAGCATGAGTTCAAACTGAATTTGTACAGCATCGCACCTTTCATCGGTGAACCATGAATACACACTGAGAGTATGGAGTTAATGCGTAAGTACACTGGGAAATGTGACCTAGAACATACAATCTGCCTGGAAGATCAAAGGAATCAAAATAGTTTTGATTTTTTTTAAAGATAGAAGCTTATTTAATCATAATATAATGGGTCTGTCATTGAACAATTCAAAGACTGAAATCTGTTTAATCTCGCTGACCTTCATTGCTGATAAAGCTAGCACCAAGTTTAGTGGCCTGACATTTGGATGTAAGAGACAATATTCAGCTATCGGCCTTTAAACTATTCTGTGATTCAGTGATGCAATCCAGCCTCATTTACAGTATTCTGTCAGAGGTTTGTCCTAGGGAGGTCTGACTCACAGAAAATGTGTTTTTATGCACATCACGAATGTCCCTAATGCTGCTTTGCTGTTATGATTTGTTCTGTCTAGTTTTTACAAAAGGAATACTTTTAATGTTCTCCTAGTACAATAAGAATTTCCCTTGAGCACTGTTGTGAAACGTCTAGAATCAAAGTGAAATATCATTTGAACGGAGCCCCTTTATGTAATGTTTTGATGAAACTTTGGGGGTAAGAGTTGTTTTTCTTGGATTTGTGTGCAACCCTAGCCCCTTTCAGAGATGCAGTTTAACCCCTGTAGGGTTTGATAGGCAGGTGTCATTGTTTTCTTCTAGTCTTTAATAGCTAGTTTCTGCTTCACCGACTACCTCAATCAGAACTCCCTCTGTATAGATTTCTTCTTCACAAATCAATATCCAACAATTTACCTCCTTGTTTTAGCTTCAAAGCCAATATAGCTGCGTGTAGCTGAGTTTCTTTCCAGCATGTATTTCTAAAGACAAAGGTTGTGGCAGGACAACTGTGGTTCGTAATGAAGCCATTTGATCACCTCCAACATGCTGCTCCAATTATATTTTGTCTATAGGATGATGGTTGGGAAGCTACTGGTGATATTATACAAATCTGACATAGAGAGGAAAATGATGGGCAAATTGGGGGACATGTTGAGAACAAGCTCAAGTCCATTTAGGTCCAGGCACTTGGTGTACTAGATAATCAGTTAAAGCTTTGACGTTTTGGCTGTCACTGTCAGGTGAGGACAGTGAGATTTGAGGCTGTTGAGTCCAGATCACACAGCCCAATTAATGAATTGTTTTTCATATGAGCTTCCTTTCAAGATAAGTTTAGCAAAAATGGCTTTTTCAAACAAATTCAAACCTATACTATGGTAATGTACAGAATGCTTGAGAATTTGTACATATTACTACAGCTAAATAATAAAGTTAGTATGGTTATAGATGCTTATGCACAACAATTTTTTTATATAAAAATTTGTTTCCTTTTTATATTTAAATTGTGGCAACTGGGGAAAAATATTTAAAATACCTGCAGACCACTTTTAAAACTTAAAAAGAATATACACCTATAACGTTTATACACACGCGGTTAGATTTGTTGGTACCCATGGTAAATATGATCAAAGGTGGCTGTGAAAATAAATCTGCATTTTTTTATCCTTTTGATCTTTTATTTACAAGCTTTTCATTGAAGAATTTGGAATTTAAAATGGTGTGGTGGGGTGGGGGGGCTGGGGTTCGATATCATTGTGAAACAAATGTCTTTCTCTGACACACACTGGAAACAATTAACATTACTCTTTTATTCAATACTTTTTGAAATCTCCATTTGCCAAAATAACCGCTCTGAGTTTTCTCCTATAATGTCTGATGAAGTTAGAGAATACATGACAAGATCAGAGACAATTCCTTCATCCAGAATCACTCCAGACCCTTCAGATTCCCAGCTCCATGATGGTGCCATAGCAGAAGCTTGGTTTTGTGCTCAGTGACCCATTTGTGTGTTGTTTTAAAGGTTTGTATTTGGATTATTGTCTGGTTGGAATACCCAAACATGCCTCACTATAAGGTCATAACACAGTCAGTCTCTTTTTGTTGGTATACTAAAGAATCAAAGATGCCATGTATCTAAACAAGATGACCAGGACCGCCAGCAGAAATATAGGCCCACAACATTAAACATACAGCTGTATATTTCGTTGTACACATGGGGTACTTTTTATCACTGTGTTCACCAAACATATCTTGAATGTTTGTTGCTAAAAAGCCAATTTTTACTTTACTTTTACTATTTAGCTACTCAAACTCTCCTCCTCATTGTGCATTAGGACAATACAGACACATGCCCTCTTCCAGGCAGATTGTAACATTTTCTGTTGATTGGAAATTTTTAATTACTGCCCTGATGGTGGGAATGGGAAGTTTCACTGCTCTAGCTCTAAGTCAATTTCTAATTTGTGAAGCTGCACAAATTCTTATAAAATTATTTAATAAAATTAAGTGCACTTTTTTCAGTGCTTGAAGTGGAAAAAAGAAAAAGCCAGTACCCCCTCCCCACATCTTATTTATTTACTTATTAGTTTGTTTATTATTATTTTTTATTTTTATGTCAAATAACTACTTTTTAATTTCATGATTTACAATGTAGGCTATATATAATGTCACAGTCAATCAATAATTAAACAAACATTTATAATACAAATAACCACAAGTCAAGCTGCGATTCCAAACAGGACCACAGGGAAACACTGGAAGCAAGTGCCGGCAGGGCTGCCGGGAGTGTGGGTCTGCGACGCAGCGTCTCATTCCTTCAAGGAACCAGGGTTCCCTTTCAGTCGGTCACTTTCGACGTTACGAATGGGATTTTGCCCGAGAGCCCAATCACCTTTGAGTGGTACAAAACAAGCCAATGGTACACAAAGTACCTTGGTCTGCGGAATTTGCATCGCGAGCTCCGCCCCGCAGAGCGGGTATATAAGGAGCAACGCGAGCAACTCGCATTCAAGCTTTCGCTTCGGAGCCGAGCACATCGCTTGCTGCAATCACCGGAGTGTTTACAAGCAAGAGCTGATGTTGGTGTGACGGCGCGATTCAGGGGTTCGTCTGGGTTTCCTGCGACAGCTCCTGCGTTCCCCTGAGCGCTTCAACACCTCTAAAAGAGACAAATTTCTCTCATAAAAGAGATACGGGCCGATTTGCAACTTTTTAAAGATGTAATTTCGCCCGTGTGTTTCTGGGTGCGGTCGATATATCGCTCCTCGTGACGGTCACGATCGTTGTGTCACGTGTCTGGGCTTCCAGCATGCTGAGACTGAGTTCGTGGATGGCTCATGTTCTCATTGCGGGGACATGACCATCTCGGCGTTGAGATCGAGACTCGATTACCTTAAAAGGTATAGAGTCCCCTCTGCCACACCCCGTTCTAGCTCTTCTTCTCGTAAGAGTGCTACTTCGGCTGGTGGCCAGGGTGATCTGAGGGTTACCGTGTGGGCTTTCCCGACGAGCGAACCTCCTCGGGCCACACCCCCCTCACATACGCCGCAGCCGGTTGAGTTCCCGGATGAGTTTGCTGGACCCTCTCAGGCTCCTGACATCTCATTCGGGGCTCACGAAGAGGACCGTATGTCGATCGCCGCATCACAAGGCGGGCTTGAGTCCTCGGGAGATGAGGGTTCGGCTACGTTGCCTCCCTCGGGAGTGCCAGCGTTGTCCGAGTCCGATCCTGAGCTGACGGCCGTGCTTTCCTGGGCAGCGGAGAGCATTGGGCTTGAGTGGAATCCTCCACCCTGTCCCGAGCGCTCGAGGCTGGATGATTGGTTCCTGGGGGCTGCTCATGCGGATCACCAGCACCCCCCTCTGGTTCCTTTCTTCCCGGAAGTGCACCAGGAAGTAAATAGTTCATGGAAGGCACCTTTAACTGCCCGAAACCGTTTTTGGTTCTTCCTCCACCTTCACTGCCCTCGATGGCGGGGCGGCCAAGGGGTATGCTGGGATTCAGGCCCTCCAAAGCCTGTAAGTTCTCATCCACGCTTGTGGCCAAGGCTTACAGAGCTGCGGGCCAGACCGCTTCTGCCCTGCATGCCATGGCCTCACTTCAGGTCTATCAGGCCAAGCTACTCCGGCAGCTGCACGAGGGCGGTGCTGACCCAGGGGTTTTGCAGGAGCTCCTTGGGTCAGGTAATGTCCACTTTGGTGGTCCAGGAGCGCCACCTATGGCTGAACCTGGCAGTCATGAGGGAGTCTGATCGGGCTCAGCTCCTCAACTCCCCAGTCTCCCAGGATGGCCTCTTCGGCGACGCAGTAGAGAGCTTTGCCCATCCGCATGTCGCAACTCGCTCGCCATCTCCTCCTGTGGAGTCACAAGCATCTGAGGTCCCTTCGTGCCATCCACATTCCGGGCAGGCTCAATCGCGCAGCCGATGAGCTCTCACGACAGCAGTCTCGCCCCGGGGAATGGAGACTCCACCCCCAGTCGGTTCAGCTGATTTGGGAACACTTCGGAGATGCTCAGGTAGACCTGTTTGCCTCTCCAGAAAATTCCCACTGCCAGTTGTTTTACTCCCTGACCGAGGGCACCCTCGGCACGGATGCCCTGGCACACAGCTGGCCAAGTATGCGTTTCCCCCAGTGAGCCTTCTTGCACAGACGTTGTGCAAGATCAGGGAGGACGAGGAGCAGGTCCTCATGGTTGCGCCTTTTTGGCCCGGCCGGACCTGGTTATGTCCAGCTGGAATATGCTACCCAGTGTATTCTGAGTGAGCTATAGGCCCTCACTCGTGCTGGCCTCATGACAGGGTGCTATCACTCACATGGGTCACTGGAAGACAGCCATGTGGCGTTTTGTAAGGGACCCCATTCGTAACGTCGAAAGTGACCGACTGAAAGGGAACGTCTTGGTTACGTATGTAACCCTCGTTCCCTGAAGGAGGGAACAGAGACGTTACGTCCCCTTGCCACATCGCTGTTCCGCTGAACAGCCGGGTCACTGGCTCGGCTCCTCAGCGAAGACTTGAATGCGAGTTGCTCGCGTTGCTCCTTATATACCCGCTCTGCGGGGCGGAGCTCGCGATGCAAATTCCGCAGACCAAGGTACTTTGTGTACCATTGGCTCGTTTTGTACCACTCGAAGGTGATTGGGATCTTGGGCGAGATCCCATTCGTAACGTCTCCGTTCCCTCCTTCAGGGAACGAGGGTTACATACGTAACCAAGACGTTACATTCGTAACCTTGAGACGTTCCTTTTCAGGAACTCGAGCTGCGTTGAGCACTTTGGGGAACGAAGTGTGTATCCGAAGAGCACAGCTAAGGTGAGAGAACAGAAGAGCCTGGAGTGGCTCGAATTTCAAGGTCATAAAATCAGACAAATGTAGAGGACGTGGACCACCCCTCAGCGTTGCAGATGTCCAAGAGGGACACACCTGCTGAGAAGGCCTTAGAGGCCGCCATACCCCGAGTAGAGTGAGCCTTGGCTCCCAAAAGAAGGGGAAGACCAGAGGACTCATAGGAGATGTTGATAGCCTCGACTATCCAACGAATTAGTGTCTGCTTGGTGGCAGGAGAACCCTTTTTAGAAGGACCATAGCAAACAAGCAAGTGGTCGGATTTTCTCCACAGGGCAGCTCTGTGGACGTATGCACTGGACGCATACAATTTAGCTTCTCCTGGTCTGGCTCCTGAAAGGGAGGAGGACAGAAGGCCTGCAGTACGATAGGTTGTAGGTGTAACAGAGGGAAACTTCGGAACTTAACCCGCTCGAGGGTATAAGAATGCTTTGGCCATACCAGGGGCAAAGTCTAGGTAAGTAGGGGCCACCGAAAGGGCCTGAAGATCTCCAAATTTCTTTAGTGAGGTGATTGCCAGTAACAGGGCAGTTTTAAGTGTCAAATGTCTATCTGAGATACCTTGAATTGGCTCGAATGGAGCTTTACAAAGAGCCTTTAAAACCACAACCAAATCCCAGGGGGGAACACGGGATAGTACTGGAGGTCTGAGCCTCAGCGCACCGTGGAGGAAACGTGTAACTAGGGGGTGTCTACCCACTGACTGATCATTGAAAGGCACATGGTAAGCAGCTATGGCCGCAACGTACACCTTTAAAGCTCCAATATGTAGGAAGTTTGTAATAAAATTTCCGAAAATAACTTGCACAGTGTGATTATATTTCCTCCAGTTGTGTACTTACAATATATCAAAAGTCTCCAAAGATTTTTTATTTCAGAGAAATTACAATTTTAAATAACTGGCCGTCCCGGTAAAGAAATGTCGCCTCTCAGTGACGCAATGTCCGCTCTATACTTTTTTTCCGGTGTAGACCATGTGATGTTCCACCACACCGGAATATCACATGGTCAAATGCGGAAGTGGTGGTTATGTTATAGCCGCACGTATGGTTTGGTTGTCGTTGTTATGGATCACGATTACTCTTTGGCGAGTATTGAAGTGCCAGTAAAACGTAAGCGTCCATATTCGGATACACGCAGACTGTGTGACAAACGGAGGAATACAACCAGGATAAATATCAGCCAGGCGTTTATGAGATGGAGAGAGCTGCGCTAAAATCTTGAACTTGACAGAGACTCTGCTCTCGCGAGTGTATTGATAGACAGATAAGCAAATCAATTATTTATTTTGTTATTGTACAAGTAACGTAATAGTTACAGTAAAGATGGTCCAGGTCTCATCTGGATTTGATAATTCCAGTGAGGATGTATCTGTGTTTCCCTGCAACACATGCAACTGTCAATAATAGCACTTATAAACAAAGTTATATTGCTCTTTGTACTAAGGTAAGGATTTTTATCACGTGTGGTAAACGAGATTATGGCAGTACAATTAAATACAATCAGATATGTGTTGTTAAAAATGTATTTAGTCATTACTTGCAAATGTTCTTTCAAATTTACTTTTAGAACGATTGGTTTGAGCACGTTAAACAACACGTCATTAACCATAAACACGTAACACTGCACGACATTAACCCAACAAATAATTTAACAAATAGCTGTAAATTGTAACGGGATAATATAGTATAACATTTCACATTCCTTGCAGTTCATTAATTATGATGACATAAAATAATACGATACAGGTAATACAAAAATGAATAAATTACCTAATCCTTGATCATGATTCGTTTATCCAATTTAGATACATTGCTATGGTGAAAACGCATGAAAAAAGACATCTCCTATCGTCACCTGCTTCATAGCGTCATCAAGCTTCGCCTTTGTTATTGTTGGAAATGCGCCCTCTTGTGGTCAATTTCAAAAATCGCATACTGGAGCTTTAAGGTGGAGTGGGTTAACCCCGCAGAGAGCCTAGCTTGTAAAAACCCCAGTACTGTACCAACTGGGCAGTTAACAGGGTCAAGCTGGTGGTCTCTGCACCATGAAGTGAAGATTTTCCAGGGCGTACAGTTTCCTCATAGAGGGAGCTATGGATTGGAGGAGGGTCTCAACAGCCTCAGCTGAGAGACCGGATTCTATGAGCCGTGCCCCCTCAGGGGCCACACCCACAGTTTCCACAGCTCCGGGCGAGGATGAATTATCGTGCCCTGCGCCTGTGAGAGTAGGTCTGTCCTGATCGGTATCTCCCACGGAGAGCCGTCAAGGAGCGAGACTAGATCTGCGAACCATTCTTGGCCCGGCCAGAACGGGGCTACTAATAACAGATGGACCCCGTCCCGGCGTACTCTCGCCAGAACTCCTGGGAGCAGAGCGATAGGGGGAAATGCGTACAGACGAAGCCTCGGCCTAGTCTGTACCATACCGTCCAGTCCCAGAGGAGCTGGATGAACTAGAGAGAACCAGTGGGGCCAGAAGGATCTGGTGTACCAGCTTGTACAAGGGGCGTAAACGGAGACCACTGATGTGTTGTCGGTGCGCACCAACACATGGTGACCTCTCAGGTCTGGGAGGAAATGTTTCAATGCTCGATAGACTGCTAGCATCTCTAGGCAATTGGCAGGGTGGCCACTAATTACCGCACCCCAACCGGTGAGGGACACGTCTGTCGCTAGCATTAGACGGCGACAAAGAGCTCCCAGCAACGGGCCCTGATTCAAGAACCAAGGTTTCTTTCACATGTCTAAGGCACAAAGGTATCGCCGTGTGACCTTGATAACTCGAAGTGGATTTCCCCTCAGGGAAAAGCCCTTGGACTTGAGCCACCAATGTAGGGGTCTCATGTACAGCAGGCCAAAAGGTATCACATTGGACGCAGCTGCCATCAGACCTAACAATCTCTGAAATTGTTTGACATTGAGTGACTGGCCTTCTTTGACTCTCTCGACTGATGTGAGGATCGACTCGATCCGAGCAGGAGACAGACGTGCCTGCATCGTGGTCGAATTCCACACTACGCCTAGATAGGTGGTTCTCTGAACTGGAGAAAGTGCACTCTTCTTGGCGTTTATTCTCAAACCCAGCTCCCCCATTTGTGCGCGAACAACATCTCGATGTCGAACCGCCATCTGCTCTGATTGAGCTAGAATCAACCAATTGTCGATATAATTTAGAATGCGGATGCCCTGCATATGGAGGAATAACAGAGCCGCATCTACACATTTCGTGAAAGTGCGGGGTGAGAGTGTGAGGCCAAAGGGAAGTACTCGATATTGATAAGCTTTGCCCCCGAAAGCGAACCTCAGAAACTTCCTGTGTTGTGGAAGGATGGATATGTGGAAGTATGCGTCTTTGAGATCTATTGTGACAAACAAGGCTTCGGATCTGATTTGAGCTACAACCTGCTTGACAGTGAGCATTTTGAACTTCAGTGGCATAACTGAGCATAACTGAGCAACCCCCCATTCTTCTTTGGAACTATGAAATACCGGCTGTAAAACCCGGATTGCCTGTCTAGAGGAAGGACCACCTCGATGGCCTCCTTCCTTAATAGGGTATTTACTTCTTGTTCTATAACCAGAGCCTGACGGGGGCCGACTAATGTCGGTGTAATCCCGTTGAACTTCGGTGGTGGATGACCGAACTGAATGCAGTAGCCTTTTTCTATTGTACGCAGGACCCAATGAGATACATTTGGCAGTAGTTTCCACGCTACTAAATAATCTACTAAGGGAATCAGTCTCTCGAGACTGACCTCTGGTGTAAGAGGCCCCCGAAGGGGCGGCGAGCATCCCAGCTCTGCTACGCTCGCGGGCGGAAATAACTGGGAGCAGCGCTTGCTGGAGGCCGCTGCACCCTTAAACTCTGGCAGGGTTGGCAGACCGACCTCCTGAGGTCACTGAGGTGGGGCCGGAACTGTGTAATGAGGTGGACCGCGCTCTACCCCAGTAGGGGCTACCCTCTGGATCCTTGCGTCAGGACCTTTTCGTCGAGGACTTCCGGGCTTCAATAACAGATCTTAAATTGGGCTTAGCCCTGGAAGTTCCCTGACTCAGAGCGTCGCTGAGGCCCTCGGTCCCGTCGTGGCGGAGCACGAGCGGCGACACTCTGTCTCTGTGCTTCCCGGTATGAGGAGCCGGTATGTGGCGTGGTGATCTCCCACCCAGATGCACCACGAGAGCGATGAGGGAGGAAATCCTGGAATGCCGGCGCCTGTTTGCGTGCCTCCTGGAACCTGTCGACGACAGTATTGACTGTGTCGCCAAACAGGCCAGAGGGCTGAAGCGGGGCATCCAAGAGGCAGACCCTGTCTCGTTCTTTTATCTCTGACAGGGTCAGCCACAAATGCCTCTCCGCGGCCACTAAGGTTGCCATAGACCACCCAATTGCGCGAGCGGTCTCTTTAGTGGTGCGGAGGGAAAGATCAGCGGTCTTTCTAAGCTCTTTGATATCTTCAGACTTGATCCCCTCTCCCTCATCGATATCTCCCAGCAGGTCGGCCTGATAAGCTGGTAAGACTGCCATGGTGTGAAGACAAGCCCCAGCCTGACCTGCTGCCACACAACCTTTGCCCACCAGCGATGATGTAACTCTGAGAGGCTTGGTGGGCAACGTTGGAGCCTTTAGAGACAATGCCGAGCCGGGCGACAGATAGCCTGCGAGCGTCTGTTCGACCCGTGGCATCGCTCTATAACCCCGCTCTCGCAGCCCCATCAGCTCGATATCTCATCGTGGAGATCGGGAAAATAAGGTAGGCTCCTACGTGGAGGTGGTTGCCTCAGCCACAGAAAGCGTTCATCTAGTTTGCTTCTCTGCGGCTCAGATTGTTTTTCAGCAGGCCATTCGATTTTTTTTATTTAGCTGCTGTGCGTGTAACCACCTCCAAAAGCTCCTCATACTGGGGCGACAGGGGTGGCGAATCCCCAGCAACAGTCTCCACATCGACCTCCTCGGAGGAAGAAAGGTGAAGAGCTGATCCCTCACCCTGGGGGAAAGAAACCGACGAGCGTGCTTCCGAACCCAGGGTTTGGGCGCCGGATCTGGCAGATGAGGAAGGAGATAAGGACTGGCCCGTCTCCATTCCCTCTGACAGATCCACCTGTAATAATAATAATTTTTTTTCTTTTATTCCAAGGACAATGCATATTAACATGACAAGTCAAAATATGCCAGAGTTAGCCAAGAGGCTAGTTTTCATCTGAAGTCCTAGGCCAGATGTACAACAGGCAACCTGAAAATACAATGCAGATACAACAATTTAATCAAACATAACAGAATATAACAAATATAACAGACCCTACAGTTTCCGAAAGTAACAGGAAAAAAAAAGAAAAAGAAACACAGAAAAAATAAAAAATAAAAAATAAAAAATAAATTAATGTTGACAAATTTGCATACTAAAAAGCCAAGTTTTAAAAGAAGAGCGAAATTCATTATAACTATTTATTTCTCTAACTGACGTTGGGATGTCATTCCATTCTTTCGAAGCTTTAATCGAGAAGGCAGACTGACTAAAAGCAGTTTTCCTGAAATTAATATCACAGTCCCTTCTAAAAGTTCCTCTAGTGAGACGACTGTTTTCTGATCTTAAACTCAGAAACTCACTAAGAGGAGGTGGGGCCAGGTCATTGAGAATTTTATAAGCTAAACAGCCATTTGAAAACTTAACCAAGTTTTCCCAACTCAACAGATTATATTTTAATAAAATCTTACAGTGATGAAAATGACGTGGTTTCTTATCAAAAATTTTTAACGTTTGTTTATATAAAGTCTGTATTGGGAGCAAGGCGGAATGGTTGGCCTGAGACCAAGTAGTCAAACAATAATTCATATGCGAAAATATCATAGAGTGCATAAACATTTTGGCAGCTTGGGTAGACATTGAATTCCTAATATATCGGAAATTAGATAAATTAAATTTTATTCTCTTAACAGTATTTGAGATCTGAGAATTAAACTTAAGTTTGGAGTCAATGATAATACCAAGATATCTAAATTCTGAGACAATTTGAATTTTTCCACCATTAATAGAAATATCCGGATCAACTGCAGAGTTGGTGGTTTTACTAAAAAACATACCAACTGTTTTGGAAAGATTTAACTGCAGGCTACAGTGATTTAACCATTCACTAATTTTAACCATAGCCTTCGTAAGTTTGGCTGCCACTGCTGCTTTTGATGTTCCATGTATATATAAAACAGTGTCATCTGCATACATTTGAACTCTCACTTCTGGGCACGCACTTGGCAAGTCATTAATATACATGCAAAACAAAAGGGGGCCCAATATAGACCCTTGAGGCACTCCAGTGGACAACTGAAGAGGTTCAGAAAGATAGCTGCCAATACGTACAGTTTGTGATCGTTTAAAAAGATAAGATGCTACCCACTTTAGAGCATTATCTGAAAAATTAAAATGAGATAGTTTAGACAATAAAATATTGTGATTAACAGTGTCAAAGGCTTTCCTAAGATCTAAAAAAATAGCTCCAACAACCTTGTTCCTATCAAGCAATGATTTAATATTTTCGATAAAAAAACAGTTTGCTGTCTCAGTGGAGTGATTTGTCCTAAATCCAAATTGTAATGGATGAAGGGAGAAAGCTGAATTATTCAAGTGATTCCTAATCTGTTGAGACACCCATTTTTCTAGAACCTTGGATATTACTGGCAAAATACTAATTGGTCTATAATTGGAAATAATTTGTCTGTCTCCTGATTTCAATAGAGGGGAAACAATAGATAATTTCCAGGCATTTGGGAATTCCCCCAGAGAAATCGATTGATTAATAATTTTTGTGATGGGGATAAGCAAGGACGAACCTAATTCTTTCAACATTGTATTATCCATACCAAAGACATCTTTCGCTTTAGAAGTATTAAGTGAACTGATTAAGGATTCTATGTTTCTTTCAGAAGCGCTGGAAAACACAAGGCTGTGCTCTGATGACAAGATAGGGCACTTACTAAAATCTACGTGTGAGAAACCCTGTGCAATAGATGCAACAGAGTCTACAAAATAGTTGTTAAAAGCTGTAGCAACCACAGTTGGATCAGAAATACTTTTTCCATCCAGCACAAGATCAACAGGTTTTCTGTCTTTATGTTCCTGCCCCAGTAATTTTTTTAACTGATCCCAAATCATTTTTGAATTGCCCCCTGCATTATTTATAATGGTTAGAAAATAGTCAGCCCTTGACTTTCTTAACTGAGATGTCACTTTATTCCTCAACATTGCAAAACGGTGTTTATCAGTACTTAATTTTGAGTTATTAGCCTTTTTTTTTGCAAGATCACGTTCTTTCATCAAATTAAGAATGTCAGCATTAATCCATGGGAGACTATTCTTATAATTTCTGTTTCTAAATTTTTGGGTAAACTCCTTAATAAAATACTGTAGTCTACTTGTAAGCACTGTACTACCATCATGTACATCTTTCCCAGCTAGCAAATCACTCCAGTTAAACCTGTTTATTTTATCTATAAACTGATCCCGTACTTTGTTGGGTATTCTATATACTTCTTTCTCCTTAACAGTTGAAACACAAAACCTTCTGCTAGTTAACTTTCTTGTCACCAGAACTAAATTATGGTCCGATAATCCAGTGATCATATTAAAGGATTTTGTAATTCTTTCTGGTTTATTGCAAAAGATTAAATCAATCTGCGTTTCAGTATTATGAGTTTTTCTTGTTGGACCCTTTACTACCTGTGTTAAATCAAAATTATCACATATTTGTTTAAGATTTTTCCTGGCTACTCTGTCTTCCCAATTAACATTAAAATCCCCCATAATTAATACCTCTTTTTCAAAGTTGCATCTAAGAAGCATACTACGAAAATTTTCATAAAAATCTACCTTGGCAGAGGGAGGGCGATAAATTACAATCAAACTAAAAAACATTTGTGGCGATACTATAATTTTCAATCCAATACATTCCAAGTCACTATTTAAGTTAATTTCCTCGCATTGAATACTATTTTTTATATACACCAAAACACCACCACCTTTAGACCTCACTCTATCATTTCTATAAATTTGATAACCTGGTATGGTGATGGCTGCATAAGGTGAGTTCTCATGAAGCCAAGTTTCGGACAGACATAAGAAATCCAAATTAGAGTCCATTAACAAATGTCGTACTTGTTCATTTTTAGACATGAGACTACGTACATTCAGATGACCACCAAATAAGCCCCTCGGTTTTATGCTGGGGTCCCATAATAATTTAGAATTATTCACAGTTCTAAAGACGTTCCATTTTCTATTTTTCACTACTGCTCGGTTTGTCGTCAACTTACTGATTTGTTTTGTAGAATTCCCGATCGTAGCTAAGCTACCCGTACCAGCATTTCCTTCAGTAAAATGAGATTGAGACTGTAACAATTTTTGAATTGTCAAGTCACCGCCTGCATCATCACACCCACACGGCGATCTCCGTTGAACAGCAGGAACGCCATCAGGGCCAACAACATCTCCCTGGTTCCCCTCCAGCACACTCCGCGAACCTCCGCAGAACACACCACTCCTCCGGAACAAACCGCACTCCCCATCCAACGCAGACACACCAACCGCCGCCACAACGCCAACCACCGACAGATCCACATCGCCCACCGAAGAAACAGAAGCCGGTATGTCAGTCGGTTGCTCCAAAGCATAGCAATGTGATGATGAACATACCTGTAGGTTTCCAATGTTGCTCCTACTATAGATGGATGATACATGTGGCCCCGTCCGCGTTGGTGGGCTAACTGGACCAGGGCATTGATGAATGTCACCAGATAATAATAGACAAATTGAGATAATGAAAGCGAGGCTTTGTTGTTGGTGTAATACAGCTTTGTACATTCGTCCTCTTGTTTTACTGAAGAGATGTGGATGAATAAAGGTAATAGCGAACGCATGTCTCCCGAAACCAAAGTGATTATTCACACGGCTCGCCATCAAATGAGTTGTACAGGATAATTTTAAATCCTCATAAGGAAAAAAACTATTATTAAGACTTTGTCCAGTAAAAATAGAGCTGAAATTACTTAAAATCAGCACATAAACAAGGAGTGCAACAGCTATCCCCGACCGACTGTGAACCCCACGAGTGCAGCAGCCGTTCTGCCTCGGCAGAAGCGGGGCCAGCACCGCGGGGAACGCTGGTGAAGGCTCCCTCCTCGAAGAGAGCTCTCCGGGATCGAAGCGTCCGCATTGGCAATCGTTCACAATCACAATCTTTTAGTCAAGAGCAGTGCGTGATTTTCTGTCTTTCTTTGTTGCTTGATTAACATCGATGACTTGGACAATGGCAATTAAATTAGGCTGCTGTCCCTGTAAAACCGAATGCAGAGCTGCAATGGATGCAGTGTACTAATACACATTCTTCCTATTATTTACATTCCCTTAAGACATAATCAACTGTGGTTACGTGAATACTCATCAAAACGGACAAGTCAACATCCTTTTGTGTGTAATTCTCCATTCATGCGACAAAAGAGAATACTAGCATGCTGTGAGACGCGCTTTCTGTGTGTGTATGCTTCAATGTCTGCGCTCAGAAAATCTGACCGAATTGAGTTCTGTTTTGTGTCGTCAGATATATCCATGTCTGCTCTTCTCTTACTTCCACATACTGACATTTTTGAACGTTTTATAAGACATGAAGCAAATGTATGTTAGCTTCAAGCGGCGTATTGCTGACACTGCCGTCAGTCTAGGTGGGAATGGTTTCACCAACCAGCTCCCGCCTTTTTCCCGCCCATCTGGGAGTGACATGCGGTGACACGCTGCCAAGATTGCAATGGCTCACTCCACACACTTTGAGCTTCAAAAACGATCTTCAGAAAATTACGAGTGACGTCATGGACACTGCGTCCATGTTTTTCTCAATGTCAAGGAAGGATCCTCGGAAGCAAGAATTTTGAGGATGCTACATCATCGACATCCGTTGAAGGACTGTTCCAATGTCGAAGATCCTCAGAATTTCAACCAAGGAGTCCTTCATTCGGAAAAAAATATCCCATATACAGGAAAGGATGCATATGTGTAGCCTTCGTGCTCTTCATGCTCTTAAATCACCCACAATCCTATGCACCAGCTTTGCTATCTTGTTCAAAAAATTCAACCGAATTCAATTTGGACCTGTCATTTAACAATTGTTAGCTTGGTTGCCGTCACTGGCATTTCTTTTATAAATAACTAGTTAAGTTGTCCAAAGTAATTTAATGTCAACACATTAATCACAGCATTATTCATAGCTTTCTCATTTTTTTTAACAAGGACCAAGGAACAAATAGAGGCCTTCATACGTCTCCGTGTAGAAAACAAGCAGCTGTTTACCGGGGGGAGAGAAATCGCGGCGAACAGATATCGGTGAGAAGCAAATTATTTAAAAAAAGCGGACGTTTTCACTGACGTAATGACGTGCACTTGCTAGCCTGTTCCATTTGCGTGTTCTTTGAATGCTAAAGAGGAGCCTTGCCTAGCCTCTGAAGGAAGTGACTTTGAAGGACCAGTCCTGCCAAAGAAATATCCTTGACATTGAGAAACGCCTTCTGTCTCTGGTTAGCTTATGTCCTGCTGGTTCATATGTACACATCTAACCTCTGAACCATGCAGCAGATTCGTTCTGAATGAATCTCTTCCAAAATCATCCTTCCCTAACATTTTTTTCATTGATGAAAATGTCAATAGATTATTGTTTTAATTCGTTAACGTCTTGTCATCGGTAAAAATAAATTTAATTGACGAAAAATATGATAAATTATTTGTCAACAAAATTAACACTGATTGGTAGTTTAGGGTTAGGCATGGGGGAGGGGTTAGGATTAGGGGTAGGGTAAGGATTAGCCAATTATTTAGCGATTTCAATGAGGTGGGTAATAATTTGGCAGTCGAAAATGGTAACAACACCTGTACTGCGTACCGGCCCATTTGAAGCACTGACTTTTTCACAAGGTATAGGCGCAATTCCTAAAAGGTTGAAAACTCTTGTACTTGACCCCCCCTTCCTCAAATCTTGCCCTGGAGGTCCAATGCACTGCAGTGTTTAGCTCCAACCCTGATCAAAGTCACCTGTCTGGAATTCTCTAATGATCCCAAAGACATTAATTGGCATGGATTAGCATGCTCAGGTGTGTTTGATTAGGGTTAGAGCTAAACTCTGCAGGAAAGTGGATCTCGAGGTCCAGATTTGAGGATCCCTGTACTAGACAATCAGTGATTGCATGTGGTGATAATAATGAATATAATGTAAATTAAATTTAGTATTTTTATATTGATTCAGAGTTGGCATCATCCGAGTTCCTCACAAGGGGGTAGGGATTATTTTTTCTCAGGTTTCAGCCAGGTCATCTCACGTCTTTATAAGAGGATGGATCCAATCTACAGGGCATCCTGAGGTAGAAACTAAAAGGTAAATAGAAAATAATTAGCGTACCTGCTGTGCATGACATTTCAAGCAAAGAACGACCATGTGAATTTGTCAGTTATAACTGGACTACAAGGTTATGAGATTCACTATGTGAATGCAGATGTGTCTTTAAACAGAGAGAGTGTTTCTAAACCCGAAACAATATCAGAAAGGCCATTTCAGAATCTAGGAGCAAAATATGAAATCTCGCTACACCCTTTAGACAGTGATGGATTGTAATGTGGTAGAAGACTTGTTAAGTACACAAGAGCTAAACAATGTAGGGCCTATTTTGTGCCCAATACTTAATCAGTAAAGATTATAAAATTGGGGGTATATGATCATATTTCCTTGAACTTTAAGAACTCTAGCATTTAGGATTAACTGTAGCTTGTTTATTGAAGATGCAGGACAACCACCTAGCAGTCAATTACAATAAATCATGAATGCAAAAATATGAATGCATGAACTAGCTTCTTTGCAACATGGTCTGTAGCTTGGTGATGAATAACAATAAGCCCTCATTAGCAACTAATTGTGTTGTTAATAAAAACACACATAGCAAAATGTCAGTGTTATTTTCATGTCATGTTAGTTGACTTTCTGGCACTATATTAGTCACTGCCTTTACTCCTCACTGTGGTTACAGGTGTTATTGTGATGTTCACTCTTTGAGTGGTTTCTGCAAGCTTCTGTTTAAATAGGACAACCACACCTGCTATCCTTACCTTTGGTGATTGAAGGGAACAATAATAGTTCTGAATGTATTTTGTCTATGATTTGAGGGTTTTTGCTGCTTAGATTTTAAAGTTCACAAATTGTTGTGCATCTGATCTAGTTACTTCGGAGAGATACAAAGCGATTCATATTCTGCCATATTCTGTGTTTTTGTGTACTTGAGTTGAAGGGTCGAGCTGGTGCAAATCTCTAATGTGTCTGCACTATGACAGTCATTAATTTTCTTCATTGTTAACCATGTCAATGAGCACCTGTGAAATGGATGCACAGGAGCATAATAGATCCCCTCAGCAGCGCCGCTAGCACACCTCTAATTACAGGACTCATCTAGAGAGAGGTAGTGAGATGGGAAAATCAGAAGCTATTATGCCTCACATCTCACTATTATTTAGCTGATCAGGTTTATCTGAAATATGAAAACAAAAATCCTCTTTAACAGTCAGAAATTAGGAAAAAGATGAAAGTGAAATTACAAATATTCATTTTATTCTCACAACACTATACCATTTATGCTAAAATTTCTTTTTTTTTTCTATTTCAATATTAAATACTAAATTACATTAATGCTATTAAATGAAACACTATGAACTTAACATGACATCATATTAAGTTATGTCATATTTAGGTAATTACAGGCCTGCAAATACCACTTTTTTCTTCTAATATTTAAACTTAACCAGAAATGCTACATTATTTTGCGTTTAAAATAATAACTATTTTATTATTCTAATGAGATCCCACTCATTTGCCTGTAGTTGCTATAATACTTTTTTTTTATTTTTATTATATATATATATATAAAATAATAATATAAAATAATAATATAATCTATTCCAGAAATGAAATTGAACCTCTTACTCAATTTGTACTGTGATGTGCGGGGTATGGTTGGTTTAATTTAGGACTGAATTTTCTGGAGCATAGCTTTCTTGGAATAAATAACAATCAAGATAGGAGGTGTCATAAAGTTGGTAGTCATGTTCACTACCTTAAAATTACAAACCTTGATGTGGAACAGAAGATTGGAGCCATTTTTCAGCACAGCTTCTGATTGTGCATTAGTAGAGTCGACTCAGAAGAAGATTGAGGAAATTAAAATGCTTTCCATAATGGCTTTGTAAAAGTGTTGTAGCTGTGCAATGCAGAGTTTCTGGATATGACTGGATATGTACAATATATGTGCTGCTGTGCTTCATGATAGAAGTTATTTTTTCTGCTCCACAGGAGATTGTTGTGTCAGAATTTGTAAGTATAACTATATAAATATACATTATGTATAGAAAAATAAATAATATACTAACTTTTTAACACAGCTCTTGGATATAGTGAAAAAAAAAATACACTGTATTTGACCCACATGCAGAGAGTTTAATTTTGTAAAGGGCATGTAAATTATACAGCCAATGAGAGAGAGAAAGGGTTCTTTCACAGATTAAAAGTCCAATCAGATAAAAAAAAAAAAAATCAAATAATCTAAAATATGTAGTTACAATTCAGACAACGCATAAGACATATGAAAACACTTGAACATCCCATTTCCAATTTGTCTGGAAGCTAAGAAACCACTGAGCATCGGAACCCTCTAAAATCACCATATGGATTATTTTAAATCAGTGTGTTTGATTAAAGCAATCTAGAAGCTCCCTAATTGCGGAAGTATTCCAAGTGCTCTTATTTTCTTAGTTAGCCAGCTGTGCAATTTGACTGGTGAGCAGTTGTTGCACATGTGAAGACTGAACTCTCATGGAAGCTCTTCGCCAGTGTAAAGACTTACCTTAAATAGCTATAAAAGAACTGCCAGCCATTATGCATGTCATTACAAGTGAGTCAGATCCGACAGCTTATTGAATATTTGAACAAAATGAGTTTTTAAAGATAACAGAGCCAGCAAACATTTCTTCTAGTAGACTTCACTTGCTTCACTCACTGTATGTCTGTTCTACTTCCTTTAGTGTCACAGATTTATCTGTCTAATAAACACACAATGAGAAAATAGCAGTTAAGGAAGCAGCTGATCACCAAATTTGGAAGAAAAATCTCTTCATTCGCAAAAAAAAAAAAAAAAAAAAAAAAATTGTGTTCGCTTGAGGTGGTTTTTGATTTGTGTGAAAAAAGGGTTTATGTGAATAACAGGAAATGGATACGCATTTGCCTAGTAAATTCCATCATGCGCATCAAAAAAGTAACGTGACTTTGCACTATGGGATGGCAAAACCTGTCTAACCAGTGGACCGATCTTATTCCACAGCATCTGATATGTTATGATCATTTTGAATTGCCCGAGCAAAGTCTGTCTGTGATGAGTGGGGCAGGGCCCAGAGACGTGGGAACAGGAGCGAGGCCGGTGGAGTGATTGGTAAATGAGCGACACCTGCTCGACCCACCTGTCTCGAGTCCCACGAAGGAGATGGAGGGATATAAAACCGGAGTGACGACAGTGACGGACGAGAGAGGACCAGGCCTGGACTGACTTTAGTTTGTGTTTGCTTTTTATTTGTGTGCGTCAGTCTTCCGTGAGGAGCTGACGCGCTGTTTTGTCTTTATCTTGATTATTAAAGTTTTCATTTTGATTGTCCGCCGGTTCCCGCCTCCTCCTTCCCAAAGTTATGGAGTTTTTATTGTTACACTGTCATCAAAGTATTTCTGTATAATTGCCTCCCAGAACTGTAACACTACTGCGTTCCCAAACAGCAGGCATCCACCTCCGAAAATAAGCATTTATTTTATTTCGTCTGCTCACTCTACGGTTCAAGTAGTTTATTATTTTTGAAAATTATTATATTCAGTGACTTTTCTTAGAGATATAGTGCCAGTTTACCAGGAAGTGATGATTTTGTTCTCTTTGACTATAGTTGGATGGAAACAGTGCTTATTCACAAATGTTTATGCAATATTTAAAATTTGCGCATAAGTTCAATTCGCAACTATGGATGGAAACCCGGCTAGTGTGGTTTTCAATTAGAATTACACCTTCGCTTTCTACTATAAAGCTTATTTTTATTATTATTGTAATTATTTGCTGTATTGCTATATTTCATGTTCGGCAGTGGTGGACAGTAATGAAGTAGCTTTATTTAGTTACTTTAAGTACATTTTTCAAGTATCTGTAGGCTACTTTACTGGAGTAGGTGTACTTTGAGTAACTTTTACTTCACTACATTCGAAAGCATAAGATCGTACTTTTTACTTCACTACATTTCATAAAATTAGTTACTCCTTATAATATATCACTTGCTCCATCAAGCATAAGTGTTGTCTGATTCAGGAACGACCTGATTCTTTTCAGTGAACCTTATAAATCGGTTCACAAATCGCACCAACGATTCATTCATGAATTAGAATGATTCGATTGCAGCTGTTCTCGAGTTGACAACTCACTGATTTAAATGAGAGTCCGCTTTAAATTAGTGAGAGTCTCCAGTGAACTGAATTCACAAGTAAGAACTGGGAGATATTGTGAGCACGCACGCAACTGATGCTAATGTCAAATTTTAGGATGAATTATTGCATGTAAAAATCATATTTAGGTTAAAAATGTTAGTTGTTTGTGAATTTAATCTGCTGTAAAGGGTGATATATTCAAGCGCACTTAAATGCTTGAATGCAAACACATTAACATCAGTGTTTCTATGTTTTAGGTAAAAAAAAACTAAAGCAAAAACAAAAAATTTTTTTTTTAAATAACACAGATTAAACTCATGTACGTTCAAATTCTCTGCTGCCGTAACATTGACAGTTTTTACACATTTAGCTAACCCTAACCCTAACCCTACATGACATCTGTTTTATATTGTTTATCAACAGGATTAACTAGTTGAGTAGACAGATATGAATGTTTATTCATAACCATACTGAAAATAATTAAATATTGTTAGCTGATGCTACAGTAACTGTCTAGCTTACAAGCTTGCTGGTGCTAAATTGAGGTAATTTTTAGATATAAAATCCATTTTTTTTTATTCAGCCACCTAGACGGATTACATCTCAGGGAAAATAAAGGATATGATGTTCAGAACGTTTACTACAGTAGTTTTCAAAGTGGGAAGTAATGCCCTAGAGGGGCATTTGGCCAGGGGTGTTTTTACACCATAGACAAGGTTTGAGAAAAAAAAAATATTTTCCTTAAAATGTTCTTCCTAACTTCAGGCCTTATTCTCATGTCATGAGTAATTGTGATGTTTTTCAAAACAACTTTAAAACACTTTTATCTTACTGGTGAAGATCAGATGGTCAACTCTGTTTTCGCTCAGGTACATCGCAATGTAAACTTCACATTGGCAATACTACATCATTCTCATTAATGTATTCCATATCAACAACAAAAATATATCTAGTGGTTATTTTGAGGGTAAATCCCAGGTATTTTGAGCAGGATTATAAAATAGGATTATATAAAAAAAAAAAATGTACTAATATAAAATTTAATTAAGTAGCCTGTATAAAAATTGCTAAATAATTATATCTATCATTACTTTTTTACTTAAGTACATAAAATGAAAAAGGAGAACTTTTACTGGAGTAATATTTTATTAGATGTATCTGTACTTTTATTCAAGTACTTGATATGTGTACTTCATCCACCACTGATGTTCAGATATTCATACAACAAAATACTCCTGTAGCAGTAAAAGTTTTGTGTTATTTACTATTTTGGTGAGGAAAGAATTGAGTCAAAATGTATAACAAAATCTAACATTTTGAAGCTATTTATTTGGTGACGCAACCAGTCAGAATCAAGGAACTATCCATTTTATAAATATAAATTGCAAATATTTGTTTATATTTTGTTAGGTATTTTGCTACTGATCAAATCATGGCATGAACCACATAATGTTTATGGAGCATCAAATCAGCATATGTGATTTCTGAACAATAATTTGCCACCGCAGAAATACATTATACTTTTAAATATAATAAAATAAATAAAACATTCTTACACAAAGCTGTCATATGTTCCAAAAGACTTGGGGACTGTTTTTTTTTTTTTTAAGCTTGAAAGACACAGTCCACAGTTATTAAAATTGAATGGCAAAGAGCCATCAGCACAATATTCAAAATAACTCCCTTTGTATTCCATGAAGAGAGAAACTCATATAGGTTTGAAACGACATAGGGGTGTGTAAATGATGACAGAATATTTAATTTGGGGCAAACTATCACTGTTATATCAAAGAAAGGTTTTTCACACTAATATTTCTCACTGTTGAATCATCTTAGGAATAAAGTTCTGCACTTGCAATTCCACTGAATAATTCATTATGTTTTCACAATGCTCTTACAATACCTGGGAAATCTTGACAGATCTGTGAAAATCACTGATGAAGATTCTGAGCAATCAATGCTCATCCAGAGTAGAGGTCAGTTCAAAACAGCAACCGAATCTCATCAAAGTGGTACAAAAAAGCTGCTAAGCTTCTCTCGAACAATGAATGAGACACTTTGTGTTTTTACTCAATGTGGTTTTAAACCACTCAAGACAAGAGCATATTACCTCTCCACTTTCTCCTCTTCTCGAGACATGAAAACAAAGGTTGAAATGTGTAGATATTTCTGCCTGGTTTTCAAAGAGCCCACTTCCATGATAGTAGAGTGTTTCTCTGATCTTCTAAGCACCTGACCATGTCGCTCTGAACTCATATCTTAGCCTGGAGAAAAAAATTATTGACATGCCTGAAGGTCAAAGTAGTGGCCCCTACATCGTTTTCCATCACTTTCATTTTGCTGACCATCTTATCGATTTAATATCCGTCCATTTCAAACTTATTATAGATGAAGAAAAAAACTTAACATATTAAAAAAAGCAGAGGAAATGTTCATATTTCAAGTTGCTGAATTTAACACCAGTTTTTGTTAACATAACAATGAAGTCATGCATGATGCAAGTATTATTTTTTTATTTTTTATTATTATTTTTTTTTCGCTCACTGCTAAAAGTCAAATAGCATGCAATTGTGATTTTTTTTTAACATTACAGCAGCGTTAAGGGAGTAACTAGTAATTCGTAATTTAGTTACACAATAAATGTAACTGTAACCCGTTGCAGTTACTGAGAAAAGTGTGTAAATAATTTACAATTACTTATGAAAATGTTAATAATTACAGAGAAGGTTACATCTGAATATTTTCACAGACACACACTTAAAGGGTTATTTCACCCAAATGCTGCAGAATTTTAATATCTGGGTGAACTAACCCTTTAACTAATTTCTTTCCCAGATGACACTGCTCTAAAATATAAAAATATGAGACCCCAATGTTTAAGGAGTTTAGGACACATAATAGGACCCATGCTTATTGGATTTATTTCGAATTTGGGTTTATGAATATGTATTTTTAAGATGAATTATTTTTTTTTCATTGTTAGATGCCAGTGTTGCCTGTCATATATGCAAAGATTTGATTTCAAAACAGTATCATAGCTATTTAACTATGCCTTATTATGGTTTTAAAGCTGTAATTAACTTAACTGGTAAAAAATAGGTGCTGGAGTCTGATTTTGTAGTGGCTGTGCTTTAAAATTTTTATTATTATATTCTAAAATGAATAACAGTTGAAAACATGAATTTGAAATTAAGGAAATAAATCAAAAAGTAATCAAATATAATCAGTAACATAATTAAGGCGATTGAAATAGTTGCACTTCTGCTATTATTACATTTTAAATAGGGTAACTTTTATTCTGTAACCTTACATTTTAAAAGTAACCTTCCCAATGCTGCTTTACAGAAACATTTTATAAAAGAAAAATTGTTAAAGGGATAGCACCCCAAAATGTAAATTCTGTCATAATTTACTCACGCTCATGTCATTCTAAACTTTTGTCCATTTTTGAAACACAAATGAAGATATTTTAAATAAATAAAGAGACAGATTTCTGTCCCTCCACTGACATTCCATGTATTAAAAACTTTGATGCTTAAAAAAAGTTTATAAAGACTGCTTTCATAAAAACTTAATCAACTGACTTTATGACCTTTTTTATGTGTGTTGTCTGGAAACCAGTATTTAGTTTTATTTTTTATTCTAGTACACTTCCATGATAGTAGAGTGTTTCTCT